>NC_143521.1:10884067-11246567 GCF_031878675.1 Megascapheus bottae
TATGTTGTATATTCTAGAAGTTAACTGTAACATACAGTGACAGCATACTCACACACACACACACACACACACACACACACACACAATTTTTTCAATGTAAAGTTATTTCTAAGTATATTAAGGAATGTCTATTTGACATTACAATAAACCTAAATAACTTATTCTAAAAAGTATCTAGCTTTTCCGATAATCCATTTTTCTCTGTATCTCAGTTATATAAAACACAGCTAAATTCTACTATTTTACAGCTCATGATCGGCTATAATTGAGTTTTAAATGTTATGATTTGCTTACATAATTAATTCCCTAATTAGTGATCATTTAAATTACCATGCATTAGTTATACAGAGGACTTCATTAAACATTTTCATACATGTTACAACATATCCCAACCAATCTTTCCTCCTCTAATTAGTGACTATTTTTGAATTATAACTGCATAAGGACCAAACTTATCTAAGAGTTAACCAAGAAAAATTTTAGGGGAGAAAAATCTCAATAGCATATCTACTTCTGGTTCTTAGCCCAATGAATGGTATTCCTGACAAGTAGAAGGATTTTCCTTTGTTCTCTGTGTACATGAGGTGATGAGCTGTCAAGTAAAGGTGTTCCATGGAATTGAAGAGAAAAGCAGGCACAAGCTCCTCTTTCTCAGGTGTCTTGTGTGGGTTTAATGTGTGTGACATATATATGAAGTGAAAGTTTGGAATTTGAAATGTCTTTCCAGATAGGACTCCTTATCCAAAGTAGGGGGCTTGTTTCACCCACTAATTTGTCCTTATTTCTCCATTTGTCCTTCAGTCTTGGCCTTGACAAGGGGCCTTTGTGTGGAATTTAAAAAGAAAGAAAAAAACCCTGAGGGAATGTGGCTTAGTGGTAAAGTGTTTACCTGGCATGCATGAAGCCCTGAATTCAATTTCTCAGTACCACATAAACAGAAAAAGCCACAAGTAGTGTTGTGGCTTAAGTGGTAGAGTATTAGACTTGACCAAAAGAAGCTCAGGAACGGTACACAAGCCCTGAGTTCAAGCCTCAGGATGGGTAAAAACAAACAAACAACAATGAGATGATAGTTTGGTTTCTTTGGGGGCCACCTTCATATCTAACACCAACTACAAATTCAGAAGTTCCTTCATACTATGCTGGGATTTGATAGTTTGATAGAACTCATAGAAACTTACTAAAAGCTATTGTATTAAAGGCTAGGTATACTTTCTTACAGGAGAAGAGTACAACACCAAACTAGGCAGGAAAAGAGATACAGAGGGCAGCGAATGGAATAATTCTAAGCTCTTAGTTTCTATTTTCCCTCAGATAATGTTACCATTTCAGACTGATGTTTAATAATGTTCAGAGTACTGACAGTCATGGAACTTAATCTGAGCTTTGGTGCCCAAAGTTTTATTAAGGCTTCATTGCACAGATACAATGAATTGCTTGATTGTCCACACAGTTAAACTCAGTCTCCAGTTCAAACTGTGCAAATGATCAAGCCCTGATCTTCAGTCACATGGCTGATCTTTCTATAGTGGCCAAATCTGCTCTACAGGTTGGTGTGGCCAGCCTCCAATCTGAAAGAAGATGCTCCTATCACACACAGTCCCTCGCAAAAACCAAGTAGAAAGATGTTTTGACTAAAGCCAAGTTATTTTCTACCTGGTCCCCATATTAAATGTCAGATATTTACCAAATGACTATGTCTGGCAGGCAATATTTAAAAAGTGATTTTACTAGCTTTATATTTACTCTAGTGGAACTGAAAATTTGTAATGCTACATCTTTTAAAGCACCCTCTTTATTTCCTTCCTTAGTTCATACACACATTTGATGACAAACTCCACAGATAAGGCAGAAAGGATACTGGGGAAGCAACAGTGATTAAAGTTACCAATTACACCCAGGCCCTCTAGGAAGGACTTTTCAAATGGACACTATGAGATTCTTAGGGCTTCCATAACAAATCACAACAAATCTGAAGGCTTAAAACAACAGAAATCCATTATCTCATGGTTCTACAGGACACAAGGCCAAAGTCGAGGCATCTGCAAGACCTAGGAAATATTTTTTTTTATTTTTTGCCTCTCCCAGCTCTTGTTTGTTGTTGGCATTCTTCAGCTTCCTTGGCTATATCACTGTCTTTGTGGTCACTTTGCCTCCTCTTTTACCCTGTGTCTGCATTGTCTCCTACAAGGACATTTGACATTGAATTTGGGACCCACCCTTCTAATCTAGCTCAGATACTTGTTTTTACTTTCAAGGCCTCTCACCAAAGTGAAACATAAGGCTAAATATGGGTATATCATCTGCAGCTATGAATATATCATACCATTCACCCTGATAGAAGCAGTACAAAACTTGGGGCAGACTCTCAGTTCTAATCCTGATTCTCTGTATGTAGCATTCCTTCTGCCCTGCTGACCCTCATTTTTCAGACTTCTCTTGGGAAATTTTCCTTAGTTATATCAAGGACTAATATCCTGCTTGTCCACACTACTATTGGTTATAACTAATTGCTAATACTGTGAAATATGTTTCTATAGAGCTTTCAAATGCTCCCACAAATTCTCCTCCTTTATTTTATCTTCTTTTATTTTGGTCAGTCATGGGACTGGAACTCTGGGCCTGGGTGCTGTCTCTTAGCTCTTCAGATTACGGTTACCATCCCACCCCTTTAACCACAGCACCACTTCCAGTTTTCTGATGGTTACTTGGCAAAAAGAGTCTCACGGACTTTAGTGCCTGGGCTGGCTTTGAACTACAGTCCTCAGATCTCAGCCTCCTGAGTAGTTAGGACTGCAGGCCTGAGCCACTGTGCCCGACTGAAATTCTCCTCCTTTAGAGTACCCTTTCAAACTCCCCCATAATCTCCATGGTTTATTGCCTTGCATAGCAGAGAGCTGACCTTCTTTCAGCCCTGTTGTCATCACCACTGATTGATCCATGCTAGGTAACCATTATTAAATACTCAGGTTACTGCTCCTAAAAACTTAAAGGTTAACAAACACCATTGCCCGCAAAATGAGAAATTTCTTATACGTTTTGATAAGGCCATAGATGTAGTTATATATTACTAATTATATTTCTAAATATTGCATTAATTATATTATGTATAAGATACGATACACATTTTATAACCATTTATTCATAGATACATTCATATAGATATTAACATGTTTACAGGTACATATTAAGTTTATTTATGGTTATGCATATGTATAAAAATTATACTCATTTTTGAAAGGTGTTATGAAATGTATAAATGTTAGTGAAAATGTCAAATGGTTCTTGCACATTCATTGGATGCCTGGTATTTTCTAGGCACTGTTCCTCATAGGATCATTGTAGTTAAACCCCAAGTGTTCATTCCTGAGCTGTAGTTAAAATCCACAAAGGTTTTTTTTAATTCTTGTGATAATTTAGCTGTATATGATCATACTATATATGTATTCAGTATTCCTAGATTCTATGGGAAAAGTAGTTGGAGTCTCCAAGGTATTACTGGTAAAACCAAGGGTCCACCAGAATCCTCAGGTTTTGGCAAGCCTACAGTGCCATCCTTCTCAGGTACCGTACCCTGCTTCCAAGTGGCCTGGCTCAACACTCCATCACCCTCTGCCAAGACCTCTCAGCAGCTCAGCCTTGTCCTTAGCTCTGAAACCTAAACTTCTCTTCGGCCATTATCAAAGCAGATACTACCCTGCAATTGCCTCTTCTGTAATACAAGATTCCCAATTCCTTCAACTACTTTCCATTGTCATTTCTAGCCACAATTTCTCCATTCTGGAACCTTCTTCTAGACATCGCCATGTCGCTCTACAATATGATGCCTCACACTTGAGTAATAATTAAAAGAACAAGCTTGGGATGGAATCAGTAAATAGGTGGAGAATTACCTAATGGAGATTAGTTAATTACCTGAGGAAATTATCTAACGGCTCTCTGTTCTATAAAATGGGAATCTCCTGTGGAGAGCTCTAAAAATTCAAAGCTAGGCCAGGAAAAGCCCTAGAACAGCCCAGGGTATACTGAGAACTCAGTATTTGTCTTCTTCTAGTGCCCAGACAACAAGTTTCAGAGCTGGATAATCCCAGGACCATGGGACTAGTATCTTCCTTGATCTAGAATCTAGAAACATTAATAGATCTTAGTTTGCATGAACGTGTTAGCAACTGCTTTGCACTATTGGTGTTGAATGGAGTTCTAGGCACTCTATCTCCCCAGATCTTTAGTCTGCACACGTGTGAAATGAGGAAATAGGTGTCCATACCACCCATGGTGATCCAAATAGCCTCAAAAGACTAGTATCTCTCCTTATTATGAAATAAATTAATTTAAGAGAAAGGAAACATCCAGTTTTTGAGTCAGCATATTCACATAAGACAAGTTACCAGTGTGGTCTAGGCTAAGTTCCGAGAATAAGGTGAGGGAACTTCAGAAATAGCTGGAGGCACCCAGGGGATATACAGAGCAGTTAACCAGTCAGCCAATCCCAGCATACTGCACAAAAGCCGTGTACAGTATCAAATACATAATTCTAACATTATCAGAAATCCAATGGCCAAAAAGGCAATAGACCAAAAGCTCATCTTTTCTGAGAGATCAAAGCCGTCTCCTGGGGTCAGCACTGCAAAGTGGAGATGGTTCTAGAGAAGACAAATACTGTTCTCACTAGACAGACAAGAGCGTCCCTTCCCATACCCCCCCAACAGAGAGCTGACTAGCATTTCTTATGCTGTTGAGCTAAGTTCCTGTCTCTCTTCATCTAAGATGTGATTAAATTAAATTGCTTTCTAAATCTGTTATGTAATTTATATGTAATGCCCTCACGATTGGGTTTGAATACAATTGCAGTAAGAAACACTAATTGATTCGTTTAATTTTATTTTCTGTTCTTTGAATTGAAGCCTTTGGGACTCAAGATGTAAAGTAATATGCAAATTGGAACTTTGATGCAAGAAGACTTGGCAGTTTTTTAAAACAGGACTTGAGCATTACTTGGAATCATTCAAGAGAGTAATTTCAAACAAAGTAACCTCTACTTGTCCTTCTTTGCAATCGACTTTTGTAGTACACAGTGTGTGTGTATATATACATATATATAAAACAGATTAAAGATCACTTAATATTGATATTAAACTTCTCCCATGATTTTTGCAGCCATAACTATAATATAGAATAAGGTTTTACTCTTCACAGAATGAATAAATTGCAAAAGAAATACCAATCCTTCATTAATATATGAATCCCTTGATTGAATTGCTCAGTCTACCACCAACATGGTATTTCTACTGTGAATAATAACAGCTAATGTTTTGTGTTCTGTTTTGGGTACAAACACTGCATTCAAACTTTTATCTGGATTCTGATTCTCCTAGGAATTCAGTTAGAGACTGTGATATATATACATATATATGATAAAAACATATTATTTGTATTCAAAGAGCTTAAAATTTAAATGTCAATGGTTGCTATCAACAAAAAAATGATCCAGGAGATGAGAGAAGAGAGACATCTTCTGAACCCAAAGAAATTTAGTTTTCTGCATTCCTTATTCCCAATCTCTGACACTGTGAATACAAGTACAATTCTGATACTGAGAGATAGATCGCCTTGATAATATGGCTAAACTGTTTTTAAAATAACTCTAGTCTTGGCCTTCAACTTCTTCCTGCTAAACAAATGCCATTTTTCTAAGTTCAAAAAGGATCACAAATTCCAGGGCATGAATGTAATCTCTCAAGTGTTGTCACTATTTCTTCCTCAAGTGTGGTCCATACAATCACAGCTCTAGCAATTTCATCGCTCACCACAGTTAATATATTTCAGTATGATCAAACCATACTTTCCAGGAAATTGCTATACTACTGATGTCATGGATGAGGAAAGCAGTACATGAGATAGCCAAGCCCTAGAAATCTGACACAATGGAGCTTGTTAGGTTGTTGAGATAACATTGACACTGTGTGTGTGTGTATGCTGTGCTGAGAGCTCAGTGTGAAGATGAAGCTTGAAGGCAAATCAGCAGCCTCCACAGTCAGAACCTTCCAGAATATCATTGGTGGAATGAGGGAAGCTATGAGCTCTTCTAGCTCTAGAAGAGCTAGAAGTAATTCTAGCATTTGGAATTGGAGCTGGGGTGAAAGAGTATCAGAGTTATAAGGATAGATTAGTCAGCTTACACTGCCATAATAAAATACTAAAGACTTGGTGACTTCAAGAACAGAAATGGATTTCCTCTTAGTTCCAAAGATTCAGTAGCTCAACAGCAAATCCGAGCAATGTTTAGATAATGGAGAGGACTCTATCCTCATAGAGCTGGTGGCCAATTTCTACCTTTGACCTCATGGATCTTTTTCATCTTTCTCTCTTCTTACAATGCTACCATATGAGGGGCTATTATTTAGAACCTATCCTTCACTTGACAGAATCCTAATATATAAATTACAGGAGGGACACAGTTCAGTGCATGGACATACCCAAACATCAAGAACTTGACCTTTATCTTTAGGACAAGGCAACTAAACCTACTCTTAAACACACTTTTCAGCAGCATCAGGGCTAAAGAAAACAATACACAAGGTGCCCCAACTTCAAAAGTAAGGGTTAAACTATAAAAATTCCTAGAAGGCAGGCTAGCATAATGCAGTTCTCACTTTTGAACTACTTAAAAACACTGGATTCACATTCATGTTGAGAACAGTAGAGAGAAGATATTGGGGATGAAATATATCATGTTTCTCCCCTTATCTCACTGGAGAAAATAATGGGCACTGGAGAGTATAATGGGGAGATACAAGAAAATCCTATCAGGAGGCCTCTGAAATTCAACAGACAGGGACACTGATGTCTGATGTTCCATGAAGTAGGGTAGAAAACGAAGGCTTACCTAGATCATTGCATAGTAAAAAGAAAAAAAAATGCTTTGGAGAGATGAAGGGATTTCCTGCTCAAGTGTACATTCCTACAGAGTGAAATAGGAGAGAGACCCATGGAAGTTCAGGAAGCAGCAGTCAGTGATCCTCACTATAGGATGTCTGAAGAATCCCCCAAGTCCCATGAGATGACAACAGGTGCCATCTCTGTGTAAACAGCTTCCCACTGCAGATCCGAACATGCAGCCAGCTACCTGTACTTTTTATCTTAAGACCCTATGTGCTCTTCTCCTGAACCTTACCCACCTACCAACAGAATCCGCAGAAACCACAAAAGCACTTTTGGACTCACCCTAAAAGAAATGTTTCAGGGGCCGGGAGTTTGTCCTAGTGGTAGAGTGCTTGCCCAGCATGCACAAAGACCCAGGTTCAATTTCTCGGTACCACATACATAGCAAAAAGCCAGAAGTGGTACTGAGGCTCCAGTGGTAGAGTGCTAGCCTTGAGAAAGTCCAAGGACAGTGCTCAAGCCCTAAGCCCAAGCCCAGGACTGGCAAAAAAAAAAGAAATGTTTCAGTCACAGATGGGTGAGTTAGCTAAAACCAGCCTTAAACACTAGATCTCTGGTAACTGCCAGGCTTTCTCAACAAGCATCTACAAATAGGCATCAAAAGCTTTTGAAGGAAACTTCCAGTTAACTGCCTTTTAGTGGAGACTGCTTATATTACTTGGCAATTCAGAGGTTCCTGAGGGCTTATCAGAACAGCCTAGATAGAGAAAACACTAGTGAACTAGCAACGAGAGTTTCTAAGTTAAGTTTCACCAACATCACTGAGGCATTCTGGGCATCACTTTTGCCATAATTAAGTGAAATTCATTGGACTCAGTTCTATGGATGGATATTTTTTCATTATAGTCTCTTTTCCAGATCACATAGTGGAATTTATCTGAACTCTTAAATTATCTCAGTTGTGCTAGTACCATACTAGTTTTGTTACTATATCTTATAGTATAAGCTAAAGTTCAATATTATTCAACCTCTACCAGTGGCTTTTGCTCAGAATGCCAAGATTCTGTGGTGACTTTTGTTCTTCCATTCTGATTTTTCCATCTTTGTGAAGAAAAAAACATTAAGATTTTGATGTGGATCTTTCTATCTATAATTTGTTTTCAGTAGTGCAGAAATTTTCATGGTATTAATTCTGCCAGTCCACAATCATTAGAGATCTTTCCATTTCCATTTTTTTTTTCTTCAAGGTTTCACAGTTCTCATTGTAGAAGTCTTTCATCTCCTTTGCAAAGTTTATTCATAGGCATTTTCTTTTAGTGTATTGTGTGTGAATAGAATTGTTCTCCTGCTTTCTGTCTCAGCTGGTTCATTACTGGTATATGGAAAAACTACTGATTTTTTTTGTATGTATGTTGTACCAAGGAATTGAACCCGGGTCTTCATGCATGCTAGGCAAGCACTCTACCACTAGGCCAAACTCCAGCCCCCCAAATTACTGGGTTTTGTATGTTGATTTTACATCCTGTCACATTGTCAAAGATCTAGGAGTTCTTTATCAGATTTAAGAGTTTTTGTATATAATCTTTGGGGCCATTTGAGCATATGATCTATAACTTGCAAAGTAGAATAATTTGACTTCATCCTTTCCTAATTGGATCACTTTTATTCCTTACTCTTGCCTTTTTCCTCCGACTAGGAATTTTAGTACTCTATCTAATAGAAGTAGAGAGAGAGTAGGTACATCTTTTGTCTCGTTTCTGACTTCAGAAAAAAATTTTCAGTTTTCTACGTAGTATAACATTTATCATAGATAGCTTTTACCATATTGAGTTGCATTGGTTGTATTCCTCATTTTCAGACTTTTATCATAAAAGGATATTGCATTTTATGATCATGTGATTCTTCCTTTGATTCTGGTTATGTGCTCTATTACATATACTGATTTACATATGTTGAACCTAGAATGAAATCAACTTGGTCACACTGTACATTCTTTTTCTCATATTGTTGAGCTGAGTTTGCAAGTCCCTTATTGAGAGTTTTTGCATCTGTGTTCATCAAAGAGATTGATCTATAACTTTTTTTTGTTTTAATCATTGTGTCCTTGCCCAGTTTTGCAGTGCATGATTGGTCTCATAGAATGAGTCTGGTATTGTTCCTTCTCTTTCTAGTTCATGGGGAAGATTGAGGATTGTAGTTCATGGAGAAGTTTCATGAGAAGTTGTCGGGGTTTTTAGTCCTTCTTGCCTCCTGACCCGCAAGAGGGATAGAGGGAACACACCCAATCTCAGAGGTAGACATCACAAACCACAGCCAACCCTTCCAACCAGGTGACAGGCAGGTTGGGCCCCAAAACCAGGAAGTGAGCACTGGACCAGGAGGGAGGCCTTTCACAGCATTTCATTTCCTTGATGTGACGTGCCCCACAAAAATTGACATTAGGTTTTTAAAGGTGCTCTAGAATTCAACAGTGAATCTTTCAGGTCCTGGGCCTTTCCTTCTTGGTAGACTCTGTTATTTTTTTATCAATTTCATTGCTTATTATAGATCAATTTCAGTGTTTTATATTCCCTTGATTCACTTTTGACAGATCAAGAGCACCTTAAAAAGAATTCATCTCCTTTAGATGTTCTACTTTATTTAAATAAAGATTTTCAAAGTATAGTTTCATGTTCTTCTGGGTTTTATTGTCATTACCCCATTTCCATCTCTATTTATTTGAGTCTTTTCCCTCCTTTGAATCAGATTGGCTAAGGGCTTATTGATCTTATTTACCTCTTCAAAGAAGCAACTTAGTGCATTATTGATACTTTGTATTAGTTGAATGATGACCAATGCCAAAATACTCATGTAAGTGAAGACATCAAAATAAAACTCACTGAAAACTGTCGAATAATAAGGGATAGTCGGATGGAGAAACAGTAAGCAAAAATATCATTACAGTACTGTATATGCAGAAGTGAAATACCATAGTGAAGACCTTTTTAAAAATAAACATATATTAAATGAGTGTCAGGAATGTAAAACAAGTTCTTCTGTGGTGAGGGTGTTAGTGGAGAAGGAGAATAGCACAGGATGAAAGAGTGAATATGGTCAAGGTACTTTAACTACATGTGTCTCATAGACTTTGGCTGGCTTCAAACTGTGTTCCTCATATCTCAGTCTCTTGACTAGATAGGATTATAGGCATGATCCACCAATGTCTGACTTTATATTATGATTTTAAATTTATCATATTTGTTTTTATTTATTTTTATATTTTTGCCAGACCTATGACTTGAACTCAAGGCCTGGGAACTCTCCTTAAGCTTTCTCAAGGCAAGGGCTCTGCCACTGGAGCCACAGCACCACTTCTAAGCTCTTCTGTGTATGTGGTACCAAGGAATCAAACCCAGGTCTTCATGCATGCAAGGCAAGCACAAAACCACTAGGCCATACTCCTGGCCCTATTTTGATTTTTTAAGCAAGTGAAGTACACACTAGAGTTTTTTTCAAAAGTTAAGTTTGTATTTGAGTGGAAAACTCATGCAGGAGTTAGGCACTGGTGGCTCACACCTATAACTTTTGCTTCTCAGGAGGATGAAACATAGAGGATCAGGATGTGAAACCAGCTGGAGTACAAACAAACTTATAAGATTTTATCTCCAAAATGACCAGCACAACACAGGCTGGAGATGTGGCTCAAATGGTAGAGGGCCAGCAGAGCAAGCAAGCCAAGCAATTGTTAAAGCCTTGAGTTCAAATCCTAGAACTTGCAAGAACCCTTTTATCTTCTTACATTTTCTGTACAAAACTAATTTGATCAAGTTGCTGAAAAATTGCTTCTGGTATATAACTCTGTGGGAAATATTTTGTATGGTCAATTGAAAATATCTAAAAAGGAATCAAAATGTCAAAAACAGATTAACAGCTAATTTATGATCTCCTAATTTAGCAAAAAAATGCTAAGGCATAAAAAATTCTGAGTTATAGGAACATGTTTATGCTGTTCTTTATCCTTTATATCTTACTTTTTTTCAACTAAACTTTGAACATATTCTAACAGCTAGGCCTGTGAAGAAATGGGCTGGGAAACAGGCAGAATATTAAACATCCCCTTCTATGAGTCCCCAGGGAGTCTTCTGCTAATATTATACATTGCAACAACATTGCTTGAATGGTTTATTAATGGCAGCCAAACAGAGTGAACGTTACATATAATGATAATAACAGTAAAGGTTATTTATATTCTGCCTAACTGCCAGATAGCTTTAGAGGCCTTACAAAGATACACTTTAGCCACTAGCAATACAAAATAAAAATGAGACAGACTGTTTTTCCATACCAGAAGAATCAGAAGGATGTATCCCAGGAAAAAGAATCATTTGCACCCTCTACTGGGGTAGTGAAGGTTGAAATATACCTAATCCATTATTTTTGGTGAAAAGAAAATCCAGAAAACTCCACAGAGCATAGTGCCATAAACCTCTAATCTCAGAACTAAAGTGGATGAGGCGAGAGGATCACTAAAACCAGCCCTGCTACAGATTCATTTCAAAGCTCGTCTCAGCTATACCCTGCCTCAAAGGAGCGGAAGGAGACAGGAGAGGAAGAGGGAGACAAGAAAGAAGAAATCATCACTGTATTCAAATCAAAACCCAGGACGTGGTGAGAGTCCCGTTTCCTATAAGAAACTTTCAAAGCTCAACTCCTGAAAACAATCTGAAGAAAAGTAGGTGGTTGAATAGTATAGCCTATTTTCTCATTTACAAACTCTAGCCACAGGCTAAACATGATGACTTTTTAGACGGCCACCCACCCATTTATTCCTAAGGTCAAATATTACCCAGTAGTCCAAATATCTTGAAGCAAAAATACACATTCACACAGACTCTTGATGGGAACAAAACCTCGATCATGCAAATCTAGCAAAAGGTCAGTTTCCAAATCGGAATATGTCTGCCTACTCCTGGGCACATTGCCCCAGCTTAATCTCATCCAAGAATACTTGAAATTCCTAATCTCAACCATTTCTACACATGGATATGTTTTATTTTTTGTCAGATTTTACAAATGACTCAAAACTTGGTGATTTCTAATCTTTTTTCTAGATTCAGGTGTCTCAAGTGACCTTGTCTGCTGAATGGAGCGATGAGTGGAGAAATGCAAGTCCAGCTGGGCTGGGCAGAACCAATCACTGTGAAGACAGATCCAAGGTCAAGAAACAGAATTGGAAAATGCAGAGACTATGGGGAGAGGGAAAAAAATAAAGGAAAGGCTATTATCAAAGGATCAAACAGAGACATAGAAAGAAGTGACTCGGGGCACAGAAGTTTGGCTTAGTGTTAGAGTGCTTGCCTACCATGCACGAAGACCCAGGTTTGATTCCTTGATACCATATACATAGAAAAAAGCTGGAAGTGGTGCTGAGGCTCAAGTGGTAGAGCTCTGGCCTTGAGAAAGACCAAGGACAGTGCTCAGGTTCTGAGCTCAAGCCCAGGACTGGCAAAAAAAAAAAAAAGTGACACAGGACAGATTCTGCGATTTGACATTACTTTTGTTTTTGATGCTCTTATCACCTTGAGCCAAAGCTCCAATTCCTTAGAATACTTTTTAAGCAATGGATATCCTTCTTCTTCTCTCCTTTCTTCTTCTTCTTCTTCTTCTTCTTCTTCTTCTTCTTCTTCTTCTTCTTCTTCTTCTTCTTCTGCTGCTGCTGCTGCTGCTGCTGCTGCTGCTGCTGCTGCTGCTGCTACTGCTGTTTCTTTTTCTTCCCCTTCTTCCTTTGCCTCCTTCCCCTTCCCTTCCTTTCCCTTCCCTTCCCTTCCCTTCCTTTCCCTTCCCTTCCCTTCCCTTCCCTTCCCTTCTCTTCTCTTCTCTTCTCTTCTCTTCTCTTCTCTTCTCTTCTCTTCTCTTCTCTGTCTCTCTCTCTCTCTCTCCTCCTCTCTCTCTCTCTCTCTCTCTCTCTCTCTCTCTCTCTCTCTCCTCTCTCTCTCTCTCTCTCTCTCTCCTCTCTCTCCTCTCTCTCTCCTCTCTCTCTCCTCTCTCTCTCTCTCTCTCTCTCTCTCTCTCTCTCTCTCTCTCTCTCTCTCTCTCTCTCTCTCTCTCTCTCTCTCTCTCTCTCCTATATATATGTCTTCAAGAAAATGTAAATCTCCAACTACTGCCTACTGGAGTAGATGGAATAGATTTTGAGGAGACAAAGAAATCCAAATCCTACACAAAAATATACTCCTACTTTAGACAATGGTGAATCCGGGTGTTCAAGAAGGTCCAAAACAAAGACAAATGTTAAGACAGACCTTACACACAGCATAAAATGTTACTTGGTATATAGCACAAAACTAATGGTCAACTTATTAATTCATACAGACTGTATCAGGAATCCCATAGTTCTGATCGTAGAAAATAATGACCCAAAAGGAAAATGGACCCTCTCTTAACTTTATACATCAAATTTCATGAAAGTCTCTAAATGGCTGTTGTTATTTGCACATCCCTGAAGCAATTACTTGAATAATAATTTGAAGTTCTGTTCTTGATCCAACACAGAATTACCTGAAGAAATTAAAGAGAATGCATGAACTAAAAGCCCAGTGACAGCTGGGCTACTCCTAGCTACTAAGGATGCTGGAATCTGAGGACTGTCATTTGAAGCCAGTCCAGGCAGGAAAGTTCATGAGACATTTATCTGCAATTAACCACCAAAAATCTGAGAAGTGGAGGAGGTGTGGTTTAAAGTGGTAGTAAGCTTGCAAGGAAGGAAGAAAGGAAGGAAGGAAGGAAGGAAGGAAGGAAGGAAGGAAGGGGAAGGAAGGAAGGAGGGAGGGAGGGAGGGAGGGAAGGAGGGAAGGAGGGAAGGAGGGAGGGAGGGAGAGAGAGAGAGAAAAGAAAGAAAGAAAGAAAGAAAGAAAGAAAGAAAGAAAGAAAGAAAGAAAGAAAGAAAGGAAGGAAGGAAGGAAGAAAGAAAGAGCTTTACTTGGTTTTATGATTACTTTTTTTTATTTTTTTATGATTACTTTTTTTCGTACCTAATCATAGAGGGTAAAAATTAAATATTATTAGGCTTTGAAATGTTAGCCTTTAGAATAACATTTCAGCTATTGCAGGCATTAAATAAGTGTCTCATAAATGAATGAGTGAATATATTGAACCATTTATTTTTTTGTCTTTCTCCAGTGCTTATTAGTGCCCACCCCTGTCTCCAACAGACCCTACTACGCAGCCCACCCCCAGAGAATAACAGATTCACCTGGAAGTCATCTGCCTCGTCATTTGTAAAATCTCAGTACAAGTTGGTATAAATGTTATGAAAAAAACAGATCAAAGGTTCAGTTTCAGTAAACTCATGATAAAAGAGCTTGGAGACATGTTCCCATGTGAAGAATTCAGAGTGCAGCTGTTGGCTTCATTTTCTTATTTCCATTTCACCTCTGCTTTCAAGTACTCATTCTACATCCAACCTAAAAATCATACTTAGTTGTAAACATTTGCACATTTCAAGCTTATCTCAGGCACTTGAGAGTTTACTGCTGTAAAATATTCTCTGACTATAGTTTATGATCTCATCACAAAGCCTGATTGATTCATGCCTTGCTAATCTAAGTCTCCCTGCTCATCAATCTGTATGTAAGTAATGGAAGGTTTCACTGAGGTTGCTGAAAGACAATACTGATTGAAAAAAAAAAAACACCAGGAGAAAAGCACAACTTGAATTGTTTTTAATCTAAGATATCCCCATATCTAAAAGTTTGTTGTTCTGATTAGAATAGTTAGACTAGTTCGGTAAAGAAGAGTGTGTGTGTGTGTGTGTGTGCATACACCCAGATTCACTTATATTGTTGTATCTGTTATAATGTGAAGCATTGAAGATCACACTGGCTTAAATGAGATAAAATTGTTCAGACTGGTTGAAAGAAGATAAAAATGATACTTCTTTCATAAAATAAATAGTGCAGTATCCCCACCAGCCTCAGGGATCAAAACCCTTCATGTGGTCAATGTCATCCAAATGTGTTCCACAGAAAGTCTGCCGCTTTCCAGCCAGCAAGGGGCAGAAACCTTCCTTTGGGAGGGTACTGTCCTTTCTCCTGTGCTTCAAGGACACCATACAGGTGTTGCTCTGTCTGTATATCATTGTTTGCCTCTATTCCATTACTCTGCACATTAGCCACAATGAGCCACTAGGAAGGCTGGGATATAACCTTTAGGTAAGAAGGCCTACACTCAGCTAGGTAAGTATACTGCATATATTCATATGGAAAGGTACAACAAATATTAGAAGGCAATTACATGCTGACAGTGTTTTTCTTTATTCCTTAATAATAAACAGGATTCAGATTCAACTATACAATAAAGATTCAAATTTCTATACACTCTTTACAATTTTATTTGGAAAATTGGCTTCCTTAATTAGTAGGACTGAAAAAAAATCCCACAATGAACCATTTGCAAGCTGGAGATCAAGGACAACTAACGGGTCTTAAGGCTTTGTCAGAGTCAGAAAGCCCTGCAGTCAGGAAAGCTGATGTTATACCTGTCGGCATGAGCCGGGGGGCGTGACAGTGAAGGAGGATAAGGGCAAGCATTTCAGAACCCAGGAGCCAGCCCACCTAGAGCTCTGACTTCCAAAGGCAAAAAGAGAAGAATTCCAGAAGCAAAAAGAAAGAATTGCTCCTTCCTTTTTTGTGTTTTACCCAAACTCTTTGCTGCCTGGATGGGGCATCCACACTAAGGGGGGATTGTCCTCACTTAGTCTGATGGTTGATCTACCTGTCAATCTCTTCTGGAACCACCTCCACATTCTAATCCAATGCCAAACTACCTAAGTTCCCTTTGGACAGAGATGGGTTTTATTTGATGTCTAGCAAAGCACTGAGAATATCTAAAATCACAGCACTTGGTAGCAGAGTCAGGAGGACTTTCTGTTGGAGGCCAGACTGAACTTTTTTTTTTTTTTAAGGCAAAACAATGCTTTGGCATTGGCATTCTCATCACTGTGACCAAATAACTCAAAAACAACCTAAAGAAGAAAGGACTGATTTATTTTGGCTCATGGTTTCCAAGGATTCTAGTCGTATGTCATAGGGAGCGTCCGATGAGGTACAGAGGCTCACATAAGGGTGGACAAGAAGCAGATGGAAAGGGAGACACGGGAAGAGTTCAGGGAAAATTAAAGGCCCCAGGACATGTTCCCACTTAGCCCCTCCTTCCAGTGAGGCTCTGCCTCCTACTCTTACCACTTCTCAGTAATGCTACACTATGGTATGTTATCGTTGGATCAGAGTGCTCATGGTCTGAGCATACAAACACCCTCATAGACATCTTCAGTGGTGCACTTTACTAATCTCATAGGGAATTCTTTTTTTTAATGGCACTGGGGTTTGAACTCAGGGCTTCAACTCCAGGTAGGCACTCTTCTACTTGAACTACTCTTCTAGAGCATTTTTTTTTAATTCTGTCAAGTTAATTATCAAGTTAGCCCGCAGATTCTGCAGTTCTACTTCCTTTTTTGTCAAAACTTGAATTTTGAAATGTCAAAGACTATCCTACATTTGGAATACTTTGTTGATACATATGTAATGTTCATCCACATGTTTCATAATTAAATGGGTTTGATACATATATAAAATGTTATTTGATACATGTAACAAATATTTAAATATATATTTGATATGTATACACCAAATATTTATATATATATCAAGTGATTATTTATATAGTCACTTCTAAATAATTGAACAATTTTAGAGAGCCCTCTAAAAAAATAAAAAATAAAGTGTCCGGTTTTCAATAATATTAGATCACTTTATCTTTGATTTTTCAATTATATTCTTGTTATATTTGAGTAGTTGTATCAAGGAGTTACCATTTGAAAAAATTGTTCATAAATGTAATGTGTCTTGTTGCCCCTTTCATCATTCTCTCCCATCGCTTCTAAACCAGTTGTGTTGGTTTCATAGGATATGTAATGAACGTTTTGACTGCATTCTCCCCCATTTCCTCTCTTCATTTGTCTACCCTACCCTACCTCCTTAACCTCTCCATACAAGTACCAGTTATCTAGTACTCTCTTATTTGTGGAAGGAAGAACTAATTTATGCAAATATACACAAATGTATTGACAGAAGTGAGGTATTTTCAAAGGAGAATTAAAATGGTAAAATTCCTTAGAAAAAGTAAGCCAACAAGATGATGGGAGGGAATGGGGGAGGGAAACAGACAAAAACATGAGGGGGATATCAATATGCAAGAAGTAATTCACCTACTACCTGATGAATGTAACTGTAATCCTTCTGTACATTATCCCGACAATTTTTTAAAAGACTAAAAAAGAAGATGTGGTACTAATACACAATGGAATTCTATGCTGCCATCAGGAAGAATGGCATTACCCCATTCATAAGGAAATGGAAAGACTTGGAAAAAAATCATATTAAGTGAAGTAAACCAGACCTAAAGGAACATTATTTGTAATTATTTGTAATAATTAGTGCACATCTAGGACTCTCCTAGCAGAGGATTGCAACAGCTCAAAACCTATGTACATAAGGTCATATGGGATGGGAATAAATGAAATGAACTCTAGGATATGGATACAAGAAGTTTATCTTGTGTGGTTTTTGTTCTTAATGTACTGTTATTTGTCTCTCTCTTTTTTGCCTTTATGGTTGATCTCATGTTGTTACTGTATCCAACGTTGTTACTTGGTATATTGTATATACATTTATTTGTTTATTTGAAATAGGGAAGGGAAGGGGGGGAAGCAAGATGATTGCGAGAGGGTGGGAGAAGGGAAATGGAGACAAAAACATGATAAGGGGTATCAATGTGTGTGAAGTAATGCACCTATTATCTGACTAATGTAATTGTAATCCCTCTATACATTATCCCAACTTTTTTTTTAAAAAAAAAAGACAAAAAAAGAAAGAAGGCATAGCTGGAACCAGATACAAGGACCAACTGAAATGAGGAAATAAAACTAAGCCCACGTGCCAGGTGCCAGTGACTAATGCCTGCAATCTTTGCTAAGGAGGCTGAGATCTGAGGATGACAATTTGAAGCCAGCCCTTGCAAGAATGTCTATGAAATTTCTATTTCCAATTAACCACCAAGGAGCCAGAAATGAAGTTGTGGCTCAACTGGTGGAGTGCTAGACTTGACCAAGAAAGCTCAGGGATAGCATCCAGGCCCTGAATTCATGCCCCGGGACCAACACACATAAACACACACACAAACTAAGCACATGAAATGTTCCCACATATATAGAAACCAAATGCCCAACCCATAAACCCAGAGCCCCCACTCCAATACATACACAAAATACAGTGAATCCACAAAATCCTCAGTAAGCCCATGTGATCACATGGCAGCAACCCTCCCTGCTGATGCCTTACCAGTGTGCCAATAAACCTTTGCTTCTCCTACTTCTTCACCTTAGCAAATTCTTACACAAATCTGTTTCCAGTACATGACTGCAAATGCTTCTCAGGCCAGGTGTAATGTGACAGCCACTGTGTGTCTGGAGAGGTTTGGGAAATTGAAAATGGATTGAAGAAGAATGGGCATAAACTTAGCCAATCTCTGATTTAAAAACAAAATAACAATCACAATGTCTTAATTCAGCCCATCTTACCTATTCCTTCAGGAGTGAATACTCATGGGGGTGAAAATGTGAGGAGAATCTATTGGCCAGATTCTATCGGTGATGAAGTGAATTCCACTGGTGGGATTTCTTCCAGCATGATCGTACTGCACAATAAAGAAATCTCCAAAGCCAGGGCTAGTGTCTTATCTGCAGGCTTAGGGTCCAAATTTTCCAAAGTGTGTGTGTGTTGCAAACACTTGGCTCACACAGATAAACACACACAAAACGCAAGAATTCAGTGAAGCAGCAAACCCTGTGCACCTCAACAGTCTTCCAGGAAATCTAAGATTCCAAATACTCATGGCATTTTCCATCTTCACCCTCTAACCTTTTCTCTTAAGCAATGCCAACAGCATCCTGCTGCACCAGAGCTCTGTTAGGAAACATAAACAGACACGTGTTGTGCAGGGAACTCCACTCAGCTTTCTTTCTTCCCAACCGGGCCGGGGAGGGGGGCGTGGGGGGGAGCTTGTTGTTGTTGTTGTTGTTGTTTTTGCTTTTGTTTTTGTTTTGCTGATTCTGGCCTATACGGGCCTGAAATGTTCATAAACAAATTCCTTAAGTTGAGTTTGCCAATGACTTGTGAAGGTCTTCTAGAATACAAGTGTGGTGACGTGGCAAGTATTGAAGTTTCCATATGAAGATAATTGAGTAGTCTCACACAACCATCATCCTTCTGAGAATGCCAGGAGCCCAGGAAAATCAGGGTAAGTCGTGCCTCAGCTGCTTCCACTCTGAGTGTTTACCTGGCTTCAAATGAGACTGCATTTCCTTAGCTAATTAAATCAGAAGTTAATAAAACTGCATGTGCAGTCTGTCATTTTTAATGGGAACCTTATAAATAAAATTAACATGTAAGAAAGAAAATAAGTGACCAGCCCACTAGGAAGTTGAACTTTGCGATCTGGTACCTCTGGTCCCAGGAGTTGAGAGTCGGGAAGGGCCACCAGGTGGAAGGGAAGTACCTGGGAGCACAGCCTGGGCACAGGGCGGGAAAGTGAGTCTCAGACCTCCGGTTACCCCCATACTCTTGACTCCACACTGGAGGGGTTCACCAGGCTGCCAGTGCAGTTGTCCTCTGATCTGATCTCTATTCTAAGGTCTCTCATGGATGTCTAAAACCTCAGATATTGCCACACTTGACAGAAACTACATGTTGCCTATACATCCAAGCCTAGGGGGAAGTTTAATTTATGTTTGACATAGTAAGAGATTAACAGCAGTAACTAACAAAAAATAGAATAATTGTAACAACATTCTATAGTAAGAGATATGCAAAGGTGTGTTATCTCTTGACTGTAATCCTAGCTACTCACAAAGCTGAGCTTGGAAGTATCCTAGTTTAAAACCAGCCTATATAGGAAAGAGCAGGAGACTCATCTCCAATGAACTACCAAAAACTCCTATACTGGAGCTGTGGCTCAAATGGTAGAGCTCCAGACTTGAGTGTGAAATCCACAATCTGAACTCAAGCTCAAGTAGTGGCCCATGCACAAACACATAGACACACACGCGAAAGTATTCCATCAATCATCTATCATCTATCTTGTGCTTTTCAACTTAAAGAATTCCTGTTTTCTCTTTAGCATGGCCAATAGCCAGCACCACTTTGTACACTTTGGTTTATTATTAAATAAAATAAAGGCAACTTGGGCACATACACTGCAACAGCACATAGTAGATCTGATGCCTGTGGCAGCTACTGGGTGAAGAGCAGATAAAGCATAATAGTATAATAGTGCACATCTGTGGATTCAGCTACACAGAATACGGTTGGAAGGATGATGGTTTGAGGCCAGCCCACGTGGTGGGATGAGGTGGGGGATAAACAAGATCCTAAAAACAAGCTGGACAGGGTAAAATGAGCCTGTAATCCCAGCTATGGGGAGAGAGAGGTGGAGGATTATGAACTGAGCCCAATCTTGTGAAAAAGCAAGACTTTCTGGAAAACAATGCTCTATTTGTGAGTGCTCTCTCCCTCTTCCTCTCTCTCTCTCTTCCTCTCTCTCTCTTTCTCTCTCTCTCTCTTTCTCTCTCTCTCTCTCTCTCTCTCTCTCTCTTTCTCTCTCTCTCTTTCTCTCTCTCTCTCTCTCTTTCTCTCTCTCTCTCTCTCTCTCTTTCTCTCTCTCTCTTTCTCTCTCTCTCTCTGGTGTGTGTGTGTGTGTGTGTGTGTGTGTGTGTGTGTGTGTGTGTGTGTGTGTATCTTCTAGTTCTAGGGCTTAAACTCAGGGCACAGGCACTGGGCTTTTCAAGACTGGTACTCTACCACTGGAGCCATAGCTCCACTTCCAGATTTTGGGTGGTTAATTGAAGATAAGGATTTCAAGAAGCTTCCTGGTCAGGCTGACTTTGAACTACAGTCCTAAGGTCTCATTTTCCTGAGTAGCTAAAAGATTACATATTTGAACCACCAATGCCCAGCTTTTAAATACACTTTTAACATATAGCCATAGGCTGGGAATGTGTCCTAGTGGTAGAGGGCTTGCCTAGCATGCATGAAGCTCTGGGTTTGATTCCACATGAACAGAAAAGTCCAGAAATGATGCTGTGGTTCAAGTAGTATAGTTCTAGTGTTGAGCAAAAGCAGCTCAGAGACAGTGCCCAGGCCCAGAGTTCAAGTCTCAGGACCTGGCAGGTGAGGGGGAGGGGCTGGGAAACATAACCTACAAGACAAGAACAGGCAGTGAATTGTCTTTGGAGTTTTAACATTTACAAATATAAATATGTTTTTAAATGATATAGCAGATTGAAAAGATCCAATAGTTACCACAATAGAATTTTTAAAATACCATCCAGCTTCATCTCATTGTCCTCTGTCCAGATTGAACATTATCTAGAGTATCACACTCAATGTCATATTTTTGACAGAACCTTGGCAAATTAAATATGAAAGTACATAAAAATTCTTCAAACTCTCTCAGTGATTAAATAACATTTTATTCACAAAACACCCAGAGGCAAGAAATGGCGCCTTTCTAAAAAGGAAACGGAATGGGAACAGGCAAAGCATTTAAATCTGAAATCTATCAGTCTTTCTCATTTCCACATTTGTCTCGCTCTACTCACTCTAATGTGATACCATGAGCTTTCAGTCTACGAGTCTTTCCTTGGTTCCTAGGTCTTCCTTCTTTTCTTCCCTTCCTTCCTTCCTTCTTTCATTCCTTCCTTCCTCCCTCGCTTTCTTCTTTTCTTCTTCCTTCCTCATTTTTGGTGCTGGAGATCAAACTCCAGGCTTTACACATAGCCAGTAAGTACTGTGCCCAGGACTTCAACTGCAGCATGGTCCTCTGTCTTTATACTCCACTGAACACCACCTCCTCTCCATACCAAACCAGTTACCAACCCCTGCCCAGTATGGCATGAGTGCAAAACCCATGGATTTCTCTCTCCAAATAATCAATGGTCCAGTATCACTTGTTCAAAGCAGAGCCTAGAATCATCTCCTTTTATCCATAATCACTGGAGTGATTATGTTAAAAAGGGGAAGGGTGGACCTCCTCTGCAGAAGAGGGTGGAGTGAAGATGAATGTGTTTGCAACCTCTGGTACAGCCTGCCTGGTGCTTACTTTGCTATGAAAGTCATTGCTCTCTCCCATGGTAGCTAAAAGGTAAGCACAGAATCCCTCTTCTAGCCTGTGGCTGAAGGGAAATGGGAGAGGGAAGGAGGTTGCAGAGCGTCTGGCTGGGAGTATATGCAAACTAAATCAAATGTATTGTTCAAAATTTACAGTGGGTCATCTCTTCTTTTTTCTTATTTCTTTTCAATATCGAATGAAGGGCTGACCAGCAAGGTCAAATTCCCCTTATTAATGAGGCACTGCCGGGGCTCTGTCTCATTAGGGCACTCAGAACTGTGCATTTACTGCAATTTGCAGCACTTAATAGAGAAAGGTCAGAGCGGGTCGCGTTCAATTTCCACTTGGCAGAGGAAGGAAAAATGGAAGCAATTCATTTGCACAAATTTGAATAATTCTTCTCAGTCTCCTTTTCTTTATCTGCGTATGGATAATTCCTGCATCTTACCTCACTCACAATCATTTCAGAACTGCCAACTGCCGGATTTCTATGAAGGCTGTAATGGAGCTGACAGATTCCATGAATCCAGGTGTCAAAATAAAGCCTGGGGCTCCCTCCCCCCCATCCCGTTTCTCACAACAGGGAATAGGAGGTGCCTCTAGTGAGCTCTTAAACTTATCATAAATGTATCAAGATTGCTGTGGGCCATGAAACAGCTGTAGACAATTAATCTTTCCACAATTCTTCGGCATAAGAATTGCTTTCCCCTGCGAAGTAACATCTGCCGTGCTGAGGCGATTACTCACGGCCGATGGGCGCCACCATCGTTTTATGCACAGAACCATCAGTGGCAATGAAGCAAAATTTATAGTTTTCCCTGGTTCAGTAAAAATAACATTTCAGCTGCATTAAAACATCATCCATCAGCATTGTCCCAGAGCCCAGAGCCCAGAGCCCCGTCTCATCCAAAGAAATTAAAAAATATTCATTCTAATGCTAACTTCTGAAGCTTGCCATGACAATACTGCTTATTTTAGGTATGAAGAGGAGAAGCAGTGCTATCATAAGGAGAAATGGAAGAAAAAGCTTATTTAGTCCAGCCAAAAATAAATAAATAAATAGGGAAGGGGGATTAAAGTGCTACTAGATAGTAAGGATATCACCATTACTGGACTCTGGTGCTTATTTATTCATAACCCCTGAATGCTTAACCAAAACTCTTTCAATCAACTTGACCAAGTAAGAAAAGAAAGTTATCCTGCACAAGCAATATAATTCTTTGGCTTCAAAGAAAATGTGTGAAATGTGTATCACGGCCATAGCTGCTTTTTCCAAGGCAATGAGCATTTTGTTTCTTTGAAATAGTTACTGAAACAAATGAATAAATCAGCCTTTGCTCTTGAACCCCACTCAGCAATGTATCAAGCTAAAGTTTTTCTCTATGAGTTTTGCCTTTAGAAAATAAGGAGTTTTATGGATCCAGGAATGTGGCCTAGTGATATAGTGCTTGCCTAGCATGCATGTAGTCCTGAGTTCAATTCCTTGGTACCATGTACACAGAAAATTCCAGAAGTAGTGCTGTGGCTCAAGTGACAGAGTGCTAGCAAAGTGCAAGCAAAGTGTCCCAGGATAGTGCCCAGACCTAAGTTCAAGCTCCGGGACTGGCAAAGAGAGAAAGAGAGAGGGGGGAGGGAGAGAAAGAAGAATGAATTTTAGAACTGTTGTATCAATATTTGAATCTATTAAAATAAACTCAGATAAAGGGAACTCAGATAAAGGCTGGTTGACCCAAGCCTTTATACACCTGATACAGGACTCCAAATATACATACTAAAATGACAACATAAATAATGTGGTACATCCCACTCAGACCTG
This sequence comes from Megascapheus bottae, assembly GCF_031878675.1. Taxonomy (NCBI): domain Eukaryota; kingdom Metazoa; phylum Chordata; class Mammalia; order Rodentia; family Geomyidae; genus Megascapheus; species Megascapheus bottae. The sequence goes on from NC_143521.1 coordinate 10,907,967, forward strand.
CTGTGTTCCACAGCCAACAATTACTTGAATACTGTGTTCTAAGTAACATGCTATATGCCTAGAATATAAAAATGTGTAAAAAAGACAGATTCTGCTTCTGGGCAACTTGTGGTTGTAAACAGACAATTAAAATGCAGTGATAATACAATAAAAAGCAAAAGTGGAAGAGCAAAGATTATATGAAAAACATAATTACTCAACTGAGAAGAATAAAAGAAAGAAAAATTCAGTTCAATGCAGTTGGGAAAAATAGAGGATACCTGAATATCCACCATTTGTTTTGTATTAATACTGATTTCATCATCCCTGAAACTTTTCTATTGAAGGTCACAAATAAATTGATTCAGGAAGTCACCAAAAATAGCTAGAAGATAATGTAGAAGGAGGTAGAGTTTGGCTCAGAGCTACACCCCTACAGTTTCAGTGTCATTGCTCCCTCCCAGTGAGGTTTTAATAAGGTGCCGTGTTCTATGAAAGATCTCTCTGAATGAATGTTTGTCCTTGGCATGTTTTTCTCCAAAAGTGAAAGCTAATCATTTTTTTACTCATTGGAGATTCTCCTAATTTCACAGTCAATGAAACACATATTTTACTGCAAGCCAAAAGTAGAATTTTGCAAAGGTCAAAGGGAAAGTTCAAGTTGCTGTGTCAGTGAGTCTCAAGCCACATGATGAGATGTGCTGATCTGCACAACAGAATAACCTCCACTTGGAATCAACACCTCCCCTGCCAGGCACATGCAGAATGCAATGCCTCTGCGCACATCCACATTGCAAGCACAGTAAAATTCTCTCGTATTTTAAGTTGATCCTTAATCTTTGCATTTTTCCATTTTAAAAATACTAATATTTGACAACATTATTGGGAGGCTTGATGAACCTTCAATATCTGTAAATCCCTTCAATGAACTTAGGCCTGGTGAAATTTAAATATATGCACATAAAGAGGGTTTTGAAAAAAGTTATATAAAGCTGCATGTTATCATTTTACATATAACTTAAAAATGTATTAAACAATGATGCGTTATATAAAAATATATAAGCAACTCTCTATATAGATAGATGTGTGAATATTTATGTATCATTCAGATATAGAGAAATCTTAGTATTTATCTTAAAATTCTTGCCATGTGTTCTTCCCATAATGCAAGCCTCTTCAGCTCTTGCTGAAGGTATATAAACAGAAGCTTTATGAAAGAGAATAATTCTATGAAAAATGTATGATTATCAACTAAAGGCTGGGAGCACAAAAAAATTCCACAGCTGCACACTAGTGGCTCATGCTTATAATCCTAGCTACTCATGAGGCAGAAATCTAAGAATTGAGGTTTTAAGCCAACATATTCTTAAGCAGACATATTCTTAAGTTTATCTCCAATTAACCAGCAAACTCCAGGGCCGGGAGTTTGGCCTAGTGGTTAGAGTGCTTGCCTAGCATGCATGAAGACCCGGGTTTGATTCCTTGGTACCACATACATAGAAAAAAGCCGGAAGTGGTGCTGAGGCTCAAGTGGTAGAGCTCTAGCCTTAAGAAACTCCAAGGACATTGCTCAGGCCCTGAGCTCAAGCCCAGGACTGGCAAAAAAAAAAAAAAAACCCAGCAAACTCCAGGAGTGACTCAAGTGGTAGAGCACCAGCCATGCATGAGAAAACTAAGCAAGAGTATGAGGCCTGAATTACCAACCCAGTAATAATAATAATTCCAATTAAAATTAAAATGTCTATGTAAATATATACTAATAAACAGGTTTGAATAAAAGGAAAATAACAAAAGTAAAAGATGTAGATCACATAAACTAAAAGGTGCTTTTTTTTCTAAGTAAAAAAAAAAATACATGAATATTGTAGAGGTGGTAGTTGGTAGAGACAGTGTGCTGCTATGCATCCCAAAGTAGCCTTAAACTTGCGATCTTCCTGTCTCAGCTTTCTGTGTCCTGGAGTTACATGCATGTGCCACTACACCCACTGAGAATTACTGCTTTGAAGAACAAAATCCAAATCAGATTGAGAACTGAGAAAAACTCTTTAGAATTCTATAGAAAAAATATGCCCCTATAAACAGTGTCTATTGTCATGAAATCTAGCAAACTAAGCTGGGTGCTGGTGGCTCATGCCTGTAATCCTAGCTACTTAGGAGGCAGAGATCTGAGGATCATGGTTGAAAGCCAGAGTGGGCACAAAAGTCTGTGAGGCTCTTATTTCCAATTAACCACCACAGAACTGGAAGTGACGCTGTGGCTCCAGTGGTAGAACAGTAGCCTTGAGTTGACCAGGGACAGAGCCCAGGCCAAGTTTATGTGCCACGATACACAACAACAAAGAAAATAATAGCAAAGTATCATGGCCATCTTACTACATGGCATGGGTAATGTCACTGACAGCGGAGAAAGGTGAGAACTACCTAGTCCTGCTTTTTTCAGCCTTCTCTGTTCACTGAATAGCCTTTGCTTTCAAGAGCAAGATCTAATGTGTTATAAGAAAAAGATAAGGGGAGCCAGGAGTTTTGCCTAATGGTTAAAGTGCTTGCCTAGCATGCATGAAGACCCGGGTTCGATTCCTCGGTACCACATACATAGAAAAAAGCCGGAAGTGGTGCTGAGGCTCAAGTGGTAGAGCTCTAGCCTTGAGAAAGTCCAAGGACAGTGCTCAGGCCCTGAGCTCAAGCCCAGGACTGGCAAAAAAAAAAGAAAGAAAGAAAGAAAAAGATAAAGGATAAGGCAATAACCAACAGTTCTAAGTAAATCCAAGTTTCAGGACTCTACATAACAATCTAACAGGGTACTGAACTGATCACAGCACTGGCCCCACCAAGACTGTCAAATTTTTTAGAAGTAAGGGAAAAGGAAAAGTTCTCAAAATAGATAGTAACCCACATCTGTACTTTCAAAACATATAAAGTGAATTCAGGAAACATTTTATATTGAACCTCAGAACAATTTTGGAAGGTTTGTGAATATGGGAAAATGAAAATAGATTTGACTTGGATAAATTGAACTGTCCCCTTTTTCTCTGAAGTTACTAGAGTGACAAACAGGATAGACTACAGTTAATGTGATTTTATTTCACCAGAGTATTCAATAAAAAATACTTCCAGGGCCGGGAGTTTAGCCTGATGGTAGAGTGCTTGCCTAGCATGCACTAAGACCGGGGTTCGATTCTTTAGTACCACATACATAGAAAAAAGCCAGAAGTGGTGCTGAGGCTCAAGTGGTAGAGCTCTAGCCTTGAGAAATTCCAAGGACAGTGCTCAGGCCTAAGCTCAAGCCCAGGACTGGCAAAAAAAAAAAAATACTTCCAATCTTTGCATTCCAGGTGGACACATGCATGCTAAGTGGAGCAGAATGTGTAGAATTCATAGATGATTGAATCATGTTAAATAAGTTGCAGAAGGAATCTGAAGACTGCAGAGACAATGGTGTGTGCACTCAGAAAAACCTTCATGAAGAAAGATTTACCTTGTATGCATTTATAAGAATGGTGAGCTAAACCAGAAGTCACAAGGCAAAATACAACAAAATGAGCATAAAGCCTAATAGCCATATTCAATACATGTAATGCAGAAGCTGACCTCAACCCAAAGTATGACCTAATAAAAGAATTCCCATTAAAACCAGGATTAGCATAAGTGTCATTTAACATTCCACAAACAAGGCTATACACTTTCCTCTAGCCAATTTATTAATGCATTTATCTATAAACAAAAACTGCATGACTGGCTAGGAGTATAGCCTAGTAGTGCTCCCCTAGCATGCACGAAGCCCTGGGTTTAATTCCTCAGTATCACATATGCAGAAAAAGCCAGAAGTGATGCTGTGGCTCAAGTGGCAGAGCACTAACCGTGAGCTAAAAGTGTCCAAGGACAGTACCCAGCCCCTGAGTTAGAGCCACAGGACTGCCAAAAAAACAAAACAAAACAAAAATGAACAAAAAACTACATGATAAAAGACCAATATCTAGGAAATATTAATGGATAACTCAGAAAATAAAGATTTGAAAACTATTTATAAAATCTAATCAAAGTAGTAATCCAACATGAAGTCAAAAATTTCATTGATTTTGTATATCTAACTAAAACCATTCCAAAACTGTAATTTGGTGTAGGCTGAGCAGAAGGATCACAAGTTTGAGGCACAACTGGGCAACAAAGTGAGAGCATGTCTTAAAAAATAGAGAAATAGGGGCTGGGAGTGTAGCTTAGTGGTAAAGTACTTGTCCAGCATTCATGAAGCCTAGGTTCAATTCTTCAGTATTACATAAACAGAAAAGGGTAGAAGTAGTGCTATGGCTCAGGTGGTGGAGTGTTCACTGTGAGCAAAAGAAGCTCAGGGACAGTGCCCAGGCCTTGAGTTTAAGTTCTAGGACTGGCAAAGAAACAAATAAAAAATTTAAAAGACAGGAGAGTAGAGTCATGGGCTCATGTGGCAGAAAACCTGACTAGCAAACACAAAACCCCAAGTTTAATAACTAAATAAATACATGCATATATACATATATATGCATGCATTTTAAATTTTACACATAATGGTAAAAGTAAATATACAGTAGCTAGGAATGATTAAAATGACAAGATTTATAGAAAAAATCTGTCTTTAGTTTTTTTTAAAGGGTCAAGAGACATCACATGCCCAAATATTGATAAAATTCAAATAAAATCTCAGAGTGATATTTTTATTTTAAATAATCCTGTACATTAATCTGGGAGAATAAAGACAGAAAAGTTTAACTTAAAAATAGACATCATGCAACAAATCAAAGAAAGTCTGGATAAGTGGGACTGCATTAAACTTCAGAGCTTCTGTATGGCAAAGGACATAGCTAGCAATCTAACTAGAAAGCCTACAGGGCAGAAGAAAATGTTCACTAACCAAAAAAATTGAATCATTCCAAAACTAATCTCAAAAGAAACAACCGTCCCATTAAAAGATGGGCCAAAGATTTAAAGAGAGCCTTCTTTGAAGAAGAAATAAGAATGGTCTATAGACACATAAAGAAATGCTCAACATCTCTGGCCATAAGAGAAATGCAAATCAAAACAACTCTAAGATTCCACCTCACCCCAGTTAGAGTGGCCATGATCAAGAAATCTAATAACAACAGATGCTGGCAGGGATATAGCCAGGAGGGATCACTACTCCACTGTTGGTGGGAGTGTAAATTCATTCAACCACTATGGAAAGCAGTATGGCAGTTCCTCAAAAGACTAAACATAGAGTTCCCCTATGACCCAGCAATTCCACTACTTGGCATTTACTCCAATGTCCAGAAACAAGAACATACTAAATCCACTAGCATAATGATGTTCATTGCAGCACTATTTACCATAGCAAAGATATGGAACCAACCCAGATGTCCCTCAGTTGATAAGTGGATCAACAAGATGTGCTATTTATACACAATGGAATTCTATGATTCTGTCAGAAAGAACGACATTGCCCCATTTGTAAGGAAATGGAAAGACTTAGAAAAAATCATATTAAGTGACTCAAAGGAACTTAGGCTCAATGGTTTCCCTTATTTGTCATAATCAGTAGAACTCTTGGACTCTCCTAGCAGAGATTTACAATAGAACAAAACCTAGATACATAAGGCCATATAGTATGACACTAAAAGAAAGACCCTCCAGGATATAGAAACCAAAGGCATATAATATGTAATTGTTGTCCTTAATGTACTATGTTATCTCTCACCTCTTTTGCTGTCCCTTGGTTATCTCATATAGTTACAGTATTTTACCTTGTTATCTGACATATTGTATATATGCTTATTTGGTTATTTGAAATAGGATAGGGAAGGGGGGAAAACAAGATGAGGGACAGGGATGGGGGGAGGGAAATGGGGACCAAAGCATGAGAAAGGGTATCAATGCTTGTGAAGTAATGCACCTTCTATTTGAAAAATGTAATGTAATCCTTCTATTAATTACAATAAAAATATATGAAAAAGATATATAATACAAAAAAGAAATGTATATTGTGATAGAAATGTATATGAGTTCAATCGCTATCTCAGTCAGGGTATTTGTGCCTTAAAAACCAACTAGAACTATCATATGATTAAAAAATACTATTTTGGGCATTTATTTAAAGGAATGTAAGTTAGGATATGATAAAGATACCAGCATGCCCATGTTTACTGTATCATTATTCACAATAGCCAAGCTATGAATGATTCAGATGCCCTGCAGCTGATAAATGAACCAAGAAAATATGGTACATGGCTAGGAGTTTGGCCTAGTGATAAGTGTACTTGTCTAGCATGCACGAAGACCAGGGTTTTATTCCTTGGTACCACATACATAGAAAAAGCCAAAAATGGTGCTGTGACTCAAGTGGTAGAGCTCTAGCCTTGAGAAAGCCCAAAAACAGTGCTCAGGCCTGAGTTCAGTCCCCAGGACTGGCAATAATAGAAAAAGAAAGTATGGTGTATATATAGATAATGGAATTTTATTCAGCCATAGAGAAGAATAAAATTATGTCATTTCGAGATAAATGATTGGCCTGGAAGCCATTATATTAAGTGAAGGAAGGTAGACTTTTGCAGCACATAGATCACATTTTCCCTCATATGTAGACCTTAAACCTAAAATATAAACATACAGGTAACTACATACAGGAGTGTGTGTGTGTGTGTGTGTGTGTGTGTGCGTTCAGTCTAACTAAACTGTGGAATATCTGTGTGTGAGATACCATAATGATTCCCTATAAACAATCAAATTGCTCCTTAACAAAAAAAGAACATTAGGAAATTGAAATATATTTTGTCTTGAATGTAGGCATTAGTAGGATGGGACAGAAAATGGGGAATTTGATGAGACTGGTGTAGGAGGAGAAAGGAGGGAAAGGAGAATATAGAGGACAATGTCTAACTACTAGTTTGTTCTGAGGTTTAAATGTAAAACTGTAGCCCTACCCACTCAGCTCTGAAAATCACCAAATATAAATACTACTGTCATTACCAGTTCAAAGCTAATCTGAGCTATTCAGCCACAGTCTGTCTTCAAAGAGAAAGGCTCATACATTTTTTAAATCAAGATAGCCATTATAAAAGGATTTAAGGGAAGAAAAAAGTTTAGAGAGAAAGAGATTAAAAGGAGAGCGGCTAACAAAACATGAGAGTTTCAAGGACCTTACATATTATATTCATTTCTCTCCTAGTTTTATACACATAGAACGCAAAGTAATGCAATTTGCTCAAAATTCTAACTCACAGCTGCAAATCTAGAACACAACTTTGTTTCTCACAATATCACCTTTCAGTAAATGTCTGCAAGAGAGGGGATGGAAGCAAATTGAAGGTCTTTGAGCTTAGTAAAGGCATTGGCACTTGGCCACATATCCTTCATTGGGATTTCAAGGTAATACCTCAGAGCTATAGGGACAATGCTCTGATTCATGTTTCCCTGGGCCCATGCCACTCAGCTGACATCTGAGCAGTGGCATCTCCTTTTGACTCTGTGCTACCCCTCTCCCAGAAGTACTTGAATATTCTCGATCATCTTTGGAAAATGAAGGGTTAGGGGTTATTTTGCCATAGATGAGACAGAGTGCCTACTTTCCTTCTCTCCTCCCCTGCACACCCATTTCAAACTCATCCATCAGATCAGAGCAAAGTATAACACATGAAACAAGAAGAATAAAGGCCTTTATATTAAATTCCTTGTGGGTGAACTTTGTAGATAAAGCAGAACAATCTGATCTTAGCAAGTTAAATGCTTTGCAAATCACAGTGTGCTGTACCCTTCAGATGTGTCCTTATGTAAAATAAATCACCTAGTATTATCATAACAGTATTTGGGGAAATGGCAAGTAGAGTAGAGTGAGAGGGATTTGGTGGAAGAAAATCTGCATATATATTTACATCTGTAGATTTTATATCTTGGGCCTCCAGCCATTTGGGAGGAGGCAAGTAATTTTTCATTTACCTTAACTCATAGTAGATTGAGAAGAATGTTGGGTCTAAGAAGGGGGAGACTGGAATTGTAAAGGGAGAGAAGGGAAGAAAAGAATTAAGGGTGACACCACAGAGTCATTGAATATACAGACCTGGGGCCAAGAAGAGGGAGGATATGATTTGTCACCGCTAGACAATGTCATTCCTCTCTGGAAATCATACAAAGATCTAGAAGTGGGTCAGGATATGAGATATTCTAGCTGATAATCCTTGTTGCAGGTCACCCACATATGTGCATGTACACACACACACACACACACACACACCGACACACTGTGGTCCTTGATATCTGCAGATTCTGATGTGATTTAGAAGACAACTTAAGGAGCATTTAGGCATCTGTACATTTTGGTGTCCTAGAAGCAATTCCCAAAGAAAACTGCAAAACAACCTGTATATTTGCACACACACATATGCATATGTATTATGTGTGCCTTTGTATATATACATAATATACATACAGGCTGTACTTGCTATTCCAAAAATGTTAGCAGCTGGTTGTTTACTTTCACTTTATACCTTGATACTACCAGATATTTTCCAATCCTTAGCATGTTTGGAAACAACTTGGCCAAGATTAGAATGTAAATTTGTACTTAAGAGACAGCCCTAATGTAAATTACACAATCATTGGCTCTACAACCTAAATTAGCATATAAATGTTTATGTATGTGTGGGATTCAGAGGAGACAAAGTTGTTGATCCAGAATGCTGAAGGCCAACTGTAGGCCCAGCTGCTGCCCTATACCAAGAAAGTGAGCCAACAGATCAGCCATCTGCACAAGACCTGCCAGCAGATCAGCATCCGTGCTTGTGGCCTTCAACTTGCAAAGGGTGCCTCTGCCTATCAGCCTGCCAGTCCTCCTTCCTATCATTTTACTGGACAACTGAGCCCTGAGCCACAGGAGTGGGGGTTCTATGGGGTTAGGCTGCAATTTACTAACTGGGGTAGCACAAACCAATCCTGTGGATTCACAGTGATTTCTTTTTCCTTTCTTGTTTTCTTCTCTTTTCTTTTTGTGGTATGGATCTACTAATAATGGATTACACCAAATATATATATATATATATATATATATATATATATATATATATATATATGGGAAGACACAGAGATTTACATTGGCTTCTTTCTCCATTTCTCTGATCGTATTAATTTCTCTCCCTTTTTGCTGCTAGAAAATGAATAATGTGCTTTTGGTAGCATTTTCAAGGTTGTAAAAATACGTAGCTAACATTTTGATGAAAGAAGTAGAAATTTGGGGCAAAATGCAATGGAATTATAAATCACAAATAATTTTTTCTGTCTAATATCAGAGTTAGAAACTTAAATTATTGGCTTTATCTCCACATAAGTATTGAGAGTAATCTTACTATTTTCTAGCAGTAAAAAGAAAGAAAGTATTCAGAGCAGAGCAATGGAGAGAAAAGCCAATGTAAATCCATATGTCCACCAAATATATATATATAATATATATAGTTATTTACTGTAACTTAACTTCATTAATACAAGGATATTATTTCATTTTCAAAGTTAAGACCCTTTAACTGTAGAAGACTCAACAATAGATGACACTCTTTTTTTTCAAGCACATTAAACCCTAGCTCTATTTGATTTTTCAAAATTGTGAGGCACAAATTATCTAGAGCATAACACTCTGAGTCTCTTTTCTGGCCCATAAAGTCAACAGTTACGGTGCTAAAGTTTAATCAGTCCCATAAAACATTACTTGGAAAGTGACCTAGTGTTAGGCCTGAAGTACATCTCCTACATTAAAAAGCACTTTCAATGCAGCCAGAATAGTGTTATTGAAAGAGATAACTAATAGATACCTGGGCTCAGATGTGGAAAGGGGAGGGGGAAGAAAAGTCAAATGGGAAGAGAAGGCCACGAAAATCCCATTTTCAAGCCTTTCCCTAAGGAGATGTGGTTGCATAGATGAATGCACAGGTTTAATAATAAAGGTCCTTTATATTATTTCAAGCCGAGGGCTTCCATGTATTTTATAGTGGAACCAGACACAGTGTTTCTTTCTGGCACACACTAGAGATTCCAACACACAGAGCCAGAGGGTGACCTGATCATAGGTCACTAACACAAGAGAATGCCTTAGAAATTTTAGCACTGTGCCCACCAATAATTTTGTTTTCATAAATAAAGCCTTTAGAAGTCATTACACATGCTGAGGATAAAACCATTTTATCCATATCTATCTCTTTCTCACAAACACACACACACGTACAATCTGCCCAACACTGTGCCTAAATAGATAATATGTGTGTAAGAACATTTGTTGGAACCAGGAACTAGTGGCTCACACTATAATCCTAGCTATGTAGCTAGTTGAGATCTGAAAGTATGACTTGAAGTCAGTTTTGGCAAACAAATTCATGAGAATCTTATCTCTAATTAACCAGCAAAAAGTTGGAAATGGAAGTATGGCTCAAATGGTAGAGTGCCACTTAAGCAAAAAAGCCAAGCAAAAACAAAAACGTACTTAAAATGTTATGCAAGATAGCAATGAGAGCCGGGCACTGGTGGCTTATGACTATAATCCTGGCCAATCAGGAGGCTGAGATCTGAGAATGGCAGTTCAAAGCCAATGGCATTAAGGCTCATAAGAATCTTATCTCCCATTAACCATCATAAAACCGGAAGTGGTGCTGTGGTTCAAATGGTAAAGTGACTGATAGCCTTGAGCTGAAGAACTCAAGAACAACACCCAGGCCCAGATTTCAAGCCCTATGACCAAAAAAAAAAAAAAAAAGATTATCAATGAGGAGGTCACTCTTGCAATACATAGATGGTGTTTTGGATTGCATCAAATAGGGCAATTCTACTTGGGGAAGATATGGCTGACTTCTTTATTTCAGCATCTGGCATTTTTACTCATCTTTTTGCACTTTCTGTTCCCTAATGGTTATTTATTCTCATATGCTGTCTCTGGGTATCCCTGGGCCTTAGGAAATGTAAGCTGATTCAGTTTGAGACACTTATTCTCCTTATATGTTTGTGGCTCACTCATCTGCAGCCACTATACTGTGAGTGAGTCAGTCTCTTTTGGTGGCTTCCTTCCTAGCCATAGAAATCCACAGTGCAGTTTTATTCTTCCGTGCTGTCATAACTCTTCCAAAGGTTACTCTCTTGGAAAGGTCTGAGAAATCTCTATCTCTGCCACTCTCTCCTTTCAGATGGTTGCATATGCGTGCATATGCATATACATGTGTGTATGTGTATGTGCATGTGCATGTGCACTTCATAGGAACCACATTTACATCTTCTCTATTCACCAACTTCAGGACTGAGGTCAAACAAAGCCTTTCCAACAGCTGTCCCGGGTAGCTCTATCTCACCCCATTCATTTCTCAGATGGAAGTCAGACACCAAAATTCTCCATGTCCTCCCTTCACTCCCAACTGCAGAACACATGCATCATTCCATTTGATCACTGTAGGCATAAGATGAGAGACAGGTTCAATCCACACCCCTCCCTCTGGATGAAAGAAAAGGAACCCGCAGTTCTCTCCATATCTTCTTTACAAACTGACTTTCAACCTCCACTCTTGAATTTTCCATATCCTTGAGGTGTGAAGGTGTTCAAGCACATCTATCTGATTCCCAACCTGATTTTGTAAGTCTTACAGGACAATTTGTCGCACTAGACTCTTTAATATCTAATATCTATCCATTTAGTCTCAGCTGAAATACCCACTTTAACATCACCTTATACATATACATGGACGTGCATGTGCATACATGAATGTGTGTATATGTCATGCATATAAATAAGATTATTTGTTAAATTTATATCCCAATTTTACAAAATGTTTAGGAAATGGGCATTCTGGTTAATCTGAAAATTCTCTTTGAATATGTTATACTTATTTCAATTACTTGATTCAAATAAGATGACTTGTCAATAGGCATGTTACTGTTTCTTTTTAGATTAATTCAGATTGAGAAAGTCCAACTAATTCAGAGTAGAAATTAAGATCCACCAGCTACACTGATATCATACTGATCTACTCTATGCTTCCTCTCTTTATCCTCTTCCTCCTTTTGCTTTGAAAGAAAATAGCTGCTTAACTTTTTAAGAAATTCCACTTACTATTCTATATTCCTTATGGAAGGTATTTTAGTAGTTTCATCTTAAAAGTGAATCTCAGAGTGCTAGCTCTGAGCTGAAAAGCTGGGGGACAGCACTCAAGCACCAAGCTCGGGACTCACAGTGGCAGAGTGCAAGCCTTGAGCTGCAGAGCTGAGGAGCGGCACTCAGGCCCTGAGTTTGGGACTTAAAAGTGGCAGAGTGCTAGCCTTGAGCTGGAGAGCTGAAAGACAGCACCCAGACCCTGAGTTCAAGTCCAGAAACCAACAAAGTGAAATGCCAGTGGGATGTTTATCCCGGTGTGAAGAGACACTATTGGGACGAAAGCAAGTAAGCCACTGCTTGGATGGCAGAGATGGTGTCAGATCCTAGAGTCACTCGTGCTTGGCCATTCAATATTAATCAGAGCCAGGAGGTCATAGACTAGTTTGTAAGCATGCCTTACTAATGCCCATGCCTTTCATAACTGGACAGGAACTTGTCAATCATCTGTGATAGTGGGTAGTTTAAAGTCCTGAGTGAAGTTTGATTTGACACCAGCCACAAATTCAGGAAAGTTTGTGGATCTGAGGCTTGTGTCCCCATTGATCTGTATATAGGCCTACATAGGTAACTGAGGCATTGCTGGGGTCACAGGGATTAAGTTCCCCAGACAATCAAGAAAATACCTTTGCAAATGGGTGCTAAGTAAGCTACACTATTGTAGCCAAAGAAGGTTTGTGCAGTTGTTAAATGTTGAATATGACCTCTAGTTTGGAGCAAATCATTGTTCCTGGTAGCTAATCCTGGCAACTCCTTGGTAAAATAGGCTAAGCTTTTAAGGTCCCTGGTCAAGTATAGAGACAACGCCCCTGAGTCAGCTTGAAGAAGTTACAGAAGCTGAATCTCCGCCCATCAATCCCCTTTAGATGAAGGGACCAGAGTCATTTTTGGAAAGTGAGACAGGATAAAATTAAAGACATGGGAAAGAGTAGTAACAGATGTGCAAGGGTGGAGACTGCACTTATGGGGAATGGCTACAGGTTCAAGTCTTCTATGCCTGCCTAGAAAATCCTAGCCTCATTTAAAGGAAATCTGGTTACTAAAAGTTGTCACCCTGGTATTCCTTTGGAAAAACTAATGTGGTACCAGCCTGCAAAAATGAGTATGCTCAGGAAATCATTGGGAGACTTCACCAAAGTCAGGCCTCAGGGTAAGCTTCTCTAACCAGTCAGTGCAGAAATTTGCGACCCAGCAGGAGGTGTGACATTCCATTGGAGCTGCTGAGAGACAAGGTTGATACCACACATCCTGTCCTGCCCGATTCCACCACTCCAAAGCTGCTTCCTAAGAGGACTGGAACTAAACCCTTGATGGTGGGACATTCTATCTGTGCTAAGTTCAAAGTCCTCTAGGTTTTTGCAGCCATTATGGTGACTCTGGATGGGTGAAGGGAATTTTCCATCCAGTGCTGAACAGCCTAGAGGTGAGAGGTACAAATGTAAATGAGGGCTCAAATGAAAAAGAGAGAAAGGTTAGTAAAGGTTTGGGGAGAGGACTTGAAAAAAAAATGGTTTGTGAAGGATAAGAAAGGATATGTTCATGTGAATTATAGAAGGTTTGAGTATGTAGCCAATGGTATGAGCATTATCTTAAAAATGGAGATTACAAGTAGAATTGGTAGGTATGTAATTGAGTTAGCCATGGTGCAAGCTGGGTCAGGATTGGTAGACTGGATTGAAACTATTCTTTGTGCCCACCTGAGCGATGTTAAGCATGCTTCCTAGTTGTGAGAGCTTTTTCTTGGGTGCAGAACTGGGAGGGCACACTATATGCCCCTCCAAACCAAAGAATGCTGTCTGCCCAAGTCTGATAACAATTGTTGGCCCCCCAAGCCATGTGTTATCCAGCTGGCATTGTTAACCATGATTCAATCCAGTCCTTACAGGCCTTACAAGTTGATTTGCAGACATGTTCATCGTCTGGTTTCCAGTACCCTGGCACTCAAGTGAACCTATGCTGTGATTCCCAGCACTCCAGCCACTGTGAAGGCAGCAAGAAAGAGCTACTAGGTTCATCACTCCTAGGTGAAGACAGCGTGTAAGGATCCTGGACTTTCAGACTCCCAGAGAACTCACTGAGGTCCCTAGCTGAAGTTGTCCTCCAGAACAGAAGAGAACTAGATATATTGTTCCTAGAGGACTGAGTGTCGCCCTGGGAGGAGAATGTTGCTTTTGGATGAACCACACTGGAGTAATAAAAGATAGCCTGGCAGCTGTAAAGAGGAGACTAGATGAGCGAGAAAGAGAGAGACAGAGGTCCCAAGGATGGTATGAGAGGCTGTACAACTGGTCCACCTGAGCAACTTCCCTAATCTCAGCCATTATTGGCCCCTGGTGATTATTGTAATGTTATTGTTGATTGCCCCTTGTGTAATTAATGCGATGATATCCTTCGTAAAAAAGAGGGTTGGAGTTACCAAACTGATGATCTTACACACCCAGTATAACCCTGTTTGCACTAAGGTAAACTAGTCAAGAATTTGACTAGGCTAAAAGAAAAGCGGGAAGTGTTGAGGGGAGCAAGGACTGGTGCCATCCAGAATGCCTAAGAGTTCCCCCACCCCATTGTGGAACATCAACAATGGTACAGCCCAGCCACCTTGACCTCCCCACCCCCCCAATGAGGAGGGATATGTGGTACAGCCCAGCCAACTTTGCCCTTCTAGGGAGGGGCAACCCTGACCTTCTCCCCACCCCCATGAGGAGGGATATCCACTTGGGTGGGGAGGGGCCTGGCTTTGTGTGGAGACCTTCCCAATTTGCGTGCCAATTCCAACTAAGGTGATAGGTAAATTCAAACACTGAACTGTGACCCTATTGGCTACCTGTGTGTGGCCAGAGCTGGTAATAGTCCCTCTGTGTATGTGACTATCCCATTGGCCACCTGTGTGACCAGGTTCGACCGCATGGGTTTTGCCCTTAAAAACTCTGCGTGAGAGCCGCTCAGGGTCACAGTGTCAGCTCCTGAGTCTGCACTGTGTCCCTGGCCGGTCAGTTCACCATCTATTTCCCTGGCCGGTCAGTTCACCACCATCTGTTTCCCCTGGCTGGTCAGTTCACCATCTACTTCCCCAATAAATTCACCTTTTTATATGAAAAAAAAAAAGAAAGTGAATCTGTCTTTCACTATTTTACATTGTGCTCACTCATTGCTTTTCATGCAAAGGAATGGTGACTTCTTTTCTGTAACCCCAGGAGCAGAAGGTTAGGAAGCAACCTACATAATGTGCTGTTCAAGAATGCTTTAAAGCATCCTAGAGGAAATATTCTCCAGCACAGACTGTGTTTTGATGTGTTCAATAACCATATGTTCATTTCTATGTGAATAATGTTCAGCATAATAGATACCTGTAATGATTCAAAGGGAAGGCAATTATGGACTCCAGGGGCTTTTACTGATTAGACTCTGAATGGCTCAAACATGACCAGAACACCAATTGGACATTATTAAAAATTTTTTTTGATTCTCCCATATCTGTTCTTTGGTGTAAAAGGCTTCTAAAAAGCACATACCATCTCCCATGTTCAATGGAATATGAAGATTACTTACGACTCAAAATTACAGGTCATTCTACGTTTTAGGAGAAAAAAATCTTACTAAACTTCTTTCCTACTGAATATTGTTCACACTTGAAATCAGAACAATTGAAAATCCTCTAAGAATGAACAAGCTAATAAATATGAGCCTCAAAAATGGATAAATGAAAAAAAAAACAAATCAGGTTTATAATGCAGGTGGATAAGAAGAATTTAACATGTATACTATGAAAAAAATCACTCCTCTGCCCCAGAGATAAAATATCAGCCAAAAGTAAAAGTCTTATTGATTGTTATAGAAAATCCTATCCTGGGCCAGGCATTGGGACACAAGCCTATGATCCCCAGCTATGCTACTCAAGAGACAGACAGGAGAATAAAGGTTTGAAGTCAGCCTGGGCAAGGTTATTTGTATTTGCATTTACATTGTTATTTACATTTGATCACAAAATAAAGCTGGGGATGGTAGTGAATGCCTATGATCCCATTTACTCTGAAGGCAGAAACAGAAGAATCAGCATTCAAGGCTAACCCAGGGAAAGTAAGACCCTATCTGAAAAAAACAAACTAAAACAGTGAAAGGACTGAAATCCTTGCTTACATGGTAGAGCACTTACATAGCAAGTGCAAGACCCTGAATTCCAATATCAGTACTGCTGAAAGGAAAGGAAGAAGGGAGGGAGGGAGGGGGGATAAAAGATAGAAAAAGAAAAAGAAAATTCTTTACTGTTCTCACCAATACCTATATAATAAGGGGGTTTGGGGAATCACTGATCACAATTTAATCTACTGAGATTTAAAGCTATGTCAGAAAACTACTAAGCCTCATTTACTCAACACATATTTATTACAGAGAATTAAAATAAGGCAGTATAATAGAGAATGACTAGATAATTGTGGTGCATTGAACGATCAGTGAAAGACTTTCTATGGTAGTAACACTTAGACTCAAAACTAAAATAGGTTAGTCAATCCAACTAGCCCTGGCCTTGAATGAAGAGGTCCTAAGATGAAGCAGAGTTGTATAAATTCCAAAAGAGAGTTATTAGACTAACGTTATTCAGTGAGAAGCTCTATGGTAGCCAGGGTGCAAAATGGTACCCGACAACACCTAACTCTGTTCCTCTTATCCTTGTGTGGCTCTCTCCCACATTGTACCAATGTTCCAATAATACCAGCAGAATACAGCCGAAATGATGGCATGTCACTCCTGAGATACATAATGCTGTCAATCCGGTGAGTGAAGCTGGAGGCATAATTTTTCAGGCCTAGTCACACCCAGTGTCCTCATCAACACTTTGGTGGTAATCTCACAGGAAAATCTGAAACAAGCTGCCCCTGCATTCTTGTCCCAAAAAACCATGAGATAATAAATTTTTGCTATTTCAAACTGCTCATTTATGACCATTTGTTTTGTAAAAAGAATAACAGAAGTCCTAAATCTCTGTTCTATTGCTAGCCTGTGTTATTAAAAGAATCTTGAGCTGGATGCCAGGGGCTCTGGAAATTTCATTTGTACTGCATGTCATTATGTTCCATCAAGCTAATACTAGATTTTTTTCACTATGTTGATTTATTTGGTCAAGCTATTCCTAACATTTGCAGGGTCTGGAATAAGTGTATATATGAAATCTCCTATATTTCTGGATTTCTTTTCTCAATACTTAAAATTAGGCTAGTTAACTACTAAGAAATACCTGTCAATCTTGACAAGCATGCATTTAAAAGTCCATAGAAAATACATTGCTCAAATTTTAAATTCTCAGACTTTTAGGAAAGGAGCACAAACTAGTGGGCCCAAGAAATTGGTTATTAGAGGCAGAAGTTGTCTGTTGATCTTGACATCACCAAACAAGAGTATAGAACCCATTATCTTTTGTTCTATCTATAAAAAACAGTTTCAATGTTTTCAGACTTTCTATATTTTTGTTTTTGTTTTTTTGGGGGGGGGTTGTTTTGTTTGTTTGCTTGCTTGCTTGTTTTGTTGGGGGGTTTTTTTGCCAGTCCTACGGCTTGAACTCAGCCTGGGCATTCACTCACTGTACTTGTGCACTTTTGTTCAAGGCTAGCAATCTACCACCTGAGCCACAGCACCACTTCTGGCTTTTTCTGGGTATGTGGTACTGAAGAATCAAACCCAGGGTTTTGTGAATACTAGGCAAGCACTCTATCACTAGGCCACACTCCCAGCCCGATTTTTTTTCCCAGCCCTATTTTTATGTTTTGTTCAATTTGGATGAATGTAGTCAACATAATCAGTAGTAAATTAATCCTACTTTATATATATATATATATATATATTTAACTTAATTGTAAAGATGATGTACGGAAGTGTTACAGTTACAAGTCAGGTAATGAATACATTTCCTTTTGAACAGTGTCACCCCCTTACTCTTCTCTCCTCGTTTTTCCCCTCCCAATTTCCCTTCCACCAAAGTTGTATCTAGTGGGGTTCACTGCTGAATTGGTTCACCCTTCGTCCCACCATTGGAAGAAGAAAAACATTTTTAAAGAATAACAAATGGCTATATAATAAATCTCGTATGGACCAGGAGTGTGGCCTAGCAATGAAGGGCTTGAAAAGTGGTGCTGTGGCTCAAGTGGTAGATTATTAGCCTTGAGAAAGCTCAAGGACAGTGCCCAGACTTTGGGTTCAAGCTCCAGGACTAGAAAGAAAAAAAACAATAACCTTCTAACTTTCATTTATTGGAGTTCATTTCATAAGCATCATTTTATATGATCATATGCACATAGCTATTGAGTTCTTTTTAAATCAACCTGAGAAAATCTAGCATACTAATTTAAACAAGTTTCCAAGAAACAAGCAAAGAACCCATTTCCTTGATCTTAAGCTTAGAAAAAAGGTAGATGCTTCTTGAAAAGGAAATGTTCCTGGCTCGTTTTTGTGATCTGAACTCTCTATGAAATTACAGGGGAGGTATGCATATTTCCAGGAAATTTAATTTGTGAACACTGTCTATTCTCCTTAGCAATTTAACCATGTTTTCCAAATAATTCACTGGAAAATCATCAGAATTCTGAATTATTAGTACATTCCTCAGTACCAAACTTTCATGACAAACCATAAAAAACAACCAGGAATATAAAGTATGACAAATGGATCAAAAAAACAATTTCCTTATTAATCTTAGGTTATGAAAGTTTATATTTATACTTGTGATTATTAGATATAATTTTTACTCAATAATAAGTGTCATTCTAAATTCAGTTACTGTGTAACAAAATTAATAAAGTCAAAAGATACTTTTGGACAATTTCATCAATGTTAGTATATAATATCAGTTAAATCTTTTGGCAATAGAGGGCTGGGAGTTTGGCCTAGTGGTTAAAGTGCTTGCCTAGCATGCATGAAGACCCGGGTTCCATTCCTCGGTACCACATACATAGAAAAAAGCCAGAAGTAGTGCTGAGGCTCAAGTGGTAGAGCTCTAGCCTTGAGAAAGTCCAAGGACAGG
This sequence comes from Megascapheus bottae, assembly GCF_031878675.1. Classification (NCBI taxonomy): domain Eukaryota; kingdom Metazoa; phylum Chordata; class Mammalia; order Rodentia; family Geomyidae; genus Megascapheus; species Megascapheus bottae. Next base: position 10,927,076 of record NC_143521.1, read on the forward strand.
GCTCAGGGCCTGAGCTCAAGCCCAGGACTGGCAAAAAAAAAAAATCTTTTGGCAATAACAACAATAACTCACTGATACCTATTTTTATCTTTTGAACCCTTTGAATTTCAGAAGTAGGCTCTGCAAGCAGAGATCTAAGCTCAGTGTAAGCTACATTTTTCTCTCCCAAAATAATATTGGCAATTTCAATTTCATTTTAAAATCCATGTTTAAAAATTAAACTTGGAAAGAGATAAAGATAGATAGAAAGATAGATAGATAGATAGATAGATAGATAGATAGATAGATAGACAAATGATAGATATAATCAGCAAATCTCCTTGACAGAAAAGGAATATAGTGCGATAAGGCTTTCTCTGTGCACTCAAATGACATTGGAAGTGACGGACATCTATTTCAAGCTCCCTTTGTGAATCAGTTTTTCTTAAATACTCAAATATTAAGGACAGCTTTGCTCTCAAAGTTAATGATCATCTCAATCTTATTGATTCAAGTTTAATCACCAACCAATAGAGTAAGGGAGACTTATAAGTAAATAAATAAGTAAATGCTAAAATAGGCACGGGGATGAAGAAGAATCCAGGCAAATGACAGTAATAATCAGCAATACTTGTAGTCTGAGGACATACTTTATTAATAAGTGGCAGAAAGTCAAAACAACTTTGAGATTTCACCTCACTCCAGCTAGAATGTCCATGTTCAAGAAATCTAATAACAGATGCTGGGGGGAGGGGAGGATGTGGCTGGGAGGGATCACTACTACACTGTTGGTGGGAATGTAAACTCGTTCAACCACTATGGAAAGCAGTATGGTGATTCCTCAAAAAACTAAACAGAGCTGTCATATGACCCAGCAATCCGTTCCTTGGCATTACCCAATCGTCCAGAAATAAGGACATACTAAAGCCACTACCACAACAACAATGTTCATTGAAGCACTATTTACCATAGCTGAGATATGGAACAGATGAGTGGATCAAGAAGATGTGGTACTTATACACAATGGAATTCTATGCTGCCATCAGAAAGAATCACATTGCCCTATTTGTAGGGAAATGGAAAGACTTAGAAAAACATCACATTAAGTGAAGTAAGCCAGACCCAAAGGAACATAGGTTCAATGGTTTCCCTCATCTATAATAATTAGTACACATCTAGGACTCTCCTAGCAGAGGATTAGAATAGCTCAAAACATATGGTCATATAGGATGAGACTAAATGAAAGGATCTCTAGGGTATGGAAACAAGAGCTTTATCTTGTATGAATTTTATTCTTAATGTACTATATTATTTCTCTTCTCTTTTGTTGCCCTTTGGTTAATCTCATATTATTACTGTATCTGACTTTGTTACCTGGTATATTACATATACATTTATTTGTTTATTTGAAATACAGAAGGGAAGGGGGGAAACAAGCTTATTGGGAGGGGGTGGGGAAGGGCAATGGGGATAAAAACATAAGAAGGGGTATCAATGTGTGAAAAGTAATGCACCTACTACCTGGCGAATGTAATTGTAACCTCTTTACACATTATCCTAACAATAAAATAAAATTTAAAAAAAAGTGGCAGAACCAGAGCCTAGAAAAAAAATTGAAGGTGTTAAAGACCTTTGGAATTGGAATAGGAAAAAACAAAGTAATCAGAAGATAAGTGCTTGGCATGCTTAAGAAACAGAAAGCAGTATAAAAGTAATATGATAAGCCTAAAGATTGTATATCTTTACCAACTAAAGTATAAGCTTAAGTTTTTTCCTCCCCAACCCCCTCCCAATCATCTTTCCTATTTCAAATGAACAATATACCAGGTAATCAAGTCAGATACAGTAACAATATGAGATGAACCATAAGGGCAAAAAAAAGAGAAGAGTAATAACATAGTACATTAAGAAAAACAATAACACAAGATAAAGCTCTTGTTTCCATATCCTAGAGTTTATTTCATTTATTCTCAACCTATATGACCTTACATACATAGGTTTTGAGCTATTGTAATCCTGTTAGGAGAGTCCTAGATGTGTACTAAGTATTACAAATGAGGGAAATCATGGGGCCTATGTTCCTTTGAGTCTGGCTTACCACACTCAATATGATTTTTCTTTCCATTTCCTTAAGATTGGGGCGATGTCATTCTTTCTGATGGCAGCATAGAATTCCATTGTGTTTAAGTACCTCAGCTTCTTGATCCAATCATCTACTGAGGGGCATCTAGGTTGGTTCAATATCTTTGCTATGGTAAATAGTGCTGCAATGAACATTGTGCTGGTCTATTTAATATGTCCTTGTTTCTGGACATTTGAGTAAATGCCAAGGAATGGAATTGCTGGGTCATAGGGGAGCTCTAGGTTTAGTCTTTTGAGGAACTGCCATACTGCTTTCCATAATGGTTGAACAAGTTGACACTCCCACCAATAGTGTAATAGTGATCCCTCCTGGCCACATCCCCTCCAGCATCTGTTGTTATTAGTTTTCTTGATCCTGGCCATTATAACTGGAGTGAGGTGGAATGTTAGCGTTGTTTTGATTTGCATTTCTTTTATGGCCAGAAATGCGGAGCATTTCTTCATGTGTCTATAGGCCATTTTTGTTTCTTCTTCAGAGAAGACTCTCTCTAAGTCTTTAGCCTACCTTTTAATGGGATGGTTGTTTCTCTGAAGGTTTGTTTTGGAGATTCAATTTTTTGAACTGTTGATATTTGTTAGATATTTGTTTTCTGATGTATGGCTAGTGAAGATCTTCTCCCACTCTGTGGGCTTTCTATTTAACTTGCTATCCACATCCTTTGCCATACAGAAGCTCTGCAGTTTAATGCAGTCCCATTTGTCCAAACGTTCTTTAATTTGTTGTGTTTCTGGGTCTATTTATTAAGAAAGTTTCAACTTGTTCCAAAAAGACCTAGGATATCTCCTATTCCTTCCTGTAAAGGTTTCAGGGTATCTGCTTTTACTTCAAGTTCTTTGATCCATTTGGAACTAATTCTGGTGCAGGGTGACATAGAAGGATCCAACTTTAGTTTTCTGCAGGTGCTTAACCAGTTCTTCCAGCACCATTTGCTGAAGAGGCTGTCTTTCTTCCACCCTATTTTTTTGGCTCCCTTATCAAAGATTAGGTGGCCATAAGTCTGTGGTTTGATTTCTGGATTTTCAGTTCTATTCCACTGGTCCTCAGGCCTGTTCCTGTGCCAGTACCAATCTGTTTTGTTTACTATAGCTCTGTAATAGAGTCTAAAGTTTCATATTGATATTCCACCTGAGCTGTTCTTTCCTCTATGGATTGTTTTTGCTATAGGGATCTTTTATTATTCCATATGAAATGTTGGATTGCTTCTTTTATTTTCTCAAAGAATAACATTGGGATATTGATAGGTATTGCACTTAATTTGTAGATAGCCCTTGCCAAGATTTTCATCATGATGTGAATTCTTCCAATCCAGGAGCATGGGAGGGTTTTTCCACTTCCTCAGTTCTGCTTTAAATTCCTTTTTCCGGTTATTTACGTTTTCATCATAAAGGTCCTTTTACAGTCTTAAAGTTAATTCCTAAGTACTTTATTTTCTTTAAGGCTTTTGCAAAAGAAGTTGCTTTCCTGATTTCTGCCTCGCTCCTCTCATTGTTGGCATATAAACTTAAGTTTTGTATCAGATAGTTTAGCAACAGTCTGATATTCTTATCCTACTAGACACTAAAAAATCCATTGTAATTTTTTGTTTGTTTGTATTGTTCTACTTTGTTGGCCATGATGCCTGAAATCAGGGTTGGGGCACTGTCCCTGAGCTCTCTTGCTCAAGGCCAGTGCTCTACCACTTTAAGTCACAGCACCAAATCACTTCCAGTTTCTTGGTGGTTAATTGGAGATTGAATCTCAGGGACTTTCTGCACAAAGTTGTTTTGAACCATGATTCTCAGATTTCAGCCTTCTGAGTAGGTAGGATTACAGATGTGAGCCACCAGTGCTCAACAAATTGTAGGATCTTTAAATAAGTGAATGGCATCAATCACTATGCTATATTTTGAGAAAATAAAAGTAAATAAACCTGGGAGCTGTAATTCATGCCTGTAATTCTAGCTACTCAAGAAGCTGAGATCTGAGGCTTGCAGTTTGAAGCCAGCCCCAGAAGAAAAGTCCATGAGGTTCTTTTTTTTCCAGTCCTGGGGCTTGAACTCAGAGCCTGGGCACTGTCCTTGGGCATTCTCAAGGCTAGTACTATACCACTTGAGCCACAAGACCACTTCCAGCTTGTGTATGTGGTACCGAGGAATCAAAACCTGGGCTTCATGAATGCTTGGCAATCACACTCACCACTAAGCCACTCTCCCAGCCCAATGAGTTCCATGTCTGAGGATCTTATCCAGGTCCTGAGTTCGAGGCCCAAAATGAAAAATAAAAGATTCCTTGAACCTTTGATGTAATGAAGAAATAAAGTTTCCTCAGACATTTCTACATCAAAGCATAACAGACAATGGGGCAACATAGTCACTAATCAACTTTTATGAAAAAGTTGATTATGGAAATGTTGAATTGTTTAAGAATAAGCTCTTGTTGTTATGAAGACTGGAATCTGGAATGTACAACTTTTTCATGATTATACAACTTAATTATCCCATATATTTTTAAACTATTGCTTAGTGGGTATAAAATAACTGTTCACTGGAAATCCATTCAATTCCTCATGTTCTTGTTCTAAAAATGAACAATGAGGGTTTTATTTAGAGTGCCAGGAGTCTGTTTAGGAAGGGTCTAGATACAGATAGTAACTTTATGTTGCTACATGTTGGTTCAAAGTCTTAAGACCTCATCAGTTGAAATATACAATGGCATATAGCACATGAATAATCATCTTTGTTTCAGTAACTTTGGGGCCTGGAAGTGTAATTTTATTTTCTAGTGATCCAATAATAACTTACTGAGGGAAAATCATATAGAGAATGGTTATATTTTTTTCAGTGTAAGTACTAAAAGAATTAGGGAAGTGGCACTGTGGCTCAAGTGATAGAGTGGTAGTCTTGAGCTGAAGAGCTCAGGAACAGCACCCAGGCCCAGAGTTCAAGCCCCATGACTAACAACAACAACAAAGTATTCATGTGTTCCAGTTATCCTCATCTTTCTTGTCATGAAAGCTCCATAGGTTTGAATGTGGCAATCTTGGAGTTATGATAAGATATGGAGGTCCAACAAGGAATGAGAGAGAGAAGATGTCAAATTTACATAAAACAAGGAGAAAACTTACTTTGGTAGTTGCTATTGGAACACTCCTGGGAAGGAGTGGGAGATGTCTTCAGAGTGGAAGTGTCTTCAAAGCTGATTTAATTATGAAAAATAAAACCCCGAGTATATTGAATATTATTTACTCATTATATATACATATATATATATACATGTATATGTTATGTACACAGATATTCAAAGAAAGGAGGAAAATGATAGTAAAATAATTTTTAAATCAAACTTTTGTTTCTTTAACAGTATTTCCCTGTGATAATTCTATCAATATTTAGTGATAACTTGGCTCCTTAACAATAAAACCTACATTTTTGAATAAATAAATAAAATAAAAACAATAAACCCCTAAGATTAAGGATTCACTGAGGAAAAGTAGGAACCTTCTCTACAGAGTAAAAGAAAAAACTGGGGAAGGCTATGGGAACTGAAAGGTGGAGAAGAAAGGCAGAAATATCTAGGTGGGTGCCTAGAGACTTGGAAGAACAGAGTATATACACTTAACAGTGTGCTGTTAAGACATCCTAACTACAGGGCCTGGAGTTTGGCCTAGTGGTTAAAGTGCTTGCCTAGCATGCACGAAGACCCGGGTTCGATTCCTCAGTACCACATACATACAAAAAAGCCAGAAGTGGTGCTGAGGCTCAAGTGGTAGAGCTCTAGCCTTGAGAAAGTCCAAGGACAGTGCTCAGGCCCTGAGCTCAAGCCCAGGACTGGCAAAAAAAAAAAAGACATCTCAACTACAGAAACACCTTCAATCATTCTAAAATCTTTACTACATTTCACTATAAACAAAAGTTTCCTGTGAGAGTTCTTTGGAAAGAAATCTAGAAAAAGAGGCCAAGCCGGGAGTGTGGTCTAATGGTAGAGTGCTTACCTAGTATGCGTGAAGTCTTGGGTTGGATTCCTCACTACCACATACAAAGAAAAGGCCAGAAATGGTGGTGTGGCTTAAGTGACAGAGTGCTATCCTTGAGCAAAAACTGCTCAGGGTCAGTGCCCAGGCCCTGAGTTCAAGCCCCAAGACTGGCCAAAAATAAATAAACAAACAAGCAAACATTTAAAGATGGAACATAAGATTTTTGTGAAGGGCCGGGAGTTTGGCCTAGTGGTTAAAGTGCTTGCCTAGCATGCATGAAGACCTGGGTTCGATTCCTCGGTACCACATACATAGAAAAAAGCCAGAAGTGGTGCTGAGGCTCAAGTGGTAGAGCTCTAGCCTTGAGAAAGTCCAAGGACAGTGCTCAGGCCCTGAGCTCAAGCCCAGGACTGGCAAAAAAAAAAAAAAAAAAAGATGTTTGTGAAACAGGAGCAGAAGTAAACATGGAAATAGAGCCCTATGGAAATTTGTTGAAATTGTGTTTGTGTTAAACTTCACACAGGATAATAGGAAATGCATACTTTGTTTACATCTTATACAGGCATGCCTTCAATTGCTTCAACTGGTATCTCTTCTACACCTCCTCCTCTTCCTTCAGTTCTTCCTCCTTATTCATTTTACTCTCTTCGCCTCTCCCTCCCCTTTCTTCTCCCTCCTATTTTTCCTTCTCCTTCCTCTTCTTTTTCCATATCTTTCCTCCACCAAAAGCACGGGAAAGAATATCTGAAACACAGGCTTAACTGAAGATGACAAAATCATCCTAATGTTCAAAATTATCAAGATGAACTAATCTCATGAAACTAATCAATGACTAGAATCATCTTCAGGCTACAATGTTTCTCCTGAGTCAGCATTGACTTCAATCCCTAATGCTCTGTTTAGCACACAGCAGGAACCCAAGAAACTACTTTTGAACTAAGTAAATCTAATGGACCAAGATCTTGTTCTTATTAATGTCTTTTCTTAATATACAATATTATAACCTTAGAGTTTTCAGTAGACGGTTCATATTTATGCATCAGACACAACTAAAGGATTTCCAAACTTGTTAGAGCATAAAAATACCATTTTAGAAATTGCTTGTTCCTGGAATAATATTTTTGAAGAATTATCATTGAAAGCTTGGGGGTGGAAAAGAGCTTGGATATTATATCTGAAGAAATGTGCTCACTTAGGATTCAATACTTCTGATTACTCACACATGCCTAAGGAAAAAATAATCCCTGAAATGGTGGAGAATGCTTTTCTTTCCATCTAAATTAACATAATTAATGTAAATTGCGTAGATAAGAAGATGGAGAAAGGAAGGAGATTGAGTGACTCATTGAATAACTGACACAGCCACTGTAGCAAATCACTCAAGAAAATTTGAGAAAAGAGTAACAGAAAAAAAGCTATTTCAGCCTGTAATGGAATAAATAAATTTACAGATAAAGTTTGCCTTATCATGTCTTGCTCCAAAATATTTGCACATACCTTAAACATACTTAAAGAAACAAGGGGAAAAGAATAAGCAAACTAATCAAAAGTTTATTTCAAAAAGTAATCTCTTTGGCAGAGCGCTGATGGCTTACGCCTGTAATCCTAGCTACTCAGGAGGCTGAGATATGAGGATCACTGTTCAAAGCCAGCCTAGGCACTAAAGTCTGAGTCTCATATTTCCAATTAACCACCAGAAAGCCAGAAGTGGCACTTGGCTCAAGAGATAGGGCAGTAGCCTTGAACTGAAGAACTCAAGGACAGCGCCTGGGCCTAGAGTTCAACCCCTATGACCAACAAATTTTTTTTAAAAAAGCAATAAGCTGTGGAATGAAATCAGAATGTTTCAGAATGCTTTATATTGTCTGGATGACCTATATATTGGTAAGGATAGGGGTGTAAGGCCATCCACTATTATTAGGGTTTGCCTGTTTTTTTAATTCCCAGTAATGTTTACTTCATGAAACTGGGTGCACCTATGTTTGGTATGATATACAATTGCCATATCCTCTGGCTTGATTGTTCTCTCTATTAATAGAAGCTTGCTTTCTTCGGACCTTCCCACTAATGTGCCTTGAAGTCTGCTTTGTGTGAGATGCATATAGCTATTTCTGCTCATTTTGAAGTGTCATTTGCTTGGGAAATGTTCCTATCTTTTTTACTCTATGCCTTCACCAATGAAACATGTCTCTTATAGGCAACCCCAGTGGCCAGATCTTATTTTTTTATTCAATCCACTATTCTGTGTCCTTTGAGTAGATTAGAACCCCTCGGGCCAGGAGTGTAGCCTATTGGCAGAGTGCTCGCCTAACATGCACCCACAAGGCCTTGGATTTTATTCTTCAGTACCACATACTCAGTAAAAGTCAGAAGTGGTGCTGTGGCTCAAATGGCAGAGCACTAGCCTTGAACAAAAAGTGTTCAAGGACAGTGCTCAGGCCCTAAGTTTAAGCTCTAGGACTAGCAAAAAGTAAAAAAAAAGAAGATTAGGACCCTTAACCTTGGGAGTTATTAATGAAAGGCATGTGGGAATTCCTGCTATTTTTTAAATTTTTAATTTTTAATTCTTCCTTACTCTTCATTTGCTTACCTACTCTTCTAGGGAGATTTATTGTCATTTTCATGATTCTGTTTATATTCCATTTCTGTGGGAAGACGCCTCCTCAGAACACTATTCGAGTGATCATGAATTGCTTTTAGTTTGTGTTTGTCATGGAAGGTTTCCCCTTCAATTAAAAGTGAGCACTTTGCTAGTTATAGTAATTTGTATTAGAAATTATTTTAGGGCCTGAAATTCATCATTCCATGGCCTCCAAGCTTTGAAAGTTTTTCTTGAGAAATCTGCTGTTGTTCTAATGGGTTTGTCTTTATAAATTACTTGGAATTTCTTTCTTGCAGCCACCAATATTCTTTTCTTAGCCTGTATATTTCATATTTTAATTATAATATAATATAGGATGTCATTTTTCAGAGCTATCTATTTGAAGTACTAGAAACCTTCTAAAACTGGATAGTCAGTCATCTTCTCAAGATTTGGGAGTTTTTCTATTACTCCATTGAATATCTTTTTCTGTGCCTTCACTTCTCCTTCGTCTGAGCTTATAATTGGTCTACTGATGGTTTCCCAGAGATCTTTCATACTCCATCATCCTTAGGTTCTACTGTCACTTTATGTTCTAACACATTTACTTTGATCGATAAGTACACTGGAGAAACACTCAACTTGGGTTTCTATTTGACTTATTGGGCTTCTCATTTCCAGAATTGAAATTTGATTTTTCCCCCTCAAGATTTCTACGTCTTCTCAATTTCTCTTTTATATCCATTTTCTTGGAATTTATTTAGGCTTCTATTCATGTTCTACTTCTCTGATCATTGTACAATCATGTTTTGAAACTCCGTAGTGATTTCAGCCACTTCTTTATTATTGTTTACTACAGTAGAATCATTGAGTTTTGGAGACATCATTTTGCCTTGTTTTTTTTCATATTTCTTATATTTTCATGTTGGGATTTGCACATCTGAGGCAAGACATTGATGATAGGTTTTAATCACCTGTAGTCTTTCAGTTGAAGCATTCTCAGTGTTCAAGTAGAACAATACGATGACTTTTGGAGGTGCTATTTCTCCCCCACTGAACTGGAAAGGCAGGGGATATGACTCAGTAGACAAGCATTCACACACATGTTCAGGGCCTAGTTGTCCTGCCTGTTTGCAGACCCACCTCCAGGTAAAATGAAGGATGTGGAAGCCTCATAATTTGGAAGGGCTTGGGCCCTTTAGTACCACCTGGTAGAAAACCCCAGGCACTGTGTCTGATGAGATCCGTGGACTATGATTGTTTCTTGTTTTCCAGCCCTCCAGAACAACACGCTCTCTCTTGATATGGTACATTGCTATAGCTCTTCAGAAATAAGTGGAATCACAGGATGTCTTTCTTCCTTGAAGATGGCCTTCCACAACCAGTCACTGTCTCACAAACTTCCCATACTGGGTTTAAGCCTTGGTGGAAATGTAGATTTATCCTGCTGCTAATATTGCCATCTGTCACACCAGAGCCATCTGGCTTACTTTGTGAAAGCTCCCTCAGCTTCTCCTGCTGCTTGTGGAAAACCAGGCGCAGGGCTTAAACTGTTTGCTCCTTTTCTCTGTTACATTGGCTTCTCTGTGCTTTCTGCCTGTCCTGCTTCCTCCTTCATGTTTCCTGGTGTTCTTCCTCTCTTTCTTCAGAATATGGTCTCTCCATGGTACTTGATTCCTCTTATCCACAGATTTAAAACAACAGTGAATGCTTCTAATCTGCTAACTTGCTCCAATTCCCAGATTGAATTTAAAATCTTTTCTTTTAGCAGTATGGCAGTTCCTCAAAAGACTAAACATATAGCTCCCCTATGACCCAGCAATTCCACTACTTGGCATTTACCCAATTGTCCAGAAACAAGGACATAGAAAATCCACTAGCACAATGATGTTCATTCCAGCACTATTTACCATAGCAAAGATATGGAACCAACACAGATGCCCCTCAGTAGATAACTGGATCAACAAGATGTGATATTTATACACAATTTATACACAATGGAATACTAGGCTGCTGTCAGAAAGAATGGCATTGCCCCATTTGTTAGGAAATGGAAAGACTTAGAAAAATCATATTAAGTGAAGTAAGCCAGACTCAAAGGAACATAGGTCCAAGAGTCTCCCTCATTTGTCAAATTCAGTAGAAACCTTGAGCTCTCCTAGCAGAGATTTACAATAGAACACAATCTAGAGACATAAGGCCAAATAGTATGACACTAAATGTAAGGACCTCCAAGATAAAGAAACAAAAGCCATATAATGAATGACTGTTGTTCTTAATGTACTATGTTATCTCTCATCTCTTCTGCCATCCCTTGGTTATCTCATATTGTTACAATATTTCATCTTGTTATCTGATATACTTTATATGTGCTTAATTGGTTATTTGAAATTGGATAGGGAAGGGGGGAGATCAAGATGAGCGGGGGTGGGGGGTGGGAGGATGGGAGGGAAATGGGGACCATGTCATGAGAAAGAGTATCAATGTTTGTGAAGTTATGCACCTTTTATCTGGTGAATATAATGTAATGCTTCTATTAATTACAATAAAAAATAAATAAGGGTATCAATGTATGTGAATTAATGCACCTTCTACCTGGCAAATATCATGTAACCCTTCTATTAATTACAAATAAAAACATATGAAAAAATTGAATAAATAAATAAAAATCTTTTCTTTTTTAATTTTTATTTTATCACTCCCTGGGGCTTGAACTCAGGGCCTGAGCACTGTCCTTGGGCTTTTTCAAGGCTAAAGCTCTACCACTTGAGCCTCAGTATTACTTCTGACTTTTTCTATGTATGTGGTACTAAGGGATTGAACCTGGGTCTTTGTGCATGCTAGGCAAGCACTCTACAAGTAGACCAAACTCCCGGCCCCCTAAGATCATTTTATGTAACAGTTATGAGACTTTTCCAAAACACAAAGGACACATTGTATCTATCATTTCTAGCCAAACTTACATGTGTATGTGTATCCCTTTATCCTATTGGAGCATAATAATAACAATAATGGCAATAATGACAATAGTGATGATCATGGTAACGACTAACAGTGTACTATATGAGGTCATTGAGGCTCAGGAAGTTAAGTAATCTGTTTAGCTAACTCATAGCATAATCCAACATCATACCTAATCTAGGAACTGAGTTCAGACTCTGATTATTGGAATCCATGTACTCCTTTTACCAGTATTCTTACTACAGAGTTTCTGCTGTAAGCAGGATGCTTTTTGCCCATATTTTCTATAAATGATGTTGTGTCTATTGTTTCCCAAACATTCGTCTAGGTTTGGAAATCAGATGTATAAAATATATCCTGGTATCTGATACTTGGCAGGTTAGTGAAGGCAAGTCATTATGCAATCTGATGAATGTTATCCTATTAGCACAAAATAGATGCCTCAGAGCCACAAAGTACCTAATAACATCTGACCCACCCAAGGAAGGCATGATGAGGAGGAATGTGTTGAGGGGTCTAATCTCCAAGACAAAGTAGAAAGGGAGGAATAACTCCAAGCAAAGGGAACATTCAGTGCAGATGTATCAGGGGTGGTGAGAAGTATGAACTAATTATAGAACATGGAAATATCCGTAAGAATCATGAAAGAGATGGAGCCAGTTTAGCCTAGAGTGCTTACCTAGCATGCACGAAAACCCGAATTCTGTTCCTTGGTACCACATACATAGAAAAAAGCTGAAAATTGTGCTGTGACTCAAGTGGTAGAGCTCTAGCCTTGAGGAAAGCCCATTGACAGTGTTCAGACCCTGAGCTCAAGCCCTAGACCTGGCAAAAAAAAAAAATCATTAAAGAGGACCTTACATGCTAACCCAGATTCTAGAGTTTATCCTTGGGGTGAAGAAGTGGATAAACAGATTGTTAAAGTTATTTCAGTTTCTTATGAAACCAAAGTATTGTACGATGCTTCAATCGTTTCTAGTGCAATAACTTTGGAAGATGACGGAGGAGGCTGGGGACATATTGTTGTTGGGAAAGTACAATTAATGAATGATTATAAGGACCGAAGAAAAACATTTCCAGATATGATCATTCACTAAAGGCCAGGGGAAATGCTTTTAAAATATACTTCCTTAAGCTTCAAAAGCAAATTAGTCAAAATCAACGAGGGTACACTTGGAAACTGTGGTGTGGGTATGGGTGTGGGTGTGGTTGCAGGTGCAGGTGTGGGTGTGAGTGTGGGTGTGGGGGTGTGGGTCAGATGCTGTGCTTCATTCTGAAAATGAATCCTGTTTGAGAGCCGATGATATGAAAAGTGGCCCAATGAGAACCAGAATCAAAACTGTAGCAGAAGCCAGGTACCCATAACTCACACCTGTAATCCTAGCTCCTCAAAAGGCTGAGATCTAAGGATCACAGTCTGAGGCCAGTACAATCAAGAAAACCCACGAGGCTCATCTCCAGTTAACCACCAAAAATCCCTAAATAGAGCTACGGTTCAAGCAGTGCTGAGCTCTGAGGCAAACAAATTCAGAGACAGTGCCCAGGCTCTGAGTTCAAGCCGCAGAAATGACACAATAAATAAATAAATAAATAAATAAAATTGTAACAGAAAGATTGATGCAGGAAAAACCATAACGCTGTTAGAATTATGAGGACTACTTTCTAGGAAGTATAGTCAATACAAGGTTGCCAGAAGAAAGGAAGGATGAGACTTTGGGGGCACAAAAGAAAGCAGGAGAATCTAGATAAGCAACAGTGTGTCCCTGATTTATCACCTAAATTGCAAACACTAAGTATGTTTATATCATTGGGGGAGAACATTGCCCAGCCCTAAGTAATACTACTTGGCCCACTCTTTTGTCCTTTCTCCCTGTTCTCCACTGCAATTCCAAATTAATGTCCCTAATAAAACTCAGATCTCACCACTAAAGCATCACCAGGTATTTAAAATCATTTTTATACTCCAAATCTGTCAACTTCAAAATTCCTGATTGAAATGAGAATGTCATCCCCAGTAAATTAGCTACTGACTAGTCCCTGACCTATTTTTCTTCTGACAGTCTTGTTTGATTATTCCAAATAGACAGGTCTATTTCTTCTCTTTGGCAAGCAGATAAAGAAGGAGATGGAAGTTATATTAAGGAAAATCAAGTGCACAGTGGTGTATACTTGAAAGCCTTTCTGCGATAAAAGGACGGAACTTGGCCCAGGGAAGTCACCATGTCAAGCTTAAATGCTTTCTCTATCAGTGTGCTTCAGGAGGAAGACATCTCACCTGGAAAGCTACTATAGCAATTATATCACTGCCAAAGAGTTTTATGAGACAATAGCAGAGGGGAAATGCAATGAAGTAATGTCAGACCACAAATGGACCAAAGGAAAAAAGTTGGGTTTTGTAGAGATGGGACAAATAAAATTGGTGATCAAGAGGGCATTTATTTAATTGCCTGACCTTTCTATTCTTTCTGTTGCATCTTTAATGAGAGTGAAATGTCCCCTTCCAGTGTCCTCAAGGTACCTGAAGCTTAACAGAAAGACAAGGATTCCAGGGACAACATGAGGCCAGGGGCAGAGCTGATCTCCAAGGGAGGAGAGGGGACACTCAGTAACGGGTGACATAAAGTGAATAACCCCTCAAATGATGTATTTCAGCCTTCCACTGAGCCTGAAATGGCAGGTGGCAAAGCTTTGACCCCAAAAGAAAACAATTTGCGCTGTTGGCACTAGTGGGGGAATTCATGGAAGAATGGTTACTTTTTCTTCATGCTTGGTGGGCCCCAGTGGAGGTCACTGGGAATAGACACATGGGAAAGAAAAGTTGGAGTTTGCAAAGCAGCTGTTTACAAAGCCTTAGGGTTCCCCTCAGGCTGTGAATTCTAATTCTGGCTCTATTGCTAATTTCCCCTGGGACCTTGAGAGGGTCCCTCTTCAACTGCCTTCTCTTTAATCTGATCAATAAATTATTGGAAACAGGCATTTCATTCACATTCTGATTAGTCCATGATATGGGGTCAGTCCCAAAAGTAGTAAGTTAAAATGCTTTTAGCTACAATTAAGTTAGAAAAACTAAGATATTTATATCGCTTCTCTTAAATCTAACTGTAAAACAGTGGTGTTTTTCCAAAATAATGATCTAACATCAACCACGGTGAATTGTGAAGTCTCTTTGAAGAAAGAGTGAGTATTGTCCAAAGGTATGGCTCTATTACTGTTATCACTGAGTTATTGGTCGTGGTTGTAGTAGGCGTCGTAGTAGTCATCATACTGGTAGTAGTAGTTAAGTTTAAAAAAAAAAAAAACAGGCTGGAAGTTTGGCTTAGTGATAGAGTGTTTGCCTAGCATGCATGAAGACCTGGGGTTTGATTCCCCAGTATCACATACATAGAAAAAGCAGAAGTGGTACTGTGGCTCAAGAGGTAGAGCTCTAACCTTGAGAAAGCCCAAGGACAGTGCTCAGGCCCTGAGCCCAAGCCCAGGACTGGCAAAAAATAAAAAATAAAATAAAAACCTTTTCGTAGGCTGAGAATATAGCTTAATTGTTAGTGGTAGGGTGCTTACCTAGCATGCATGAAGACCTGGGTTCAATTTCTCAGTACCACATAAACAGAAAAAGCAGGAAGTACTGCTGTGGCTCAAGTGGTAGAGTGCTAGCCTTGAGCAAAAGAAGCTCAGGGACAGTGCCCAGACCCTCAGTTCAAGCCCCAGGACTCACAAAAAAAAAAAAAAAAAAAAAAAAAAAAAAAGCTTTACTAAGGATAAAGGTAAGGCCTTGTACTTATTTATTTCAGCCACATCCCCAGCCCTTTCGTTTTGATTATGTGTTTTGAGGTTGAATCTCATTCACTTTCTCCAGGGTTACCTCAAACACACAATCCTCCTCCTTCTGCCTCCTTCATAGCTGGTATTACAGGTGTGCACTATATGTGGCCAAGTTAAAAAATAATTTTAATGCACTAAATTCCATCCTACTTCTATCCTCCAGCTGTGACTTTCATTTATTCCTAATTTAAATTTCTCAAATACTTTTTCCATGCCTGGCATTCAAAAGAATGCAAATGTAGAATTGGGATGCACTGACAGAGCTCTTGCCTAGCAAGTACAAAGTCCTGAATTCAATCCCCAGTACCAAAAAAACAGGGGGGGGGGATAAATATAAACTCTCACCAGAAAATAAAGCTTGTTGGAGTCCCCACTGACAAAGGTAAATAGAATTGTCAAATTCATAGCAATAGAGGATACCAGAAGTAAGAGGGGAATAAGTGAATTTTTAATTAAAAATTTACCAAAAAATTCAATACCTAGAATCCATACACAAGTGGCTCAAGACTATAATCCTAGTTACTCAGGAAGCTGATATCTGAGGATCACAGCTTGAAGCCAGACTAGGCACACAAATCTGGGACTTGTCTTCAATTTACCTGCAGATTTGCCAGAAGTAGAAGGGTGGTTCAAGTTGTAAAACACCAGCCTTGAATGGACAAAACTAGGCAAGAGCAAAAGACCCTAAATTCAAGCTCCAGTACTGACACCAAAAAAAGCTGGTAGGAGGAAAAATAGCAATAAGTTATGCAATATTGTAAATGTGTTTGTTGTGATTCTACATTTAAAATGGCTAAAATGGTCAACTTTGTGTTCCATACTCAGGGTCTGGGTGCTGTCCCAGAGCTCTTTTGCACAGGCTAGGACTCTACCACTTTGAACCACAGCTCTACTTCTGATTTTCTAGTGTTTAACTGGAGATAAGAGTCAATGGACTTTTCTTCCGGGGCTAGCTTTAAACATTGATTCTCAGATCTCAGCTTCCTGAGTAGCCAGGATTACAGGTATGAGTCACCAGTGCCCAGTCGTGTTCCACATATTTTATCATAATAAAAAAAAAATGAGTTGAAACAACAGCTTAAAAAGTGAACTCAATCTCTTCTGTCTTCTTCCTACCACACAGGATCCTTACCTTCCTGCAAGAAGCCCCTTCCACAGCTTTCTCCTCTCAGATTTGCCCCAAGGTTCTTTTATCATCTTGCATTCTGACACTAAGAACCTACTCAATTGGGGGTTATTTCCAGAATATTGAGTATTACCTAACGTTCATTATCTGGAATGTTCACTGAAGCTCTCTCCTCACAGCTGAGTAAATATACTAGTAACAGGAAGACTGACAGATGAATTGCCTTGGTTCTGAAATGTATTTGCATATGAGAACTCAGGCAAGTGTCACTCTCTTGCTCTAAGCTCCTCCTTTGGATAGCTTAGCATGGCTGAAGCTTTCTACCTCCCCTCTCCCTCCAGATCTTCGTTCCTAAAGATAACTTGTCCATAATCAGGCCAACTGTGGCCTCCAATTTTCACCTCATAGACAGGACAAAGAGACTAACTTGAAAAATCAAGAGATATTCTTAATTCTACTTTCAGTTCTGTTTCTAATTTAGTCCTCAGATCAAAGCCTACCCTTTGTATTTCTTCATATGTGAAAGCAAATATTGTGATACTTCCTAGAAACCTCCGTGTCATTTAATGCATGAATTCTTACAGAAGATTCACTGTGGAAAAAGTTTAAACAAAGCAAAAGTATCTTGGTGCTTCAAGAATTAAATTACTGGCTAGGAATATGGCTTAGTGGTAGAGTTCTTGCCTAGCATGCATGAAGCCTTAGGTTCAATTCCTCAGTACTACATACACAGAAAAATGCATAAGTGATGTTGTGGCTCAAGAGGTAGAGCACTAGCCTTGAGCAAAAGAAACTCAAAGACATCAACTAGGTCTTGAGATCAAGCCCCAGAACTGGAAAGAAAAAAAAAAAAAGAAGAAAGAATTAAATTACCTTGACTGGGATCCAGAACCAGCCCAATTCATACAGTCCTCTATGTTATTAGTTGAGTTGTTTGTTTTATGGCTCGTGTGGCCCAGTGTTGGTATGTCAGCCTTACAAACCATATTGTACAGTCAAGCACTGGTGGCTCTTGTAATCCTAGGTGGACAGGAGGCTACGGAGAATCAAAGTTCAGAGCCAGCCTGGACCAAAAAGCCAATAACACTTCATCTCCAAAATAACCAGCCAAAAACAAAGCCAAGCTGAAGCCATGGCTCAAGCGGTAGAACATCAATTGAACAAGCAAAAGCCAAACAACTATGACCATCACTCAAATCCTGGTAGCAGAAAAAGAAAAAATTCATTTTGAGAC
The DNA here is from genome assembly GCF_031878675.1 of Megascapheus bottae. Taxonomy (NCBI): domain Eukaryota; kingdom Metazoa; phylum Chordata; class Mammalia; order Rodentia; family Geomyidae; genus Megascapheus; species Megascapheus bottae. The sequence goes on from NC_143521.1 coordinate 10,944,871, forward strand.
AGAAATCAAGAAGATTGTGGTTGGAAAAAAAAATGTTAGCAAGATCCTGTCTCAGACAGCAATCTGGGAGTGGTGGGGTGTGTCTGAAATCCCAAGGACATGGGAAACACAGATAGGACCATCAGAGTCCAGGCAAAAACAGGAGACCTTATCTGAAAAATAGCTAAGGCAAAGGGGCTGAAGATATGATTCAAATGGCTGAAGACATGACCCTAGCCAGTATAAGGCCCTGAACCTCTATCAGCCTCATAAGTCACTTAAATTTCATCTTCATTTACCACCAAGTTCACTAATTTGCCATTTTTAATATGTGTCTCACTCAAAGTGGTATTTTCATTATCAAGTTGGTACACCAGCTAACACCTTGTGTGAGAGCTTGACTTACAAAATGGCAGGATCTCCAGATCTACATCTCCAAGGTAACAAAAGCATCACTCCCAAAACTGTGACAACCAAAATGTCAACTGTCCTTTGCAGGAGGAGGGGAGGGAAGGGGATGAGAAAACTGCCCAATGTGAACCACAGCCACAGGCCTGGTTTCTAGCCACATACCTAACACAGAATAACTATTTCTTTGCTTGAAGGAATAAAATAATGTCTTATCCAAATGTCTCTTCTACTGCATAACCCAAGCATGCCTTCCTCTGGAAAGTACCTGACAGAGAGACCCAGTTGCTTAAAAGCTTCATCATTGTTGAAAATAGCAAGCAAAGAATTCTTAAATAGAACTTGAGCTAGAGCTTGAAGATGAGATTGAGATAAAATCAAAACTGACTAGATACTTTCATCACAACTCCAGGTGAATTTTACCCATGAGCCTTTTGGAAAATTCAGAACAATAAAAAGTTGTTGATCACAGCAATCATCACTCATTTTATATTGTTTTAATCCAAATTCAGAGAAACAGTCCTGTGTATCAGATCTTACATACTAACTCAAGATTTTCATATTATGTCTGCTTTGGTATGCCAAATTTATCCAGTTTCTCTCTGGCTGGAAATATTTTCCACACACTTTCTCCCTGACTCCAGTACTAACTTTATAAGGTTTGAAAGCCTGCAATATGGTTGAAATGTTGGAAAAGTTGAGACTTCAGGAAAATGATGTAAAATGTGTGGTGGTTTTTTTTTATCTCACCTTCAAATTTCCCAGACTCTTTAATGAGCACATTTTTTAATGCCAAGACAAACATAGTAATTTTTAAGAAAAATAAAAAAGAAAAGAGGTTTCCACAGCTCTGGGTGCTTTCCACCTCTTCCATTTAATTTGTAAAAAAGAAAAAAAAATCAGGTGAGCCAAATTTCTAACTTTTAAATAACATAAGCTTAACCTGAGGAAGTACAATTGTTTATGACAAATGAACTTTACAAATCCTTTTAACTGAGTTAGTATCTGCTGTGTTTTCCAGGGTAAGAGGCAGGCAGACAAAAGTCCTGGAACTGAAATTTCAATTCTGTTTCAACCACCTATCACAAAGCATTAGTGAACAGGAGCCGAAACCGTGCTTAAGCTTGGACTTGTATTGTTAAATGTGACATGCTCAATTTATCATTAGTTATGAAGTGAAAACGGATGAATACACATTCAATTTAGTTCAGCTGCTTTCTTCATTTATCACACTCCTTCATCATCCATCATCTGCCCCACACCCTTTTGATTTAAACAAATAACACACTTTCATAAGTTTAATCTAATTAATCATAATTGTAAGGTAATGTTCTCTTAATGAACCATACATCTGATTTTATGAAGTTTGTTGCAATTTTAATAAAATGTGTTCCCGATAGAATCTACAAATGTTCTCTTTGAAGTCCAACCACCTAATCATTTCTCTTCCTAAGTCGTGTTATTCAACTCTGTGTGGATGTGTGCACACACACATACCACATGCACACCCAGTCACACATAGCCACAGGCTTCCTTCTAGTGTTGATGAAGATATAACAACATGGAGTGCCAATGGAGCATGCCATTCTTCCATAGGCCAACTGTTTCAGTAAATTGCAAAGTGTTTGTTGTTTTATCAGGTAAGGTAGGAGGCTAAGAAAATTAATTAAAGAATGGAGCAAGTAATGAGGGATGAAAGGACTTGTCCACCATTATTATTCTGAATTTGAAGTCAGACCTTGACAGTTACTACAAAACTCCAGACAGAACTATAAAATAGAAGCTATCATTTGTGTGTAGTCAGTTATGATTAAATCCTACAACCTCTCATTCCCTCTCTCTCTTTCTCTCTCTCTCTCTCTCTCTCTCTCTCTCTCTCTCTCTCTCTCTCTCTCTCTCTCTCTCTCTCTCATTTTCTCTTTCTCTTCCTCATGCAATTCAAAAAGCAACTCATAGGAGAAACAATAGTTAAAAATGTTAATGCATATTGCTTCCCACTTTGGGGCAGAGGCAGTAAGATGAGCATCTAGGGAACATGCCTAGATGTTTAAGAGCATCAGTGAACTAAAAGCCAAATGAAACCGCTAAGCCATTTGCTTTGAGTCCTTTACCTTAAGCCCAAGGAGACTAAAAGGTTAGGGCTTTGTTCAATGTCATAGGAAAGTGATAGTGGAATAAAGATTAAAACCAAGCCTCGGACTGGCATCCTAGCTTTATCTCACTTGATTTTTCATCCCCCCCCCCCCACACACACATACACATACATCATAAAAATACTTCTACATGGTAGCCTGATGTGGTGGCTCAGTCCTGGAATCCTAGCTACTCAGGAGGTGGAGATCTGAGGATTGCAGTTCAAAGCCAGCCCAGGCACTAAAGTCCATGATACTCTTATCTCCAATGGATGACCAGAGAACTAGAAGTGACACTATGGCTAAAGGGTAGAGTTGTAGCCTTGAGCTGGAGAGCTCAGCAACAGCACCCAGGCCCAGAGTTCAAATCCCATGAACCACAAAAAAAAATACTCCCAAAGGATAAAAGGGGCTCCAAAATGGAGGGACAAAGGGTGAACAAATGCAGCAGTAACACTCATTAGACAGCATGTTGAAAATGAACTATACGATTGTGAATGGGGCTGGGAGGGGGGAAAATGTGAGAGAATAAGGGAAGAGATGACACTGACCCAAAAGAAATGTACTTTATAGCTGGCATACGTAACTGTAACCCATCTGTATATCACCTTTGTAATAGTGATTTGAAATTTTTAATTACTACGTAAGCAAATAGGGTTGAGGATTTAGCTCAGTAGAAGAACAGTTACCTGACAAGTGTAAGGCCCTGAGTCCCAGTCTCAGATTTGAAGAAAAAAATGTAGGCAGAGAAAACATGTTACAGCATGACAACTAATAAATATGCTAGCCAGGCTCGGTGGCTCTCGCCTGTAATCCTAGCTACTCAGGAGGCTGAGTCCTGAAGTTTGCTGTTCAAATCCAGCCCAGGCATAGATACTATGAGACTCTTATCTCCAATTAACCACTAGAAAATAGCAAGTAGGGCTGTGGCTTCAAGGGGTAGAGGGCTAGACTCAAGCTGAAGAGCCCAGACCCAGAATTCAAGCCCTACAATCGACAAAAGATAGATTTATAGACAGACAGACAGACAGACAGACAGATAGATATGCTATTCTCCTCATTGCTTATTCAGATATAAATGACCCCTAGATATTACTGAAAATAAAATGAAACCCAAAACCTCATTTCACATTTCATAAAGTATATTTATGCCATATTTTTCATTTATTGATATCTAATAAATGTATTTTTGAAATACTCTCAGGCCTGGCCCTTTCTGATATGTTACTTTTCATTTTGTATGAAAGAAAACCGACGGCATATTTTACAAAAGCAAATGGCATCTCTGGAGGGATCACTGTGTGAATACAAGCAAGGTAGCCATCACACTTCATGAGTTAAGTGTCACCCCGACACAAGGAGCTGGGGGAGCTCAGCATCTGTCAAGCACTCTGCAGAAGTTGGCCCTGTGTATTGTAGACCCATGCTGTCTCCAGCCACAGCATTTCAAGTCTGCCCATGAGGCACTATGCTTGCCTACCTGTCTGGCCTTTCTAATCCTTCCCTGGATATGGACTTTATTTGACCTGACATCATTTGACGCCATCCTTTCCTTGTGTTCCCGGTGCCGGTCAACTTTTTCTTACATGTCTTTTCTCACAACAAGACAAGATAAGACAAAGGCCACACTGAATTATCAACTAACATAAATTGAAAGGGTAGACGCTAATGGTCATGGCTGAAATTGAGGCCTGAAACCATCCAAGACTCCTAAGATTCCCCATGTCTACCTTGGCAAAGCATTACTCTGGCCTCACCCTGACAAGTTTCATTCGTTATCTACGACTTTGGAACAAATCTCATTAAAGATGAATGCAGAAAAATGCCACCTGACAAATATAGATGAACTAGGTTAATTCCTTTTCAAATCATACTAAAATCTTTTTCATATTCCTTGTAACCCACAGATGTGAAAACTCTGATCATCAAGAAGAATATAAAAGCAACATAACCATACCCATCATGGCTTTAATATGATATAGAACTTTCATTAGAAAAGTTCCAGTTCCAGTCCTTTGTTCTGATAATTAATGTGAAGGTTTGAAGCATTGTTACAGAAAACCATGATTGACTGTTTAAAATGTCATAGAAGAGATCCTTTCATTTAGCGTCCTACTATATGGCCTTATGTATCAAGGTTTTGCTCTATTGCAAATCTCTGCTAGGAGAGCCCAAGGTTTCTACTGATTATGACAAATGAGGGAAACCATTGAGCCTAAGTTCCTTTGAGTCTGGCTTATTTCATTTAATATGATCTTTTCTAAGTCTTTCCATTTCCTAACAAATGGGGCGATGTCATTCTTTCTGACAGCAGCATAGAATTCCATTGTGTACAAATACCACATCTTGTTGATCCACTCATCAACTGAGGGACATCTAGGTTGGTTCCATATCTTTGCTATGGTAAATAGTGCTGCAATGAACATTGTTGTGCTGGTGGATTTAGTATGTCTTTGTTTCTGGATGATTGGGTAAATGCCAAGTAGTGGAATTGCTGGGTCATAGGGGAGCTCTATGTTTAGTCTTTTGAGGAACTGCCATACTGCTTTCCATAGTGGTTGAATGAGTTTGCACTCCCACCAACAGTGTAGTAGTGATCCCTCCTGGCCACATCCCCTCCAGCATCTGTTGTTATTAGTTTTCCTGATCCTGGCCATTCTAACTGGAGTGAGGTGGAATCTTAGAGTTGTTTTGATTTGCATTTCTTTTATGGCCAGAGATGTTGAGCATTTCTTCATGTGTCTATAGGCCATTTTTGTTTCTTCTTCAGAGAAGACTCTCTTTAAGTCTTTGGCCCATCTTTTAATGGGATGGTTGTTCCTTTGGAGATTAGTTTTGGATTGATTCAATTTTTTGAGCTATTGATATATTTTAGATAGAAACATAAGCCATATAATGAATGATTGTTGTTCTTAAGGTACTATGTTATCTCTTATCTCTTTTGCTGTCCCTTGGTTATCTCATATTGTTATAGTATCTCACTTCATTACCTGATATATTGGATAGATTTGTATTTGGTTATTTGAAATTGGATAGGGAACGGGGGAAAACAAGATGAGGAGTGGGTGTGGGGGGGAGGGAAATGGGGACCAAGACATGTGAAAGGGTATCAATGTATGGGAATTAATGCACCATCTATCTGGCAAATATCATATAACCCTTGTATTAATTACAATAAAAATATATGAAAAAAATGTCATAGAAGAATGTTAAAAGGACTTGAAAAGATGGCTGGCAAGATAGGCTAGAAAACAATATTGTATCACTACTTCTTTTTATGCTTCTGTAAATATATTAAATTTAAAATATACTGAATAAATGTACATTAAAATATTAGCCCTGAGTCTTTTTAAATTATGCCTTTATTATCTCTAAGTAGTTGTACAAAGAGGTTACCATTCAACTAATCAGTGCACAAATACAATGAATCTTGATTGATCTGGCCTCCAAGCCCTATCTTTCTATGTAAGAATTGTGCTGCTTTGAGATTTACAATAGAACAAAATCTAGATACATACGGCCATATAGTATGACACTAAATGTAAGGACCTCCAGGATATAGAAACAAAAGCCATATAATGAGTGATTCTTGTCCTTAATGTACTATGTTATCTCTCATTTCTTTAGCTATCCCTTGGTTATCTCATATTGTTACAATATTTCACCTTGTTATCTGATATATTGTATATATGTTTATTTGGTTATTTGAAATTGAATAGGGAAGGGGGAAATCAAGAATAGTGGGGGGGAGAGGGGAGGGAAATGGGGACCATCACGTGAGAAAGGGTATCAATGTTTGTGAAGTAATGCACCTTCTATGTGGTGAATATAATGTAAACCTTCTATTAAATAAAAAATATGAAAAAAAGAATTGTGCTGCCTTAATTCATTAATTGCATAAATTATAGTTAATGCTTCCATGAAATCATGATTTAACCTATCCTATTTATTGTTATCTTCCTGGTATTTTACTTGTATCAGGAGAATATTAGCAGCTCAATATATATCTTTGCATGAATGAATGACAATGATTATTTTTGTGCTAGTGTTGGGAATTGAACTCAGTACCTTGGGCCCGTGCTTAACATTTTTGCTAAACTTTGTAGCGCTATCACCTGAGGAACACCTCTACATCCAGTTTGTTTTGGGTTCTTTTTTGTTGTTTGTTTTTCTGGTCAATTGGAGATAGGAGTCTCAAGGATTTTCCTGCTCAGGCTGGCTTCGAACTGTGATCCTCAGATCTCAGCCTCCTGAGTAGCGAGGGTTACAGGCATAAACCACCCATGGACACCTATCTAATGTCAGTGATTTTTAAAATATCTTTATGCTCATATATATTATCTCAATTTCCAACAATGAATGCACATTCTTGGCAATAAGAAAAGAGACAAAAATATATTTTATGTCATTATTTTAGAAAAAGTCTTAACTCTGGAAGTCTTTTTAAAGAAACAGTCACAACTAATATCTTAAGGAAGCTGGTGAAAACTTCATTTATCTGAGAAGTCAGTAGAAATTAGACAAGAAACCTACATAATGCAAGTCAGCTATCAGTACTGATAAACATGCTTGCCTAGCGGCTTTCTTTCAATCGATAGTTAATTGAACAGCTACTATGTACCAAGCATCCTAAAGTTCTCTGGGATGGAAGAGGAGATAAACAGTGAGTAGAACATGAAAGCCACCTGCCAGCCCCAAGGAAATTACAAATCTGATTGGCAAACCAGAACTCCTAAGTATGTAATTCCACAGGAAACAGAATGAAATATGCTATAATGGAGCCACAAGTTAAAAGTGGTGAACGCTAAGTAAAGAGGAATTAAATGCAGTTGGAAGTAGTTGTAGAGGTCAGCAGAGGCTTCAAAGAGGGGCTGACACCCTGAAAAGATCCATAGTTGAATTTTGATAGATGGAGAGGGAGGAGGTCTTTTCTACATTTAACCTTGAATTAGAATAAAACTAATTCCCAATAGCTTGGCATTTAATCACTGCAGAATCAAAAGGCCAAGCAGACTCACTAAACATTCAGGGACAGATTTTTTTTTCTAACCCAGAGGGCATGCAACAGCAACAACAAATTACAAACTTTGCCCCAGAGCCTGATGCTTGTCCAAACCTCCCCTGCCCAGCGAGCAGAAGACCTGCAACAGGTTACTTCTCTCCTTAAGTGTTTACTGCCACCTGACTAGCATATCTTGAAGTACTTGTTTGTGTATTTCTAATTTCCCAATGAGGATTAAAGCTCCCAAACGCAGAGATTTTTGTCTACTGTGCTCACTTCTGTTTCCCCAGCCCCTAGACCAGAACCTGTAATGTAGTAGGCATAAGTTCCATATTTATTCAATTTTTCAGTTCCCCTCAGTGCATGGAACCTCATGGTATTTCCTTCTGGAGAGATCTAAACACCAGCCCTAACACGCCTGCATGGCTCCTGTATGCAGGTGAATTGGGTCAGGAGATTCATAAAATGCATGAGGATGAAGCTTCAGTGACTCTCAAGTTCATTATTACTCTAGAAAAGATGTTTAAAAAAATCCTGGCTCTGATACTACAGAAAACCCATCAAGACCATGTCCTGGCTCATTCAACATATTTTTATTTCACCACCTTTTACCTTGTCCTTGTCAAAGGACTGTACAATGAACGATATGTTGAATTTTAACCTCTTTGTACAACTACTTCAAGATAATAAATACATAATTAAGAAAAAGGGAATGTTATTATCCTGGGTTCCTATACTGAGCTCTTAAATGTTTGCAACTTCCTAAGAGTGGCAGGATCACTGCAATTTAAGGGGAGTCGGGACTACATTTCAGTTTATAGCAAGGAGGTGACTCAGAAGGACACTAATAAAAGAGATGACTTTGGTAAAGATACATTGTACTCATAAACTAACATGCTGTATTTTGCACTGTCCCAAAGCAATTCAGTTCAAAGCTACCACACTACCCCTAGAATCACAGTGCCACTTCTGGTTTTCTAGTGATTAACTGGACATAAGAGTCTTACAGACTTTAGTGCCCAGAATGGCTTTGAACCATGATCCTCAGGACTCAGTCTCTTGAGTAGCTAGGGTTATAAGCATGAATCACCGTACCCAGCTTGCAGATAGTTTTTAAAAGCAAAAGCAGCTTGTAATTACATGCTTGCAATCCTAGCTACTTAAGAAACAAACTAACATCTGAAGATTGTGTGAGACTCTTATCTCCAACCACCAAAAAATTTAAAAAGGCAGAAATGGAGCAGTGACTCAAGTGGTAAAACACTAACTTTGAGCAAATAAAGCTCAGAGACAGCATCCAGGCCCTGATTTCAAGCCCCAGGACCAATACATCATCATCATCATCATCATCATCATCATCATCATTATCACCATCATCATCATCATCACAATAATAAATTTAATGTAATTTTTAAATTTTTGAAAACAAAATAAAAACCAATTATTTACAACAACTACAAAAATGAAGAGGGTTTAATTCCAGTTGAGTGAATGAATGACAAATGATACAGACAAAATTAATATTTATTATTCCATATAGTGAAATGGGTTCGTGGCTATCTAAAGTCCCCCAGACAAAGCCCCCGAGACAAACAGGAAGCTTATCTGAAAATCCACAGGCAAACGAACCGGGAACGGTGGGTTAAAGTTAGAATCATGTGGTTAAAATTTTTCAAACTAACAAATAGTTCTGCTTCTGTAATCTGCTCACTTGCTTATGCACCCATTTTTCTTAACCTTTAAAACGATTCAGGTTTATTTATATAGTTACCGTATAACCATTGGCCAGAATCATTATGTAGTGTAACCTATTGGCCACCTGTATGTGGCTATATGTAGCTACTACTGTTTTTGCCTTTATAAACACGCTGCTTTTTGAGTTCAAGGCTGCTCATTCCATCAGTCAGAGTTTGTGACTTTATTGGGGTCCCAACTCACTTCAATAGCTGGGGTTTTTTTTAAGATTGTGGTTATTTTTTCAAACTTTTTTACTCTTTCAATTTTAACTATCAAGATTTTGAACTCTTAAACTTTTTGGGGGGGGGGGCAGTTGTGGGGCTTGAGCTCAGGGCCTGAGCACTGTCCTTGGACTTTCTCAAGGCTAAAAAGCTCTACCACTTGAGCCCAACACCACTTCCAACTTTTTGCTACGTATGTGGTATCGAGGAATCAAACCCCAGGCTTTGTGCTTGCTAGGCAAGCACTCTACCACTAGGCAAAACTCCTGGCCCCTGAACTCTTAAACTTTTTAACTCTTTGTTTTAATATTACCTCATCTAGATGAGCTCAGGCTCACAGAATTATTATAGTATATAAACAACTTGGATAACTAAGGAAAATGGGATATCTTTATTTTTGGTTCATGTTTTTTCCAGCAAGTGGTTGGTCCTATATACAAAAAACCATAAAAGTTGTATATAATATCAGGCCCAAATACTCAGAATCTACACTAAGTATGCAATTTTATTTAATCCTACCTAATGTACACATAGTTACTTCATAAATCAATGATATTTTTCTGATGTGCTGAAATGTGGACAATGCCATTTTTTTAAAAGTTAGAGCATTGCCTATTTTAAAGGCTATTTCTAGATGAAGGAATTTGTGGTTGTCTTTTTTTTTTCCGTTCCTGGGTTCTGTCCCTGAGCTTCTTTTTGCTCAAGACTAGTGCTACCCCTCTTAGACCGGCACTACTTCCATCTTTTCTGAGATGAGAGTCTCACAGACTTTCCTGCCTGTGCTCGCTTCATGATCCTCAGGTTTCAGCCTCCTGAATAGCTAGGATAATAGACATGAGTCACCAGCACCCCGCTGTGATTAGAACTTGCATTTTGTTTTATTTTTGCTGAACTCTAAGGATGAGCATTCATCATCTGTATGAAAATAAATTAATGCACTAATTTTATTATTTCTCTAACAGGACTTTCTCTTGTTCAGTCATTCAGAAAGCATGCATCCAGCAGCTGCGGGGGCAGGGATTTCATTAACTACTCTGTGGCTAAGAAAAATGAGTGAGGCAAGGCCCTTGGTAGTAAGGGGGCCTGCAGGATAGAGGAGAGAAAACAGACAGTAAGAGAAGGTCAATATATTACTGTAGATTTACTCCTCCTGAGAATAGCTAGTATTTCATCTGCAGGACTAGTGGAAGAACTATGACCTCTGAACCAGTTAAGATTCCTGATCGCAGTTTCCAAATGAAGACTCCAAACCAGAGAAATAACTGTGGAGCAGCCATGTGGCTTCCGACTGGGCTCTGGATTCCTTATCATAACCCCAAGAAGCTAATAAGAGGGAGATGTGGGGGAGGGAACCAAGAAATTGTTAGGAAAATGAAGTATCCTTCCCCTGCCGCATTCTCCTAAACAATCAGCCGCCAAAAGAGACATCACAGTAAAGAAAGTGGGGGGGGGGGGGAGGGAGGGAGAGAGAAGAGGAGAAAGGGAGGCAGGGAGGAGGTAACCAAAAATGGGAAAAGGCTAAGATATTTGTCTTCAAGTGATGCTGAGCTGTGCAGTGACCAGGAACAGAACTATGTGGAAAGGCAAAGAGAAGTTAGTCCCACCCAGACAGGGTGAGTGAAGTGTCTCCCTCGCTGCTGTCAGTCAGTCAGCCCTCCCCATGTGTGGGTCACACATCCAAGTCCACTCAACTAGGAATCAACACGATTCAGAAAAAGTACTGAATCTGTACTGAGCAAGACTGATGACTGGTCATTAATCCCCAAACGGTACAGTATAGAATCTATTGTCATAGCATTTACATTATATTGGATATTGTAATAATCCAGATGTGATTGGAATATACAGGAGAGCTGAGTACTGGTGGCTCTCACCTGTAATCGTAGCTACTCAGGAGGCAGAGAGCTAAAGATCATGGTGAAGCCAGCTTGGGCAGGCAAGTCCAATAAACTACCAAAAAGCTGGCATAAAGCAGGGCTCAAGTGGTAGCCTTGAGCCAAAAAGCTAAGAAAAAGAGGCCAGGCCCTGAGTTCAATCCCCAGTAGTGGCATATAAATGAATTCATAAATAAACCAGGTATATGTGAATAAATTATATGCAAAGACTAAGCTATTTTCTTTTCTCTCTCTATCTGTGTGTGTGTGTGTGTGTGTGTGTGTGTGTGTGTGTGTGTGTGTGTGTGTCGGTCATGGGTCTTGAACTCTGGGCCTGGGCACTATCCCTGAGCTCTTCAACTCAAGGCTACAGTCCTACCCCTTGTGACTCAGCTCACTTCTGGCTTTCTAGTGGTTAATAGGAGATAAGAGCCTCGTGGTCGTTAGTGCCCCAGCTAGCTTTGAACCACAATCCTCAGATCTTAGCCTCAAGACTAAGCTATTTTCTATAAGGAATTGGAGCACTTAAGGATTTTCTAGCAACTAATTCCCTTTCTTTTGCTCTCCACTCCCAGCGTGAATCCTTCTCTTCAGACAGATCACACCTCAGAGTCAAGTGCATGCTAAGAAGGTAAAGAGGGGAGAGCAAAAGAAAAGCCTAAACCCCAAAGCACTGCCTTCCACCTGTGGCATGGCTGCAGTCAGAGGCTGTATGGGCAAGCCTGATCTTTTTCACATCACTTTCATTCTGCTTGAAAGAACCAAACACTGGGGAGACTTACCGAGTCTGAATTTTCATGAATGTTCAGTGTTTCTGTGTGTATCTAAAACTCACTGTGCATCCTATCTTTGCTGCCTTTTCCTACAGGAAATGATTCGTGGAAGAACTGAGAAAGGGCATGGTCATGGGTACAAGATTGCTAGGACCAAAATCCTGGTCAGCATTGGAATTGCTTGCCAAGTGCCGATGGCTCAGGCCTATAATCCTAGTCACTCAAGAGGCTGAAATAGGATCGTGGTTCAAAGTCATCCCAGGTAAGAAAGTCTGTGAGACTTATCTCCAATGAACTATCAAAAAGCCAAAAATGGAGCTGTGACTCAAGTGGTAGAGCACTAGCCTTGAGAACCAAAGCTCAGGGACAACACAAGGCCCTGAGCTCAAGACTCAGGATTAGCACCAAAATATATAGAGAGAGAAAGAGAGAGAATTGTTTTATAGTAACCATGACTAAACATAAAAAAAGGCATCCAACAACTCTGACCACCATTCCACCCACCCTCTACATGTCCCCTTCTGCACTGTAAAGCCTGGGAAACTGAATACAACTGCATCTCTAGACAGGATTGAGGTGTGAGGCATCCAATGAGGTTGTGTTATGCCCAAAGTAGGGGCCATGCCAACCACTTACTTCTGCCATGGTTTCCACTTTTTCTTCAAATAAAGACACTACAGAAATAAATTTGTGAAATCGGAAATTGTGAGTCTTCCAACTTTATGCTTCTTTTCCATGATAATTCTGGCTATTCTATATCAGTTTCATTTCATAGAAAATTTCAGATCACATGGTCAGTTCCTAGAAAAGAATTCGAATAATAGCCAAGTCATTCCATTGAGCTGCAAGACTCTTCTCCATTTGAAAAAGAAAGCCATCTTAACATTGAGGCAATGAAAAAAGTTCACCAGAGGGCCAGGAGTTTGGCCTAGTGGTAGAGTGCTTGCCTAGCATGCACAAAGACCCGGGTTCGATTCCTCAGTACCACATACATGGAAAAAAAGCCAGAAGTGGTGCTGAGGCTCAAGTGGTAGAGCTCTAGCCTTGAGAAAGTCCAAGGACAGTGCTCAAACCCAAGACTGGAAAAAAAAAAAGTTCAGCAGAATGCCCCATAACGTGGTCCAAAAGTTTCAATCACTACAATGCAGTCTGATGTTAAAGACACCAGTGTGATGCCAAGAAAAAAAAAAAAACCCACAGCTTTTCATCTTCCCAGCCAGCCAGCTGGGAAGTTCTGAAGTTTTACAGACACAACTCAAATCTGTTCTATCCTAGCTCCCGCTTGATGTCAATCACAGAACTCGTTCCTCCAACTTCAGCCTCAATGACACTTCCAAAACAGTGGAAGCAATCCCAGGGATTTCTCTGTTGAGAAGTACCCATCTTTATTAGCCCCATTCGAGAGACTGGGCTAGGAAACAGAGTGAAGATACAGGGAATTTCTCTATGCTTCCCAACTTCTCACCCTCCTTCCCACCTCCCTCTCCAAACTGTCCAGAGAAGCTGAGAACATAGCCCACTCTCATTTCCAAACAGGACTACGTACACTGTTCCCAATCACTTGTAATCATATTTGCATCTGTGTGGGCTATGCGATAACAGAGATTTGCTCTTGCTGTTGTTATTGTGTTTTGGATTCTTCCAAGCTGAACTAGCAGAGCCTCTGTCACTTGCTTTGTGCGACTGAGTGGGGCAGGGACACTGATTTTCTTTTTTCCCATGTGGATCATGGCAGGCACAATGCAGTTCTGATACAAGAGATGGTAAAGTGACAACCCACCCCTGTGGCTTGGTCACATAGGCAGAGGACCTGAGCCTCTCTCTCTGAACCACTAGACTCGCCTCTTCCCAGACTGGGGTCTCTGTGCCCACTGCTTCTTCAGCCTTCTTAGGATGCATGCTCTGGAAAGCACCGAGGCAATCTCCTATTTCAACTATCTCCGGAATAGAAACAGCCAGAAAATGGCTGCTTGGGTTCTTTCCTAGGCCTTCACTAAAAAGAAATAGGATTATGAACACAATGAACAATGATTTCTTCCTAGGCATTATAACTCATGGTCCTTACTCCCTTTTTGTCGGTTGTGGGACTTGAACTCTGGGCCTGGGTGCTGTCCCTGAGTTTTTCAGCTCAAAGCTACTGCCCTACCCCTTGCGCCACAATGCCACTCCCTTTACTCTTGATTATCTATTTCACAAAGATTTACTGCTTCCATCTAGGACAAGTTGAAGTTGCCATTTTTGTACAGCAGATAGGATACAACATTGGAAATTTAATATATTTCAACCTAACACTTGAATTTTGCGGGATAGGCAATGGAATATATAAAGACACAAAATGTGATATATTCAAATATCTACATAATTCCAAGTAGCTAACATACAAACAAATTTCTGACAAATATTTCTATGCTACCATGTAGGTTATTTTGTAGTTACTGTGTTTTATTCATCTTTGTAAACTTTACAACTCTACCATAATGCCTTATACATTGAACCACTCAGTACAGCTTGCATCTATATCTTACTTCTCAATAAAGACTCCATTTAAGTAATAGACCTCATGCTAGAAGTGTCAAAATATATTCAAAAACTACACACAGTTGCTTCCAAAGAAATATTAGAGGGAAAAATTAACCTGGAACTAAACCATCTAGAAATTCTTGCATCACCACAATTTCAAGCTACCCTGTCCACACAGGATGACCTGTGAAACATCCCTACTTGCTTGTCTATTTTATACTTCAGGCTAATCTACAAAGGCTAAATTGTCACTTTCTATTCTCCTGGTGTTGAGGCTAATCTGGACCAACTCCCAGAAATGAGAATTGGAAGACCAAAGTAGAGAGCATGAGTCACTTCAACTAAATTAAGTGATGGAGACTTTACAAAATGTTGAAAAATGAGTGTGGGAACTCAAAGATGGACAGACAAATAACAGGATGGGTGTAAGAATAGAGAAACAAAAATAGGCATGCCTTGCATGTGGTATCCACTTACTCAACTGAAATGCATATTATTTATTTATTTGTTTGTTTGTTTGTTTTTGGTCAGTCATGGAGCATGAACTCCGGGCCTGGGCACTGTCCCTGAGCTTTCATCTCAAGGCTACCACCCTATACCTGGAGCCACAGCGCCACTTCCAGGTTTTTAGTGGCTAACTGGAGATAAGAGTCTCACAGACTTTAGTGCCTAGGCTGGCTTTGAACCACAATCCTCAGACCTCAGCCTCCTGAGTAGCTAGATTACAGTAGCTAGATTACAACTAAGCTTGAAATGCCTATTTTATGTGTGTGTGGGGGGGTTATGAGGTTTGAACTCAGCCTGGGCACTGTCCCTGAGCTCTTCAGCTCAAGGCTATTGCCCTACCCTTAAGCCAAGCCCCATTACCCGTTTTTGTAAAGGTTAATTGGAGATAAGAGTCTGTGGTACTTCTGTGACCAGACTGGATTTGAACCTTGATCCTCAGATCTCAGCTGCCTGAGTAGCTAGGATTACAGATGTGAGCCACCACACCTGGCTTAAAATGCCTATTTTTAAGTATCCCTGCCTTAGCAAGCAAAGTTCAATTCTACTGAACACACTATCTTGTAAGAAACAGGCTGAACCCCAATGATTACTAAATAAGAACATAATTAATTATTTCTTTCACTGAATAGTCTTGAATTCTACCACAAATCAATCAGCTCTTCTAGCCTAAGAAGCTCTGACTCTATTTTAGCTCAATGAAAACAAAATCAATGAAGGCCAATTATAGCCCATCTCGTTAGAGTATGCAAATGGTACACCATACAAATGTGTAGCTGCTGAGGAGGCAGATAACCAACTGTGGACTGCTACTGGCCCCTAGCTCTCAGGTATCATAGTGTATCATACCCGGGCATCTTTGTGTGAGAGATAAGAAGCCAACATTCCTTTCTCCCTCCCTCCCTCCCACCTTTCCTTCCTTCCTTTCAACCTTCTTTCCTTCCTTCCTTCCTTCTTTCCTTCCTTCTTTCCTTTGAACATTATGTCTTTAGGAGTGGCTCAAGTAGTAGAGTACCACCTAACAAACACGAGGCCATGAGTTCAAACCCCAATACTACCAAAAAAATTAAAATTAAAAAAATTTCCTTGGAGAAAGCTCTCATGCAGACAAAACTGTGGCCGGTCTTCAGGGTGATTCGGTAAAGTCTAAGGACAGTATCCAAAGTTCAGGGTTATAGATCTATACTCTAGTGTTACAAAGAATGATATTTTTTAGTGATGATGTTGGGGTTTGAACTGAGGAATTTACATTTACTAAGCAAACATTCTACTGCTTGAGCCATGCCTCCAGTCCTTTTTGCTCTAGTTATTTTTTTGCCAGTCCTGAAGCTTGAATTCAGGGCCTAGGCACTGACCTTGAGCTTACTCAAAGCTAGCACTCTACTACTTGAGCACAGCACTACTTCTGGTGTGTGTAGTACCAAGGAATCAACTCCAGGGCCCTGTGCCTGGTAGTCAAGCACTCTGCCTGTAGGCCACACTCCAGGCTCCTGCTCTGGATATTTTTGAGACAGATTCTTTATTAATGCCCATGCCAGCCTGGATTGTGATCCTCCTATTCATGCTTCCCACTTCAATTTTAAGGCAGACTTGTGCTATTATGCCCAATTTATTCTTTTTTCTTATAAATTGTAAGCCCGCAGACAGGCTTTCTGAGTACACAGAAATATCTACTCCAAAATGGCATATATGTCACAGAAGGCCAAACAGTCCTCTTGGGTAGATATAGCAAGAAAGTTTATATGCAAATAACATTAAAGGATACAGAATAAAACTCACTTGGCCCCAGGATTCTCTGACACCCACTGCAGTTGGACCACAGTGCTAAAATGCCAGCCACTCACCACTCTACCAGTTTAAAGGGTTAAGGCCTTGCATCTCTAGAGAGCCCTCATTAAAATTCAACAGCATCATATAGAAATAGTAGGTTACCATGCTACGAACGCCCACACATCAGGTTTTTGCACACCACATCTCCATATTCTTCCATATCAGAGTACTACTTGTGGCATTATTTATTTATCATGTTTCACTGAATCTGAAAAACTCTGAAGTTGACCTCAAGTGTCAACTGAAAGCTAGATACCACATTAAACACTCTGCTGGGCTGAGTCATGAGCATTGTGGGATAGCCTCATTTGCATGATGCATCATGATTTCACAGAGGTTAAGTATAAGGAGAAATGCAAGTAGAATCTGGGTAACAGAGTGATAGTCTTCTCTTTAAGTCAACTCATTTGTTTTCACCTAATGCATTTCTTTTCATTTGTGGTGGGGGTGAGGGGAGTATGCTGGTCCCAGGGCTTGAACTTAGGGAGCTGTCCCCAAGCACTTGTGCTCAACGTGGTCTATCACGTAAGTCACATCTCCGCTAATAGATTTTTGGTGATTAGCTGAAGATTAGAGTCTCATTGACTCGACTTTCTTTTCTGAGCTGGCTTTGAACCACGATCTTCAGATCTCAACTTCTTGTGCAGTTAGGTTTATAGGCATAAGCCACCAGTACTCGGCCATGAATTTCTTTGTAAAGAAAACTTTTATTCCACTCCCCAGAAAGCCAAAGCCCAGACATAAATAAAAGAGCTGTGTAATATGTGCAACAAGGATAAAGGAATGAATTTAAGTTTTCACTAATGTAATCAATCATGGCATATATTTTTATGTATGCCCCCTTCTAGTGTGTATACTATACTTCAACCCCCGCCCCCCAAAAAAAGTCCAAAAAGTAATTCTAGCTGTCAAGGCTTTGAGCCTGAAGTCCACGCTTGCTTTTTTTTTTTTTGAAAGAAGAAAGATCTTTATTCACAATCTCATCTCAACCAGTAGCTGTGCACAATGGCACTCTCCTGTCAACCCAGCTAGATGAGAGGCTAAAATCAGATCGCAGATACAGGCCAGCCTGAGTGTGTGAGACTCTGCAAAACTAAATAGAATAAGCTGGTACCATGAGTTACATTATAGCCTAGCTATTCAGGAAACTAAGATTTGAGAATTCCAGCTAGGGAAAACAAATCCAAGGGATTCTTTTTTTATTGTAATTAATAAAAGGGTTACATGACATTTGCCAGATAGAAGGTGCATTAATTCACATACATTGATACCCTTTCACATGTCTTGGTACCCATTACCCTCCCCCCACCCACCACCCACTCCCCGTCCAAGGGATTCTTATCTCCAATTATCCAGCAAAAAGCTAGAACTGGAGGTATGGCTCAAGTAGTAGAGCAACAGCCCTGAACAAAAATGCCAATCAAAGCCCTGAAGATCAAATCCCAGAATGAGACTTCAGTAGAGCATAATAATAATTATAAATACAAGAGTGGTAGTATTAAGTAAGAGCAACAATAGCAAGAAAAAAACAGCATTTTTTAAAGGGCTAGAAGAATGATTCAAACAGTACAGTACTTGACTAGCAAAATCAAAGCTCTTGCCAGGTGCTGGTAGCTCATATCTATAATCCTAGCTACACAAGAGACTAAGATCTGAGGATCATACTTTAAAGCCATCCTGGTCATAAAAATTGGTGAAACTCTTATCTCCAATTAACTACCAAAAAGCCAGAAGTGGTTATGTGGCTCATGTGGTAGAGCGCTAGCCTTGATAATCAAAGCTAAGAGATAGCGCCTAGCCCCTGAATTCAAGCCCCAGTTCTGGCTCATTAAAGAAAAAAGACCTAAATTCAAACAGGAAAGAAGGAAGGAAGGAAGGAAGGAAGGAAGGAAGGAAGGAAGGAAGGAAGGAAGGAAGGAAGGAAGGAAGGAAGGAAGGAAGAGAGGGAGGGAGGGAGGGAGGGAAGGAGGGAGGGAGGGAGGGAGGGACAGAAAGGATGGAAGGAAAGAAGGGAGAGAGAATGGGGGAGGAAGGGAAGGCAGAAAGGATTAGGTGAGAAAGTAATCAGTGAAAAATAGCAGCTTTAGATGATTAAAAGACTAGCACCACAAAGAAAATTTCTCCTCCACTGAGCCAGACAGACTGAAAAGAAATTGGAGAAGAAAATATTAATCTGTGTGATTCAGTAGTAGTTTCAAATTTCCACTCATGGAGAGACACTAAAAACCTACCTGAGCCCATTCAGAATGAGGGTATCAGAATCAGTGAATTGTCCTTTTGGAAACCCAAGTATAGGTAATGGGAAAGATGGAAAGTTTGACAGGTGTGTGAGAAAGCAGTCCAAGACATGGAATCTCATAGAAAGCAACCTGGGGAAATTGTCAGAGGAAGCCAGTAGGGCCACCAGCAAGCTGCAAACAGTCCAGACATCCTGGGCAAGACAGCAGAGGAAAGGAAGAAAGTTAAAGCCATTGAGGAGAATAAGAAGCAAACCTATGGACTTAGCAACTGTGGCCTAGAACTAGAATTTCCATTGAGAGTGACACCTATTTACCATTGACTCCTGGGAATGTTGCTCTTCCACTGAGTCAGGATACAAAGTATGCTAGAACAACACATCAAAACAGTGTCCTGAAGGAATAAGCTAAAAAAATGTGTGAGGAAAATAGCCTGTAGTTCTGGTATTTAGTCAATATTAGTTTTATCCTTTTTTGAGCTAATTCTCTTAATACCAGTCTATACTGATTCCCTCATACTCCTCTCTAGAAAATGGGAAGAATGGATCAGCCAGGCTGGCTTCTACAATAATCCTTACATCTGAGGAGCTGCCTACTTAGAGAATACATAGGTACAAAACCACATTCAGAGGCAAGGTGACCTACAAATTAGTATTCTGAACCAAAATGGGGGAAAAAAATCAAGTGGGGAATTTAACTTTTTAGCCCAGCCATTGGACTTTCCCACTTCTTTTGTGTTCCAGTCCTCATTTTAAGGTTCTTCCCCTTTGAATGTGATCACCCTGTCTAATCCACAGCAATTGAAATGGATAAGTATGTTCTAAGTATTGATTGGTCAATACTAACAGTTGTCTTTGCCCTTCATATGCCATGGTATTATGAATACGTCCCTCACTCATGTTCTCTTGTTTAAATAATACCATGACTTATTGTTGACTCCTTCAATTTACAGTTCATAATATTTTAGCTAATTCTTTTAATATTCTTGGAGGTAAGTCATCAGATCCTGTACATTTAGATACAGAGCTCATTTTCTGAATTTTTCTCTGCATGGCTTCTTTTCCTTTTTAGTCTCCTAATGTATGCATCACCTACATCCCAGAGTCCACCCACTTGATCATGCAGAAAGGTTTTACAAAAGACACTGCATGGCCTATGGCCTTTTGATGTCATCAGTAAGTGTCTCTCTTTCCTATCTAATTAAAGGACAACACTCCAGTCTTCTCTTTCTCCTGATAGAAGGTTTTTTAATGTTCTATTTTGCCTTTGTAAGTCTCATTTCCTGCTTAGAATTTATGCCTATGAGCCTTTCTATAAGTATTTGTCCTTCAAGCATCAGCTTTCTTTTGGATTTTTTTAACTTAATGTCTTTATAGTTCTTTCTTTGATGAATCAATCAGATTTTTTTCTGTCTTCTCAATATTTTTAGATACATATATTAACCTGTTCTTCCCTTTCTCCCTGGACAAATTCCTGCTAAAGCACTTCAAGTGTACCAGTCCTTGGGCTAGAATTCAGGTCCTAAGCACTGTCCCTGAGCTTTTTGTTCAAGACTGGCACTCTACCACTTGAGTCACAGCTCTACTTCTGGCTTCTTAGTAGTTAATTGAGGATAAGAGTCTCACAAACTTTCCTGCCCAGGCTGCCTTTAAACCATAATCCTCAGATTTCAGCCTTACGAGAAAATAGAATTACAGGTATGAGCATGAGTGCCCAGCTCTGCTAATACACTTTAAGAACTCAAATCTCAGCCATGTACCTCCTGCCAGTAATCCTACCTACTCAGATGACTTAGATCTGAAGGTCATGGTTCAAAGCCAGCCTGGGAAGGAAAATCCAAGAAACTCTTATCTCCAATTAACCACCAAAAAGCCAAAAATGGAGCTATGACTAAAGTGGTATAGTGGTAGCATTGAGCATAAAAGCTCAGGATTAGTGCCCAGGCCCTGAGTCCAAGCCCCTAAGACTAGCACAAGACAAGGGAAGGCAGGCAGGCAAGAAGGAAGGAAGGAAGGAAGGAAGGAAGGAAGGAAGGAAGGAAGGAAGGAAGGAAGGAAGGAAGGAAGGAAGGAAGGGAAGAGGAAAGGAGGGAGAGAAAGAGAAAAATAGAGGAAAAATAACAAAACCAAATCTCATGTTTAATTAGTTAGCAAGGAAATAAAAGGAGCCAGGTAAGAAGTAATGTGAAGAAACATGTTACAACACAAGTATTTCAGTCTAATTCTCTTTTCTTCAAAAAATAATTTTGTTAAGTAGTTGTACAAAGTAGTTACAGACCAACAATTCAGTTTATGAATACAATGCACCTTGATCCTTTTATCCAAGCTACCTGGATAGCTGCTGTAGCTACAACTGTGCCCTTGCTCCCACCTCACCCTCCTGAGCTAAATCTCCATACAGCAGCAGAAAGACACTTTCAAATAGAAATTCAATCCTATTGGTCCGTTGCTCTCAATGTTCTGGTGAATTTCCATTGCACCCAGAGTAAAGCCCCAAGTCAAAGACTTCTACTTCTGATGCTAAGCATGTTCCTGCTTGTTGTTGTTAAGGACTGTAACAGGGCCTTTGTATTTGCAAGAATATTCTTTCCTTTTCACATCACTATTTGATTAAATGTCAGCCCTCATTTCCTCATGATTTATTTTTCTTCACTCTAATGACCAAAACTGGACTTTTATTATATGTGTATACACTTAATTAATGTCCTTTCTGCAATGTAAGTTCTGCAAGGACAAGGATGTTTGCCTGTTTTGTTTTATTTCCAGCAACTGATGCAATTTCTTGGATTTGACAAGTCAAAAATAATTGAGAAATAGTTCAGTGAGGAAATTTAATCTTAGGTCTTTTTAACTAGTGAACTGACACATTCTTTCATACACAAAAATTATACACCTTGATGATAACAGATTGCTTGAAATGCAAGTCTTTCTCCTTCCTTTCTTTCTCAATAAACTGGCTTGATTTTTATGGTAATTATGCAGTCTTTAAATTTCAAACAAGACATACTGTTCTAGGTCATTTATTGAAAGATTGCTGGGAAAATTGATTTGCCATTTATAATGAATCCAGGTACTAGAGGCTCATGCCTGTACTCCTAGCTACTCAGGAGGTAGAGATCTGAAAATCTCTTTGGAATAAGGCTAGGCACATAAATCCAAGGGATTTTTACCTCCAATTATCCAGCAAAAAGTCATAAGGGAAAGTATGACTCAAGGGGTAGAGCATCAGCCATGAGTGAAAAAGCAGGATGTGAGGCCATGAATTCCAGTACTGGCAGAAAGGAAGGAAAGAAGGAAGGGAGGAAGGGAGGGAGGGAGGGAGGAAGGAATGGAGGAATGTAGAGGGGGAGGAAAAGGAGGAAGGGGAAAAGGAGTGATTGATTTAGCATTTATTCTTTCATGCATTTTTTATTCATTGTAAAAATGATGGACACATGGTTGGTGTGCCTTGGCCTTGTCCATGGTGCTGAAAAAGCAGCTGTACTGGTGGCAGGGATGGGAGGTAGTTGAAAGATGTGATGTTAGAGGGCTTTTTTTTTCTTTTTTACTTTGTTGCTATGTTTTCTTCTGTACCTTTTGTCTTGTTTGTAAGTTTATCTCTCTTTGAGAGCGTAAGGAGTGTCACAAGAAGGGTAGGACAAAGAGTGAACAAATTTAGCAGCGACACTACTCACTATGTTGAAAATAATTATACAACTAGTGGGTGGGGATGGGAGTGAAAAACTGACACTGTTCAAAAAGAAATGCACTCATTACCTGTAACTATAACTCACATATCACATATCACCTTTACAATAATAATAAATGTATGTTTTTTAAGGCATGATTGTCAGCCTCGAAGAATTGTAGTTTGATGCATTAGTCAAGCAGAACTCATACTTGCCATTCTCTAAGTTGTTAAAAAGAGTAGGTTTTTGACACCAGCATCCAACAGCAGTATTATAGCCCAAAGAATTTGGACATTTATGTGACCATATAGACCCACAGAAGTGCTCTTTTCCCATGTACATTACAAAACAAACAGCCCCACTAAACCATACTTACTAAATACATTGTCTGAGGGTGAAAAGCTGAGTTGTTATCTATGTTTTATTGAGGCATTATTGGGAATAGGTTTTCTAAATAGTCTTAAAAGGCAATGATTGTATTTTTCAATGATCTTCCAACTTATAAGTCAAATCATCTTTTCTCTCTTAGTGTACCTGCTGTTCATAAAAGTCCAAATAATACAAGTTCCAAAAATCTATCAACATAACCAAAAGATCCAGCTATGGTGCTTGTGTGCTTTATGTTTGTTTCCCATTATTCCCATTAATATCCTACACACACATTTGGAAGAAGCAGAGAGGAGAAGGGCAATCGGAAGCCTGGCTTTGTTCCAGATCCCCTGTATAAAGCTCCATGGTGGCAATAGATAGTTTGCCCAGTGTCCACTCCATTTTCCTACCAAGCTTTTCCTCGCTGCAGAAACTGCACAAACAAAAACCATGTTGTCCCTGACTGATTTCAAGATGCACTTAAGTTGTAGCCCATGTTGACAGGGGAAGAATTCATTTTGCTGTTGAGCAATCGGATCCTGACTCCAGAACCAACTTCAAAACCCCTAGATTTTGACCCAAGGTAATACATTTCTGAGTTAGTAATGGAGAAAGTGGCTTCTCCACTAGATTCACAGCTAAAGTACTGTGACCCTGGGATCCACATCAGCTCCTGTGACTTGCTGATTTCCCAAGTTCTTATAGGTCCTTTTTCAGGACGCAACTATCCTGTCCACATTTTGCCTTAAGTATTCTTCCCCATGTAAAAATAGAAGTCAGACGGGGTGCCAGAGGCTCACACCTGCAATCCTAGCTACTCAGGAGGCTGAGATATGAAAATTAAGGTTCAAAACCAGCATGGCATGAAAATCTGTGAGACTCTTAATCTCTATCTTCCAGAAAACTGGAAATGGCACTGTGGCCCAAGTGGTAGAGCATTAGTCTTGAGCTGAGGAGCTCAGGGACAGCACACGGGCAGAGAGTTCAAGCCCCACAACCAACAACAACAACAAAGTAAGAATAGAAGTCATTCCTCATGCACAGCTGATGGGGCTAAATCTCCACAATCTGATCCAAAAGCTGTCTCCAGAAAGTCTCTGTGAGTCTTGCCTAAATAAGACATTGTATGGTATTTTAAGTTTTTATGCTACTTTAATGAGTCCTTAAAAAGAACATAAAATTCCTTTTATGTCTCCTGTCCTCTCCCCTCCATTTTTAGTCTGCCTCCATTTCCTGGGTCATGGTAAGCTCCTTGAAGTAGACAAGTTAATGCATGGGTAATAAAAACAAGACGTGCCTTGAAAATATTGGAAGAGGGTTGGATGGGGCTGGGTGCAAAGAGGAAATCCACTTTTTTACTTCAATACAAGTATTTTGTTTAAAACAAATGTCTCCCTCAAACATTAAAATCTAGGGTGCCACCCTTATTTTGAAGACAATACTAGAGAAAAATGTCATCAAGCTTCCAAAGCAGACTGAGAGTAAGAAACATAATTGTGTGCACTTTTTAAGCTAGTCATCATTTTCTACGACATAATATTCTAATAATAGTTTTTGTTGAGAACTAAAGCTATCTATCATTATAGATGCTCCAGTGGTGATTTCCACACCTCACAAAATCCATGAGGCATCATTCCTTTCTATACGAATAAATAAAATGTAAGCTAAAACACAAAGAGAACAAGTTTTAACCCTCATACTATAAATAATTTTTCCAATACATTCATTCAGTTGTTCAATGACTCAGTTTGGGGGAAGATTTTTTGTTTTGTTTTGTTTTGGGGGGTCAGTTATGAGATTTGAACTTAGGACCTGGGTACTATCCCTGAGCCTCTTCGTGCTCAAGGCTAGTGCTCTACCATTTGAGCCACACTGCCACTTCCACTTCTTGAATGGTTAATTGGAGACCAGAATCTCATAGGACTTTCCTGCCTGGTTGGCTTCGAACTGTGATCCTCAGCTCTCAGCCTCATGAGTAACTAGGATTACAGGCATGAGCCACTGGAACCTGACCCAATGACTCGAATTTTTGAGCATTTCAAGAGGACTATTGCTCCCTCTGTGGGGAAGGGGGCTGGGGGAGGAGATTTAACTGTGAGTGGATATCACAGTATACATCCCCAGTACCAACACACACACACACACACACACACATCAACACAGCATTAGAAGTATGTGGTGCATACTATAGATTGTATAATACACTATTCACTAGAGTATGAGAAAAACATCACAAGGTATAGGCTAAAAGAAAAAATTATAGCAGCTTGGCACTAGTAGCTCACCCCTGTAATACTAGCTACTCAGGAGGCTGAGATCTGAGGATCCCTGTTTAGAACCAGCCTGGGAAAACAAATCCAAGAGGTTCATCTCCAATAAACCACCAGAAAACTAGAAGTGGAGCTGTGACTTAAAGTGGTAGAGTGCTATCCTTGAACAAGAGAACCTCATGGACAGTGCCAGGTAGATAGATAGATAGATAGATAGATAGATAGATAGATAGATAGATAGACAGACATAATAGATAATCTGTATATAGATATATTATAGCTTATTCATTTGAGTCTGGCTAGGTTTAAGTGTTAAACCTATCCCTGGTTCTCAAATTTGTGGGAGTTTATGAGTTTGTCTTGAAAGTCTACATTCATTTTTAACTCGTTTTTTTTTTTTTTTTTTGCCAGTCCTGGGCTTGAGCTCAGAGCTTGAGCACTGTCCTTGGACTTTCTCAAGGTTAGAGCTCTACCTCTTGAGCCTCAGCACCACTTCCGACTTTTTTTCTATGTATGTAGTACCGAGGAATCGAACCCGGGTCTTCATGCATGCTAGGCAAGCACTTTAACCAGTAGGCCAAACTCCCGGCCCTTACATTCATTTTTATCTCTCTATATCAAGAGTAGTTTGGCACATCCCATTAGTTTCTTCAAAAATGATTTCTTTTATAACAGGCTGAATCTATTTCAATACTGAAGATCAGTCCTAGATCAGTCCTAGATCCCCATGGTTTTTTGGGATTCTTCCCCCCAACAGTCCTCAGCTCTCAGTCCTGTAGGAACTATCTTCAGCTGGAACACATCTTCTCACCGAGTCTTAAACCATGTCAGGGGGAACTCGTGTCCAAAGACATGAGAAATAGAAAAATGGAGAAATAGAAAAATCCATCCTCTGAATCCCCACTGCTCCAAAAGGCTGTACCAGCTGCCAAGTGCCCCCGCCTTACTTTTCCTTCCTTCTAACCCTTCTCCAGCGTCATTACACCTCAAAGCATGCAGTAGAACATTCCCTGCTTGCTTATCTCAGCTGTGAAGTCCATTTCTCAGGTTCTATCATTTGAACGTGTGCCCCAAGTTGATACATTAGAAACTCAGTTCCCAATGCAGCAATGTTGAGAAGCAGGAATGCTAAGAGGTGAATACCATTATCTTGAGAGGTGGTTAGCTATTTGGAGAGTGGTATTCTTTATGAGTGTGTGTGTGTGTGTGTGTGTGTGTGTGTGTGTGTGTGTGTGCGTGTGTGTGTGTACATGCACATGCATTCATGCATGTGTACACATGCACACCAGTCTTAGGGCTGGAACTCTAGGACTGGACTCTGTCCTTGAATTTCTTCACTCAAGGATAACACTCTAACTCTTAAACCACTCTGACCCTCAGCTCTCAGTCTCCTGAGTAACCAAGATTACTAGCATAAGCCATGAGCACCCAAATAAGAGAGTTGTATTCTTTTCTACAGATGAGTTCAGCTACCTTCTTTCCCTCTCCTTCGTTCTTCCTCTTCCATTCAGACTTATAGTTCTCTACCCCTAGAGCCATGCCCCCAAGCTTCAGGCCTCAGGCCTGCTTCTTAATTCAGCCATGTGGAGTTCTTCTGGTATAGCATCTCAATCAGGTCATTTTCTAGCTCTTTGTCTCATTTTGTTGTGCTTAGTTGTTCACAGGTTTGAAGTATTAGATGTTTAAATGGTATTCATGCCAAAGACTTACTCTGGCATTGAAACTGGGTTCATGAAGCATGGTTCCTATCATACTTGTGGTGAGTTCTTTCCCAGAAGACTCCCCAGCACTTTATGCAAATATCTGCCAGCTGTGACAGACAGCTGATTCCTGCATGGCTTAGAGTCTGACTCGGTCTAGTCTGAATAACTTTTAAAAGCATGAACAGCTCATGTTCCCTTTGAAGTAGAAAGAATAGTCTAATTAGCAGAATTTAGTCAGGTGAAGATGAATGCAGCACCTCTACTCTCTAGACCACATGAAGTGCCCATAATTCCCTTTAAGAAAGGCCTTACGAATTTGCTGGGCTGCCAAGGACAGGTACTTCAGTCCTATCTCCTCCTTGAGCACAAATCTTGACTTAGTTCTGTCTGCCTTGTGCTCTCATCACTGCCAAAGCACTTGAAGGAGATAAACCCAGGAGATCAAGGCAATTTTAACCAGTGTGGAAAATGTTAGCAGAGCAGCAGAGGAGACAACAGGCCGAGCACTCCGACAGTGTGGGCCCCACTGGCATACTCTGCTGACAGTTCTCTGGTCTCAGGTAGAGTGAGCAGGTCTCTTACTTTCCCTTCCAGTTCTCAATGGATCTCACCTACACAGATGTCTCCACAGGAGGAGATAAAATATTTCCTAGAGGAAATCCAGGCCTCCTCTAGGAAAAAAAAAAACTTACTACTTATGAAAAAATCCTAGATCAGCTTTTATTAACTGAGGCCAAATTTTAATCCTAAGAGCTTTATCAAAAATGGATGTGTTATGCTTTAAATCTGTGCATCAGCGAGGAAGTGGGTTTTTAATAATTATAATAGTTATTCATTAAAGGATGGTTTTAATTCAGGGAGAAAATGATTGCAGAAGTTAACAAGATAGAACTCACACACATAATCCATCACAGCTACGGAATGAAAATGGCTAAGTAATGATAGTGCTGCTAGCCACCATGTGGTGGGTCCTGGGTTCGCCAGGTATTGTGCTAAATTGTTTATACAGTATCTCATTTAATCCCGGTCACTAGATTGTATTGAAGGCATTTAGCCTTGGTTCACAGAAGTGAAAACAGGGGTTAGGAGATTTAAGTAGATGCCCCCAGCTAACTCTACTTAGAAAATCATGAGAACCAAAGATCAACCTAAGACTGACTCTTCCCTTCATGTCTACCTTTTGCCAATGGGATTCTTTTCACTTTCATAACATAAACTAGGGTAGATGCTATGTGTTTTGACATGCATTCCCCTTCCTTTGGTGACTGTATATGTGTGCCTGAGTATCTGGGATTCAATCAGAACACAGTTCTCTACGTGCCAGAGGTCTCCTGTCTGAAAGCCATCTGCTATCAGGCCAGCTTCTCCACAGGCTAGACGCCTCCACCTGACTAAGCCATTGTTCATTCCCTCACATGCAAAGCCACTTGGTGACGGACAAATTCTCAAAAGTTGCAAGCATGGGCCAGGAGTGTGGGCTCACGGTAGAGTGCTTGCCTAGCATACATGAAACCCTGGGTTTAATTCCTCGGTACCACATACACAGAAAAGGCTGGAAGTGGTTCTGGGGCTCAAGTGGTAGAGCACCCCAAGGACAGTGCCTGGGCCCTGAGTTCAAGCCCCACGACTGGCAAAAAAAATTATAAGCATGTTTCCCAAGCAATTGCTACCCATCTTAAGACCAAAGATTATTATATCATTAAGTCCAATTCATTCCATCCTCAAAGCTTTCCATATGAGGCCCAAACTTATCTGGAAGGCTATGGACCAACTCTTCCTGGCAAAAGGGGTTTTGTGTGTGTGTGTGTGTGTGTGTGTGTGTGTGTGTGTGTGTGTGTGTGTGTGTCTGTATGTGTGTACATGTATGCATATATACATATATGTTAACATATCTATGTATATATGCATATGCACACACGTGTGTGTGTGTGTATATATATGTATATTGATGGTCCTAGACCAGAATCCTCAAGTCTCAGCCTCATGAGCAGCTAGGATTATAGATGTGAACCACCAGTTTCCAGTTCCTTTTGTATTTTTATCTTTCTAGTTATACAATAAACATGGAGTTTCAGCCATATTCCACATGAAGACATTTTGGTTGTGGTCAGACCCCCAATATGATAGAGGTCGCAGACAAATAGCCTCGTGATATGGTAGCCATTCTAGTTACTGTGACTACATTCTGTGCTGCTCATGCCATGATCACACCCTAACAGCATGCAGCTCAGAGAATAGCACTTCATTAGCCATCGTGTAACTGTATTCACAAGGTACTTCTGAACTTAGTTTTTTTTCCCTTAGAAAAGAATGACTGAGCCAGGCACTGGTGGCTCATACCTATAATCGTAGCCACTGAGGAGGCTGAGATCTGAAGAGTACGGTTCAAAGCCAGCCCAACCACAAAAAGCCTGTGAGACTCTTATCTCCAATTACCACCAAAAAACAGGAAGTGGCTGAAGTGGTAGAGCAATAGCCTTGAGCTGAAGAGCTCAGGGACAACGTCCAATCCCAGAGTTCAAGCCTTACAACTGTCACAAAAAGAAAAAGAAAAAAATGAGTGAGTGTAGCTCACCTCTATCCTAAAGTCATTCTCTGTTTCA
The DNA here is from genome assembly GCF_031878675.1 of Megascapheus bottae. Classification (NCBI taxonomy): domain Eukaryota; kingdom Metazoa; phylum Chordata; class Mammalia; order Rodentia; family Geomyidae; genus Megascapheus; species Megascapheus bottae. Next base: position 10,974,700 of record NC_143521.1, read on the forward strand.
TTCAGAGCCGATGTGCATGCTTCTGCAGCCCTGGGATGTGTCTGCTGACTTGCAACTATATGGGTATCTGACTGACCAACTACTTCAGGTTTCAGAAAGCTCGTTGATCTAAGGAGATTAATTTTGTTGTCATCCATTCTTGGGGCCTTTATGGCTAGTAAGTATTCAACCAAACACTTGTTGAGTTATTTCACTTTCAACCTATACTGAAACAGAAAGTCACTCTGCTGCTAGAATGACCTACTTGTCCTGATACCCCAATGCCTTGCCTAGAATGGGCACTGGTAGTCTTATATTCTGAGAGATCACATGGTCCATGGCATACAGGAGGCTGATTTGTGCCTCTCTGGTATATATGTGCCTACTTAAGGGCCACCTCCCCATCCAGGAGAAAGCAAAAATAACAAACATATACATTTAGCCTTTCCAAACAACATAAAAGGGAATCTCACCTGACAGATTTACAGACATTATCAAGCTTCATGGTAAACGTTAAGAGATAAGACTTTAGCTCCAAAGTTATTTCTTTTCTATTTTCTTTTAAAGAATTTCATGATTGGCAAAGGAAGTCTGAATAAGTGGGACTGCATTAAACTGCAGAGCGTCTGTATGGCAAAGGGCATAGCAAACTAAATAGAAAGCCTACAGAGTGGGAGAAGATCTTCACCAACCATAAAACAGACAAAGGTCTCATATCTAAAATATATCAACAGCTCAAAAAATTGAATCAATCCAAAACTATCTCCAAAGAAACAACCGTCACATTAAAAGATGGGCCAAAGACTTAAAGAGAGTCTTCTTTGAAGAAGAAATAAGGATGGCTTATAGATACATGAAGAGATGCTCGACATTTCTGGCCATAAAAGAAATGCAAATCAAAACAACGCTAAGATTCACCTCACTCCAGTTAGTATGGCCATAATCAAGAAATCTAATATAACAACAGATGCTGGCAGGGATGTGGCCAGGAGGGATCACTACTACACTGTTGGTGGGAGTGCAAACTTGTTCAACCACTATGGAAAGCAGTATGGCGGTTCCTCAAAAGACTAAACATAGAGCTCCCCTATGACCCAGCAATTCCACTACTTGGCATTTACCCAATCGTACAGAAACAAGGACATACTAAAGCCACTAGCACAACGATGTTCACTGCTGCCATCAGAAAGAACAACATTGCCCCATTTGTAAGGAAATGGAAAGAAATAGAAGAGGCAATTCAAAATTTCATATGGAATAATAAAAGACCCCGCATAGCAAAAACACTTCTTAGCAGAAAGAACAGCGCAGGAGGAATTTCAATTCCAAACTTTAGACTCTATTACAGAGCGATAATTATCAAAACAGCTTGGTACTGGCACAAGAACAGGCCTGAAGACCAATGGAATAGAACTGAGGACCCAGATAGACCTATGGCCACCTAATCTTTGACAAGGGAGCCAAAAAAATAGAATGGAAGAAAGACAGCCTCTTCAACAAGTTGTGCTGGCAGAACTGGTTAAGCACCTACAGAAAACTAAAGTTGGATCCTTCTTTGTCACCTTGTACTAGAATTAACTCCAAATGGATCAAAGACCTGGAGGTAAAAGCTGACACACTGAAAACTTTACAGGAAGGAATAGGAGATACACTAGGCCTCCTTGGCACAGGTCGAAACTTTCTTAATAAGGACCAAGAATCACAACAAATCAGAGAAAGGCTGGATAAGTGGGACTGCATTAAACTGCAGAGCTTTTGTATGGCAAAGGACATAGCTAGCAAATTAATTAGGAAGTCTACAGAGTGGGAGAAGATCTTCACCAACCAAACAACGGACAAAGGCCTCATATCTAAAATATATCAACAACTCAAAAAATTGAATCACTCCAAAACTAATCTCCAAAGTAACAACCATCCCATTAAAAAATGGGCCAAAGACTTAAAGAGAGTCTTCTCTGAAGAAGAAACAAAAATGGCCTATAGACACATGAAGAAATGCTCCACATCTCTGGTCATAAAAGAAATGCAAATCAAAACAACTCTAAGATTCCACCTCACTCCAGTTAGAATGGCCAGGATCAGGAAAACGAATAATAACAGATGCTGCAGGGGATGTGGCCAGGAGGGATCACTACTACACTGTTGGTGGGAGTGCAAACTCGTTCAACCACTATGGAAAGCAGTGTGGCAGTGCCTCAAAAGGCTAAACATAGAACTCCCCTATGACCCAGCAATTCCACTACTTGGCATTTACCCAACCATCCAGAAACAAGGGCATACTAAATCCACTAGCACAATAATGTTCATTGCAGCTCTATTCACCATAGCAAAGATATGGAACCAACCTAGATGTCCCTCAGTTGATGAGTGGATCAACAAGTTGTGGTATTTGTACACAATGGAATTCTATGCTGCTGTCAGAAAGAATGACATCGCCCCATTTGTTAGGAAATGGAAAGACTTAGAAAAAATCATATTAAGTGAAGTAAGCCAGACTCAAAGGAACTTAGGCTCAATGGTTTCCCTCATTTGTCATAATCAGTAGAAACCTTGGGCTCTCCTAGCAGAGATCTGCAATAGAGCAAAATCTTGATACATAAGGCCATATAGTACGAAGCTAATTGAAAGGACCTCCAGGATATTGAAACAAAAGCCATATAACGAATGATTGTTGTCTTTAATGTACTATGTTGTCTCTCATCTCCTTTGCTGTCCCTTGGTTATCTCATATTGTTATAGTATCTCACTTTGTTATCTGATATATTGAATTTATTTGTATTTGGTTATTTGAAATTTGATAGGGAAGGGGGGAAAACAAGATGGGTGGGGGGTGTGGGGGGGAGGGAAATGGGTACCAAGACATGTGAAAGGGTATCAATGTATGTGAATTAATGCACCTTCTATCTGGCAAATATCATGTAACCCTTTTACTAATTACAATAAAAAATGCAAAAAAAAAAGAAAAAAAATCGTATTAAGTGAAATAAGCCAGACTCAAAGGAACATAGGCTCAGTAATTTCCCTCATTTGTCATAATCAATAGAAACCTTGGGCTCTCCTAGCAGACATTTACAATAGAGCAAAACCTAGATACAAAAGGCCATATAGGATGACGCTAAATGAAAGGACCTCCAAGATATAGAAACAAAAGCCATATAATGTGTGATTGTTGTCCTTAATGTACAATGTCATTTCTCATCTCTTTTGCTGTCCCTCAGTTATCTCATATTGTTACAGTATTTTACCTTGTTATCTGATATAGTGTATATTTGTTTATTTGAAATAGGATAGGGAAGGGGGTAAAACAAGATGAGGGGAGGAAGTGGGGGCATCAATGTATATGAAGTAATGTACCTTCTATCTGGTGAATATAATGTAACCCTTCTATTAATTACAATAAAAAAGCAAAAAAGAATTTCATGATTGAATTACAACTATGGTAAGATAAAAAGGGAAAGGACAGAAGGATAGAGGGAAAGACCCTGCAGTTCAAATTATTCTATTTTAAAATGTAAGCATGAGGTAAACTAAACTGCACCTGTGAAATTTTAACAACATACTGTACACATGTTTCTTTCAATAATCTTTTCTTAAGAGGCAAAGGGTTAAGGAGCGGTCAGAAGCACAACTGGGGTGCCTAAAGCCAGATTTCATATTTTGAAGGAGTCTAACAGCCTAGTAATCTGTTCAAGAAATCACTGTCATTCAAGATGATGTCTTACATGGACTGGTTTCTCTGCAAAATGAATTTACCTTTTCATTATTATTTACTGAGTAAGCCAGTATTTCATTTGTATAGATTTTATCCAGCAACTAGGGAGAAAAAAAATACATAGAAAATCTAATAGAAAGATGAAACTGCTGTACAATATTTAGAGTCTGTATCCATCCTCTGGAGGTCACAGATGTGATTTTTGTGATGTTCATTTTAGAAAATGAAAATAAAAGTATACATATGGAGATGTGCATTCTCTGAGTTTCAGATGATGTCAAATTTGACCTGACAAGTGTAAAGAATACTTATCAAAAAGGACAATAAGAAAATCAAGGCAGAAATTTAAAAAAAAAATCACAAGCAAGTTGGCCTCTGTGGTTTCTCTTGAGTGATCACGTGGACTCTTGTCTGCCTGGTACAGGAATTCAACTCTACAACTTCAGGATTGGGGGTGGGGAGGCAGGTGCAATAATGCAGTTAGAATTGTCACACTGTACCAATTCCCAGGACAAAAAGTCTAACCCTACAAAGTCTGGTCTTAGCAAATTCCCTCTTCATTAGCAAGGGACCATCTGAAAACTCCCCTCCCTTTCATTTCTCATCATCCACTGCTAATTCTAGGAGGTAGAATGCTTTCACAACTTGACATCAGGCACATAATTTTTTTTCAATGATCTTCTAACAGTTGAAGTCACGGCAAAGTATTTGATTCTCAAGAAACCGAGTGTTCATTCTAGCTGTTGGATCTTAAGCAAACCACTTGTCTTCTTCTTGGTGCCTCAATTTCAAAATCCGATAAATAAGAACAAATGAAGCCAGGTGCCAGTGGCATGTGCCTATCATCCTACTTCTCAGGAGACAGATCTGGAAGATCAAAGTTTGAGTCCCAACCAGACAGAAAAGTCCATAAGACTCCATCTCCAAAGTAACCAACATAAAGCTAGGCATAGCACAAGTCATAGAGAGCTGAGCAAGAATGAGATCCTCTGCAGATGCCAGTGGTTCATGCCTGTAATCCTAGCTACTCAGTAGGCTGAGATCTAAGGATCATGGATCGAAGCCAGCCTGAGCAGAAAAGTCTCCATGAGACTTTATCTCCAATTAACCACTAATAACTGAAAAACCACTATAGCTGAATCTGTACAGCTCTAGCCTTGAGAACAAAGAGGCTCAGGTACAATATCTAGGCCCTGAGCTCAAGCCCCACAACTGACAAAAAAAAAAAAAAGAAGAAGACCTTGACTTCAACCCTGATACCAGCAAAAATAAATTTAAAAATAAAAGAAAAACCAGGTTAATCACAATATCCAAATCCATAAAGGCAGGCAGGTGGGGACCTGCACTCCAAAGCCACTACAGCGGCTCGGTCTCTATAGGTCTATTAGGAAAGTCAACAGGAGTCACTCAACCCTCAGCACAGAGGGCCAGGGTGGGGCCCCAGGGCTCTGAAGTAGATGGGACAATTGTGAGTTTGTTTTCTATCTGCTCGACAAAATCTCCAGGCCTGGTTTACCTGGTACTGATTTTTCCTGTTGTTTTTTGTTTCTTTGTTTTGTAACCAGATCCTGCCTCAGGTTTATTGGTAGAAATGACATAGGCCACTGACCTCCCTGAAGATGGCGGCCAGGGAGCCACTGCAGTCCTTCCCTCCTCACATTGGCAGACAGAAGTCTTCATTGTGGGGCCTTCACAGGGCCCTGGGCACCCTTAGGGGCTGAGGCCTGGGCACTCTGAGAAGCTGGAGTCTGGGCAGCCTTACTTAGGAGCTGCAGACTAGGCCTGAGCTGGAGTGGCAGCTGGAGCCTGGGCCTTGGCTTGTGCCTTAGCCTTGGCTTTACCCAGGGCCTGGGCCCTGGCCTTGGGCCACATAAACCTGCGGCCCTTGGCAATGTAGGCATGGATGCGCTTCCCCAGCTTGGGGCAGGCGATGTGGGCGAGTCACTGGAGCTTACCTGGGCATGTTTGGGGAGCTTCGAGCTTGTTGCTCACTTCTTCGGGCTTCACCAGAGTCTTAACAGCCCTAGCTCATGGCCTTGCCATTGTTGTTCTCAATTGTCTTAAAGCCCTTCTTGTTATGCTTCTTAGCAAAATGCATGTTCCTCAGGAACTTGGGGTCCACCCCCCTCAGAGACTCGTATCTTTGTGATCTGGGTTTCTTAATGCCATTTCTGTGCCATTTCCGGGACTGGTTGTATGGTTCTTGGACTTAGCCATGTCTGCACCACCAACCTACAGAAGCTGAGGGACCTGGAACACCGATTTTTTTTTTCAGTCTAAATCCTAAATCTTTGTTTAAACTGAAAATCAACCTTCAAACTAAAAAATTGAGTGAAATTTACATGCAAGTGCACGCGCACGTGCAAACACACACACACACACACACACAATTCCAAGCCACAGCAGTGTCTAGAACTATATAATACCCATAAACTTAAAAAATAACTTTCAAAACTCCAGTATGAAATAAATTTTGCAGATCATCTCAATAAATAGAAAGAACATTGTATTTCTGCGAATTAACACTAAAAGGGAAAAGTGAAATCAAAAATGAGATTGAGTGATTAGAACTATTCAAAGGCTTATATGTACTTTAGTCAAGATAATTAGGTTGAATAGTAAAACTTAGTGAAGTGACACTGTTCAAAAAGATATGTAGACCCAAGAATGTGGTTTAGTAGTACAGTGTTTTCCTAGCATGCTAGAAGGCCTGGGTTCAATTCTTCATATTACATAATCAGAAAAGAAAAACACAAGGGGCTCTGGCACAAGTGGTAAAATGTTAGCCTTAAGCAAAAGTAGCTCAAGAACAGTGCCTAGGCCCTGAGTTCAAGCCACAGGACTGAAAAAAAAAAAGAAAGAAAGAAATGTACCTGACTTGAATAACTATAATATTTCTGTACACCACCTATAAAATAAAAAATATATTTTTAAAAAGAATTTAATAGTAAAACTGGCTTAACAGTTATTGTTCTTGGTAGGCCTGGTCATATTTAGAAGAAAATTAGAATGGAAGCAAATAACATGCCAAGAAATTCAATAGAACTTTAAGCAAACTCATTTTAAACAAAACACGTTGGCACTCTATCCCATGAAAAGCTTTGCCATCTTCAAAGCCACATACTCCGAAGTCAAGTGACCCTTGCATGATCTAAACCAAGGGCCCCTCCTTACCTCTCACCCCACTTCCACATCAGCCAAAAGTACCAGAGGCTACAGGCTGTCACAGAAACAGAAGTACAAGTTGGACATTGGTGATTCACACCTGTAATACTGGCTACTCAGGAGGTAGAGTTCTGAGGATCAAGGTTCAAAGCCAGCTTGGGCAGGAAAGTCCATGGGACTTATCTCCAAGTAACCAGCAAAAATTCAAAAGTGGAACTGTGGCTCAAGTGGTAGTGCACAAGCCTTGAGCCAAAAAGCTAAGGGCAAGTGCCCAGGCCCTGAGTTCAAGCACAAGCCAAAAGGAGAGGAGAGGAGAGGAAGTGTGTCCACTCTAGAGATGGTTAAGCCCCACTAAGTTAGATGGAGGCCATCAAAGTCCATCGAAGATGGAGTCTGCGGGCTTCCATTAGCAGTGACTTCTTCCGAAGCAGCACACCCCCTCCCCTCCCACACATCCAATCACCAGGGAGTTGTCTAGCTACACGAATTGTGCACATTTGTCAGCTAAATCAGCGCTTCAAATGCACAATGCAGCACTTAGAAACATTATGTGAATTTATTAAATTCTCTGGAGGACTTTGGGTCCATAAAGCAGTAAATTGATTACAGAGAACTGAGGCCATAATATTTTCATCAGCAACCAAAGCAGACATGCTCTGTTCCCCTTAGCAAGTGAAGACAGACAGTGCCTGAGTCGGCTGAAGCCTGCTGCCTGGGGTCACCTGGCGGAAGACGAGAAGCGAGGCCTCTGAGACGTGCCCCGACATGTCATGAGTTTCTTTGAAAAGTTCAGCTTTCAGGTAAACCTCGAAGAGCCTCTTCCTGCCAGGCATTGGTCAATTGGAAGGTTTTGTCAATTCGCTCTCCACTATGGTCTCTTGACAGTGCAGTCAAAATGAAGGGCATTGGAGGGGTGCTGGTGGCTCATGTCTGTAATCTGAGCTTCTCAGGAGGCCGAGATCTGAGGATCGTGATTCAAAACCAGACCATGGAGACACACTGGAAACTCATGTCTCTGATGGACCAGCAGGAAGCCAGAAATGGCAGCAGGTCCATGAGACTCCTAACCACCAGAAAAAGGGAAGTGGTGCTATGGTTCAAAGCACCAGAGAGCTAGCCTTGAGCTGAAGAGCCGAGGAACGGCAGCATCCAGGCCCAGAGTTCAAGCCCCATGATCGACAAAAAGAAAAAAGAAAAAAAGAATCCAAACTAGAACCATGTATTTCAAAGACTTACACATTCCAGCATGCCATTTAAAATATTTGTTATTCATTTCTTCTCAACCGTTTGACTCTTCTGGAAGGGAACTGGAATCTTTCTGCTGGCGCTCAGGGAAGGTTTTTATCCTCTCACATGTCTGGATGAAGAGGAAATGGTAAACCTGGGATTTACCAAAGGTGTCATTTCACAGCCTTGCCCCTGTGTCTTTGAACCTATTTCAGACATCCTGGGAAAGGCTATGATTGTCAAGTTCAGATGATGAATGATGGTATTTTTAACTCCAACACCCCTTCTGTGGGTCAGAAAGAGATGGTACATAATTGTTGAAGAGAGAAGGGCTGTAATGAGAAGGTCAGCCATTACTCCCTTCTTGATTACTTCCACGCTCAACAGGATCCTCTAGCTGAGAAGCAAATGCCTGTAACACAGAGCCAGACCAGACGAGGATATGCTTAGAAAGGAACCAGCACTAGGCCCAATAACTATGTGCATCTGACTCGATAAAATAATATTTCTCAAAATAAACTCCAGGAAGGAGAAACAAGAGAGTGTTTTGTTGCTGCTGCGATTTTCTTTGCATTTCCTTTCCTCTTGTTTGTCTTCCGGGGGGTGGGGAGGGGGGAGGCGCATAGAAATGGAGGGACAAAAAGTAGCAATTGCAGCAGCAGTACTTACTCCCTAGACACTAGGTTGAAAATGAACTACATAACTTGTGTTGTGGGTAGAGACAAGAGAGAAAAACTGCAAGAAGAACATGAGGGAAGAGGTGACAGCATTCAAAAAGAAATATACTCTAGCTGACTTATGTAACAGTAACTCCTTTGTACATCACCTTTACAATAACAATAAATACAGTGCCATAAATAATTTATAAATAAATAAAAATAACATAAATACAACAAATAATATGATAGCAATAAATAATTGTAAATGAGAGGAAATACTAAGTAGTATGAAGAAAGAAAATTATATCCAAAGAATAACAAAATGTAATGAGTTCTTTTTGTGAGATGACATATGAATGAAAAACTTATCACCAAAGCAACTGATACTTGTATGAATGATAGTTTTGTATTTTAATTTTCTATACCAAACAAATGATTGTCCAAGAGAAAGTGCTGACTGTGTTTGGTGTGTGTGATGGGCCTGTATATAGATGTTGCAATCCACAGGATTACACCATGGCTGTATGTCTCTTCTATGTAGGATTCAAGTTATAGGAATGCAAGAGGTTGCTTGATACATATATGGCTTAGTGGTAGAGTGCTTGCCTAGCATGCATGAAGCCCTAGGTTTGATTCCTCAGTACCACATAAACAGAAAAAGGCAGAAGTGATGCTGTGGCCTAAGGCACTAGCCTTGACCAAAAGAAACTCAGAGACAGTGGCCAGGCCCTCAGTTCAAGCACCAGGACTGGCAAAAAAAAAAAAAACAACTTGTGACAGTGAGCTGTGATTAAGGAGGACTGAGGATGATACACCAACCCTCTTACTGTATCACAGCCCTGGAACTGAGTTCCTGGAGTGTGATAGAGAATCTCTTTGAGGCCTAAAATAAAACCTGGAGTAACGATTCATGTCAAAGGCAGGGCTCTGTTTTACTGACTTGTGGATTCCTGGCCCTTGGCAGCCTGCCTGGTATATGTAGACTCCCCAATGGGTGTTTATCAGAATCAATTGAAATATCAAGAGGGCCCAGTCATTTGTCATTTACAAGTATCACAGTACTGAGAGTCAGGTTGGGATCTGGTTTTTTTTGTTGTTTTTTTTTATTGTATTTAATAAAAGGGTAACATGATATTTGCCAGATAGAAGGTGCATTAATTCACATATATTGATACCCTTCCACATGTCTTGGTCCCATTACCCTGCCCCCCACCCCCTCTTGGTTTCCCCCCCCTTCCCTGTCCAATTTCAAGTAACCAAATACAAATGTATCTAATATATCAGATAACAAAGTGAGATATTGTGTCAATATGAGATAACAAAGGAACAGCAAAAGAGATGAGATAACATAGCACATTAAGGACAGCAATCATTCATTATATGGCTTTTGTTTGAATATCCTAACTTAATACATAAGGCCATATAGTATGAAGCTAATTGAATGGACCTTTGGGATCTGGTTTTAAAGAGAGTAATTTGTGAAATAATTGCATATCAGATGTGGTCATTCTCAAAGCTTAGCCTAAGAAATTCCCAGTCACCTTAAAACTATCTTCAGCCAGGAGGTGGCAGCTCCCTTCTGCATAGAATCTAGTGACTTGGGAGACCGAGATCTGAGGATCACAGTTTGAAGCCAGCCTGGGCTGGCCAGAAATGAAGCTATGGCTCAAGAGGTAGAGTAATAGAATGCTAGCCTTGAACAAAAAAGACACCACCCAGGCTCTGAGTTCAAGCTGCAGAACCAGCACACGCACACACATACGCACACACACGCACAAACACCCTATACATTGAAACAACTCTGACTTCATAGCAAACACTTCCCAGTATCCATTGCATCTGAATTGTTCCCACTATCCAGAGGGGTTTTGTTTTTTTTAAACATTATTGTTGTTTTACAAAGCTAGAACTGTCTTGGCCAACCAGGGCCCACACTGAACTTGAAATTACCCACTGGTTTGTATATTTTCTTCTCCACACTGTTGGCTTCAGTGGCAGAAACTTATCGCCTCTAACTTTTTTGCTTATAAAAGGGCTAGCTGATCTTTATCCCCCTTCCTATTGCTTTTCTGATGCTAAAAATCATTCTGAAGTTCATTTTGAGGTGTGACCCTCAGTTCATAACACATGAAACAGCACCACCTACTGGCGCTGTTTGCATATTACACCATCACAATTTGAATTCTTCTGCCTCAAAGAAACTTTCAAAAATAACTTCACAAACAATACACAATAGAAAGATTCCAAATATAATGATTTTTACCATGCTGGGGATGGAATCTTGGATCTCACTGGTGCTAGGAAAATGTTTCATACCTGAGCCATATCCCCAGCCCATTTAATGAATTCCTTTTTATAATTTAACTTGGAAAAAACTATTCCTCCTTCACTTAAACTTTTTGTTTAAAAAAGAAAGTATACGGGACTGGGAGTTTGGTCTAGTGGTAGACTGCTTGCCTAGCATGCACGAAGACCTGGATTCGATTCCTCAGTACCACATACATAGAAAATGCTGGAAATGGTGCTGTGGCAGAAGTGGTAGAGCTCTAGCCTTGAGAAAGCCCAAGGACAGTGCTCAGACCCCTGAGCCCAAACCCTGGGACTGGCACCAAAAAAAAAAGAATGAAACTTGGAGAGAGGGGTAGAAATAGTGACATTATCTAAAAAGAATTATACTCTACCTAACTTATGTAACTGTAACCCCTCTGTACATCCCCTTTAGAATAACAATAACATGTTTAAAGGTATGAGAGCTCCATGTTTTCTTCTTGAGTTATGATATTTTGAAAGGTAATAATTTTCTTCAAGTCCAGCACCAACTACAGACAGGTCCAGTGAAAGCATTTCATATCTATTCTCTGGGCCCAAAAAGTGCTGTTCTATGTGTCATAAATGTATTTCCTTACAAAACACCAACACTCACATAACAATTGTACAAATACAACATCATTCTAATCAAAACAGTCATTCCACAAATATTAACTAGAAATATGGCTTAGCTTGTGTAATTTATACCCTAGAAGAAAGAAGATACAACCAATGCAAGGTTGTAACTTGTATAATAAGTAAAAATAAATAAATAAAATAAAAACAGAGCTGTATGGGCACACTGGCACCCCTAACATTGTTGAAAAGTGTCCAAGAACAAGTGGCAAAGATGCTTTTGAACCACACTCCAATCCTCTGAACACTCTGGAGTCACTGGTAGCAAAAGAGAGAGTGCCAGTCACACATTGGTTTTTCTATCAAGCACCTGGTTGATGGGGAAAAAAATCTTTGCTAGCCTCAAAATGGACAAATGAAACACCACCGAATGGCCGTCCCCACACAACCCACATCTGGTAAGGAATAGGAGCCCGAGACAAATACTGCACTTTCTTGGCCCTGGACTGGTGATTTTACTCAGTTCTCACAAAGCTCTGCCTTGCACACAGTGTAATTCAGACTGCTATGGTTCCAATAAGTTTCATAACTGACATCTGTCCTTGCCAGAAATGTTGTGAAGCAATTGAGAATTAAGAACAAAAAATAAGGGTGCCAATGCCTCTCTAATTCCACCTACTGAGGATAAGAACTGAGGATCCTGATTTAATACCATCATGGGCTAGATAAACCTGAGAGACTCTTATCTCCAAATAATCAATCAAAAGCCAAAAATGGAACTGCAGTTCAAGTGGTAGAGTGCCAGCCTTGAGCATAAAAACAAAAGGCTAAGGGACAGCACACCCAGGTCCTGAGCTCAAGTCCCATTACCAACACACACACACACACACACACACACACACACACACACACACACACACACACCAAAGGATAAGGCAGACAGGAGACTGGATACTATGCTGATTATATTCTTAATATGGAGAATATGGTTTATAGCTTTAGGCAACTCCGTCAGAAGCCCCGCTGAGTCAGGGTGAGCCTCAGGAGCACAAGGCCTGGCCAGTGCATTTGCAGAATGGAAGATCAGAGTATAAAGCAGGATTCCTGAAGGTTGGCTCACTGTGGAGAGAGGCTCAAGCTGAGCCACCCATACCCCAGCACCTCCTTCTTCATCTGCATCAGTCAAGTGATGCTCCTCCAGAAAGGAGCAAAAAGGGGACACACATGGCCTGAGGTGTTCCACTCGTGTGCTCCTGCATGTCAATAAAGCCCAGGTAGTGGGGAAAATCAGGCCAATGGGAAGAGTCCCAGGTTACCACCAGCCCATCCCACTTGTAAGACTGGAGTTTCTAGGCTGATGATAATCCCATACTGTCACTCAATGTAATAAATAATTTAAACAAAACATTTCATTTCCATGTTCACAGCACTCAACTAATACTGGTCCCCAATTAAGAGCTACTAATCGATAATGTGAACAGATCATTACCATGGAATCAGTGGTCTCTCTGATGTTAATAAATGGATTCTAGCCAAGCTTATAAAAGATACTTAAAGGTTTGGGTTTTTTAATTTTTGATTTAAAAATGTATTGAAGGACCAGGCGCTTATGGCTCATACCTGAAATCCTAGCTACTCAGGAGGCTGTGCTCTGAAGACTGATGTTGAAGCCAGACCTGGCAGGAAAGTCCAGGAGGCTCTTTTTTTTTGCCAGTCCTGGGCTTAAGCTCAGGGCCTGAGCACTGTCCCTGCACTTTCTCAAGGCTAGAGCTCTACCACTTGAGCCTCAGCACCATTTCTGGCCTTTTCTATGTATGTAGTACTGAGGGATCGAACCTGGGTCTTTGTGCATGCTAGGCAAGCACTCTACCACTAGGCTAAACTCACAGTCCTTCTCTGAGCTTTTTTGGTCAAGGCTAGATAGAGCTCTATTACTGGAAATGGGGACAAAAACATGAGAAAAGGTATTCATGTTTGAGAAGGAATGCACCTTCTATCTGGAGAATATAATGTAACCCCTCTATTAACTTCAATAAAAAAGAATATACAAATAAATAAATAAATGTGAAATGTGTCACTAACCCATCTGGCCTTAAGAGTGTCCCAGACTTTGGTGGCTGAACACATGAATTCTGCCCACCTTTAATTATTTCCTCTTGAGAGGAGATGAGCTTTGAGACAAGCCCTGGTGAGTCGGAGGCTTGGACCTACCTTCCAAGAGTGATTCCTAGAGAAATATCCAGGCCTTTGTGAAGAGAATCCCTCTTCTTGCTGAAGCCAGTTGGAATACATTTTATTTTCAAGTTCCTCCCCAAAAGCCCTCATAAACTTGTCAAATACCGCCTCTGACAAGTTAAACAGTTGGATTGGATGCATTCATAGTCATGAGCACAAGATGGCACCAAAATCATTGTTTCAATGGCTTCTCATACAGTCTAGAGTTGATGGTGAAAACCCGAGGGTCCCATTAGTTTTCAAAACCCTTCTATTCTAGACCTGGGACTCACATGATCTGCCTTACAGATCATTCCTGCATGTAATGGCTTTTAGTGAATGACTCAATGACCATGCGTGCGCACACGCGCGCGCGCGCATACACACATACACACACACACACACACACACACACACACACACACACACACGACAACAGAAAAGGAAAGGGGAAGGGAGGAGAGGGAAAGGAAGCCAGATGTATTTTGGTCATTTCTTTTAGAGTAAGGGATGAAAGCTTGGCGCAATGGCTCATGCCTATAATGCTAGCTACTCAGGAGGTTGAGATCTGAGGATCAAGGTTCACAGAAAGCTCAGGCACAAAAGGATGTGAGACTCATATCTCCAATTAACCTCTGGAAGATGGGAAGTGGGGCTTGGCTCAAGGGTAGGTGGTGGCCTTGAGCTGAAGAGCTCAGAGACAGCACCCAGGCCTAGTTCAAGCATCATGACCCACAAAAAAAGAGAGTGAAGGAGGAGGAGGAGAAGGAGGAATGATGAACTGGAAATTTGCTCATGAAATTTAGCCATTTCAAAACAACTCTAAGATTCCACCTCACTCCAGTTAGAATGGCCAGGATCAGGAAAACGAATGACAACAGATGCTGGAGGGGATGTGGCCAGGAGGGATCACTACTACACTGTTGGTGGGAGTGCAAACTCGTTCAACCACTATGGAAAGCAGTGTGGCAGTGCCTCAAAAGGCTAAACATAGAACTCCCCTATGACCCAGCAATTCCACTACTTGGCATTTACCCAACCATCCAGAAACAAGGACATACTAAACCCACTAGCACAACAATGTTCATTGCAGCTCTATTCACCATAGCAAAGATATGGAACCAACCTAGATGTCCCTCAGTTGATGAGTGGATCAACAAGTTGTGGTATTTGTACACAATGGAATTCTATGCTGCTGTCAGAAAGAATGACATCGCCCCATTTGTTAGGAAATGGAAAGACTTAGAAAAAATCATATTAAGTGAAGTAAGCCAGACTCAAAGGAACTTAGGCTCAATGGTTTCCCTCATTTGTCATAATCAGTAGAAACCTTGGGCTCTACTAGCAGAGATTTGCAATAGAGCAAAATCTTGATACATAAGGCCATATAATGTGAAGCCAATTGAAAGGACCTCCAGGATAGTGAAACAAAAGCCATATAACGAATGATTGTTGTCTTTAATGTACTATGTTGTCTCTCATCTCCTTTGCTGTCCCTTGGTTATCTCATATTGTTATAGTATCTCACTTTGTTATCTGATATATTGAATGTATTTGTATTTGGATATTTGAAATTTGATAGGGAAGGGGGGAAAACCAAGACGGGTGGGGGGTGTGGGGGGGGAGGGAAATGGGTACCAAGACATGTGAAAGGGTATCAATGTATGTGAATTAATGTACCTTCTATCTGGCAAATATCATGTAACCCTTTTACTAATTACAATAAAAAAAAATTTAAAAAAAAAGAAATTTAGCCATTTCAAAGTACTCTCTGACAGCTTAAGTCTCTGCTTCCTACTAAGCACCCATTAAAGTCACCTGAGTAGCTTCCTTTTGTATAGTCTACATTTATGAGCCTTTATTAAAAAGTTTCAACATGTGCCAAGGAGCCCTAGTGTATCTCCTATGTCTTCCTGTGAAGTTTTCAGGGTGTCTGCTTTTACCTCAAGGTCTTTGATCCATTTGGAATTAATCCTGGTGCAGGGTGACATAGAAGGATCCAACTTTAGTTTCTACAGATGCATAACCAATTCTGCCAGCACCATTTCCTGAAGAGGCTATCTTTCTTCCATTCTAGTTTTTCAGCTCCCTTATCAAAGATTAGGTGGCCAGAAGTCTGTGGGTTGATTTTGTGGGTCTTCAGTTCTATTCCATTAGGTCCTCAGGCCTATTCTTGTGCCAGTACCAAGCTGTTTTGGTTACTATAGCTCTGTAAGAGAGTCTAAAGTTTGATGTTGATATTCCTCCTGTTCTGTTCTTTCTTCTAAGGATTGTTTTTGGTATATGGAGTCTTTTATTATTCCATATGAAATTTTGTGTTGCTTCTTCTATTTTCTTAAAGAATGCCATTGGGATATTGCTGGGTATTGCACTGAATTTGTAGATAGCCCTTGGCACGATTGCCATTTTCATGATGTTAATTCTCCCAATCCAGGAGCATGGAAAGTTTTTCCACTTCCTCAGTTCTGCTTTAATTACCTTTTTCATGTTTTTAAAGTTTTAATCATAAAGGTCCTTTACTTTCTTAGTTAAGTTAAATCCTAAGTACTTTATTTTCTTTGAGACTATTACAAAAGAAGTTGCTTTCCTGCTTCGATCCTCTCATTGTTGGCATACAGGAAGGCAGTTGATATTTAAGGGTTAATTTTATACCCTGCTACCTTGCCAAAGTTTTGAATAATCTCAAGCAACTTGAGAATAATGCCATCTGCAAAGAGGGAAAGTTTCACTTCCTCTCTTCCCTTTATGCTTGCTTCTTGCTTTATTGCTCTGGCTAGGAATTCTAATACTATAAAGAGAAGTGGAGAAAGTGGGCATCCTTGTCTCATTCCTGATTTTAGAGAGAGTGGCTTTAGCTTTTCGCCATTAAAGAATAATGCTAGCTGTAGGTTTGTCATGCACAGCCTTTATTATACTGAGGAATGTTATATTTGCATGTTTTATTTACATATGCGCATGAGTACATTGTTGCAATATGTAAAGCACTCTGTTTGACATTTACTCTTTATTCCTTTACCTGTGATGTCTCTTCTTGACTATCTAAACCTTATCAACACTCAAGGACCACCTTTGTGTTACCTTCTCCAGGAAGCATGTGGGACAATTGGGACTGGGTCCAGCTTCATATTATAAAACAAGATGAGGGGCCAGGAGTTTGGCCTAGTGGTAGAGTGCTTGCCTAGCATTCATGAAGACCCAGGTTCTATTCCTCAGTACCACATACATAGAAAAGCTGGAGGTAATGCTGTGGCTCAAATGGTAGAGCTCTATCCTTGAGAAAAGCCCAAGGACAGTGCTCAGGCCCTGAGTTCAAGCCACAACACTGGCAAAAAAATACTAATTAACATTGAAGTCAGAGCCAATAAGAGACTTGCAAAGTCGCTGAGAATACAGACTCTTGATAGAGTTCAACTTCAAGTTGACTCCCAGAGTTCTAGTCATCAACTCCCATAACTAGACAACTAGAAAGACAAAATAACCTTTACCATTCTTCCCAGAATTCCAACATAAGGCTCTTGACAAGAACTTAGTCCCCTCTCCCCCAGGGCAACAGACTCAGCATTTACACTTTCAGACTGGGTTGGTTCATATCTTGAATACAAATGGGATTTAGTCACTATGAAGAAGGAGAATAAATTTGGGACAATAAATAGACCCTGCCCTAGGATGTTTAAGAAACACAGATACCCATAGGACAGGCAATAAATAGAATGACAGTCATTTCCTGAAGATTGTACAAAGCCAAAGATTCCAGGCTATGTGATGGGTCTTCCTTCGGCCCTAACAAGTGCTCTAACAAGGAGCCCTGGCCAAATCCAAGACAGGTTTAGACTTAGAGGCTGATACTTTTAAGACTGTTGTAGCTGATCAGGAGGTAAATTATACCTGAACAAAGCTCACAGACAGGGAAGAATAGAATAGAAGAGGAATGCCAGAGGAATAATCCACTCATGTGCTGAGGACAAGAGTTGGCACGTCCTCAGGAGACAGCACATCAAAGAACAGGAGGAACAAATTGAAGTCTGTGTGGACCACTAGAGTTAAGGAAGAGTTGCTACCTTCTATCTGGCAAATATCATGTAACCCTTTTACTAATTACAATAAAAAAAAATATGAGAAGGGGTATCAATGTGTAAGAAATAATGCACCCTGTATCTGGCAAATATAACTGTAACCCCTTTATACATTACAATAAAAAAAGTTCCTGATTTTGAAAAAAAAATAAAAAAATAAAAGAATATAATTGAAGCCTCCATTCAAAAGAGACATCAAAAAAAGAAAAAGGAAGAGTTGCTAGAAACCTGAAATAGAAGTTACTTCAATGTAAAGGAATGTGGCTTCATCTCTTACCTAGGCTCTGAAGAGCTCCCTTTTCATTTGAAAATGAGAGCGGTGATTCTTATCTGACCAGTTAGAGTTCCTGGTACATAGTGTATAATAGCCGTTTCACTGAATTTTGCACCATCGATGGAGAAGAGAGACATTCCCACAGCATGTGTACGCATGGATATGCATGACTTAAATCTATAGCCAAGGAAGCCCTTTCCCTTCCAGGAAGCTCTGATGAGCCTGGGGGCTTGGTAGAAAGCCCAGAACTGAGGAATAAGCAACAAGATCCAGCCTTCCTTTCATGAATTCACAATTCTTTTTTTTTTCTTTTTTTTTGCCAGTCCTGGGCTTGAGCTCAGGGCCTGAGCACTGTCCTTGGACTTTCTCAAGGCTAGAGCTCTACCACTTGCGCCTCAGCACCACTTCCAGCTTTTTTCTATGTATGTGGTACCGAGGAATCGAACCCGGGTCTTCATGCATGCTAGGCAAGCACTTTAACCAGTAAGCCAAACTCCGGCCTCTTTTTTTTTTTTCTTTGCCAGCCATGGAGCTTGAACTCAGGGCCTGAAGTTTTTCTACTCAAGGCTAATGCTCTACCACTTGCACCACAGCTCCACTTCTGATGTTTTGGTGGTTAATTGGAGATAAAAAGCCTCACAGACATTCTTACCCAGGCTGGCTTTGAACTATGATCTTCAGATCTCAAGCTCTTGATTAGCCAGGATTATAATGTGAACCACTAGCACCTGACTTAAACTCAAGAGTGCTGAAACCAACTTTTCTGGCCATCTACCAATGTGTATTCTCCCTCTCTCTGTCTCTCTCTCTCTCTCTCTCTCTCTCTCTCTCTCTCTCTCTCTCTCTCATACACACACACACACACACACACACACACACACACACACACACACGCATAAGGCAGAGGCTACATCTACTTCCCCACAAGAAGCACCAGGAGCAAGAGTTCAAAAGCCTTACTACCAGTTATGGCCCTGATCTGGTCTCTTAAACTGAAGCCATGGAACAGATAGTCCCAAGACCAGACCATGGCTCTGGCTCAAAACCACACCACAGACAACCTAAGGTTGCATCCAGACAGACAGATGAGAGATTCCACATGGAACAGCATTTGTGTTCAGATCAGAAGGCTTCTCTTCAAAGACCCTCTCCAAAGACCACAGAATGAATGAATGAGGAGTCAGTGAGTGAATGAGTGAATGAGTAAAGGAAGGAAGGAATCTAAAGCTTTTATTTCAAAAGATGGACTCTAGAATGGGTAATTCAAAAAGTGTTCTGCTCAAGTGTGTGTGTGTGTGTGTGTGTGTGTGTGTGTGTGTGTGTGTATGATTAAAGAAAGAGTCTCACAGTCTTCCTTTTTCTGGGCTGCCTTTGAGCCACAATCATCAGGTCTCAGCCTCCATAGTAGCCAGACATGAGAGGCATGAGTTCACCATTTCAATTTCATCCAAAAATATAAGATAACAATAGCAAAACAAAGTCTCCTGCACAGGAATTTTTTTAGAAAATTCAAAGAGAAGAAAAGGAAATTTAAATGTCTGTATATGTAGCAATGTTTTTCAGCTCCTCATTATAACTGCTAATAGGACATGATTTATTTTCACTGTAGAAGTTGAACTTTTGTCCTAAAACATTGGCTAATGTCTCTGATACTGAATTTTCTTCTAATCATAACACCTAGTATCTGATGAGATCACAGTAGGAGGA
This sequence comes from Megascapheus bottae, assembly GCF_031878675.1. Taxonomy (NCBI): domain Eukaryota; kingdom Metazoa; phylum Chordata; class Mammalia; order Rodentia; family Geomyidae; genus Megascapheus; species Megascapheus bottae. Next base: position 10,994,593 of record NC_143521.1, read on the forward strand.
AATTAAATCAATACTAGGAAATAAGTGTTTCTTGTTCCAAAGTAAATCTGATGCATTCACTGACCTACTTGAAAAATCTACGCTTGGTGAGGGGAAAAAATCCAATTTGGACACACTTCTGTGATCATTGTGCCTTTGTTAGCTGGGTGACTTGTACTGCCAAGAGGCATGAGTTTAAAACTATCTCCACACAGTGTTTAAAATAGCCAGTATGAGCAACCTGAGCCAGAGCTGTGCTGAAGGAGTCACACTATAAATGGACACAAAAGGACGACGGAAAGAAACAAGGTCAGAGAAACAACCACAGTGCTTTTCATTAATGCAGACCAAGATGCTCAGTTTTCCAGTGCACAGCAGAAAACATTATTACTCCTAGCATTGTTTCATTCAGGACCACCATGATTTAAACCACCAGAATTCTAAATGTTTGTTGTTGTTGTTGTTGTTTTCTGTAGAGCAGAATCCCCTTCAAATGACAGGGACATGTCCACTGAAGAACTCCATGCTGGGATTGCAGCACTGTAAAACCTCCAAGTCCTGGTCGCAACACATAGCTCTGAGTTTATGTGAGAGTTAGTCATCCTTTTTACAACTGCGGAAATAACCATTCTGTGGCATTAATAACTTTGTGGGTAGTATGAAATTTATTTAGGTGATGAGCTTCACAATGAGAGATATTCACAGCCTCTAGAGATCTGTTTTCCTCCTCCTCTACCATAAAGGAGAGAAACTTCTAGAAAACCTTCCTCTAGTCCTTACAAGTTTGTAGGAACTCTCTCCCAGCAGTCTGAACAACCCTGTGCACCACTATAGCCTCCAGTATCCAGCGACATACCCACACTGGTTTTCATTACCAGGAAGGAAATTTCTGGAAGCTCTTGGGCCCAATAACCCATTTCAGCCAGACTCTGGTTTTAGTAATGTACTTACTTGTTGATGTCCTCTGGCAAAGAAATTACTCTCGGGAGAGATATTTAGATTCTATAAACATTCAAAAACTCTGTCACATTTTGCATTCAAACCATTAAAACTAGGTTCTAATTTTAAGGGACAGGCTTGGGGGAGGGGTGGGGAGGGAGGGGTGCGGGGCCGAGACCCACCTTTCGGGAATCACTTCCCTACACTGCCACTGCACATGCTCGCAGGCCACATGCCTCCCTGCTTCCTTTCTGACCACTGAACATGTTTTTCCCAGACCTCAAGCTGTGCAAGGCAGACCCCTGGCTGGCTCAGGAAGAGTCTTAGCACTGACAGGACCAGGCCCTTAATAGGCATTGCCTAACATAGGTGTAGAAGGGCAGTTGTTATCCGAAAGCATTTTCCACAGACTGTGTGCCCCAGGATCTTTCTGTGAAGCTATTTTAGCTCAAAGATTTATCACTCTCTTTCTTGGGTAACCAAATTTCTGCAGGAACGACTAGGTAAGATAAGACTTCCAAGGAAAGTTCTTGTGCTAAAGGAAACTTTTGGGCATCACCTGATAATCAAGGCTGAAATGTCCCTCTAGTTAGGAAATTTGGCCAGAGACCCTTGTGACATATTAAGCAACAACCAGATGTCAAGGATGCTTGAATCAAAAGACAGTTGCTATAATAAACTCACTTTCACCAAGGTCAGCCCGCAGGTGACTCAGCAACCGAGCCTGCATCCTACAGATTAAATTCACTTCCTGAGCCCTGTATAAGGTTCATTCGTTGACACTGCTCTAGCCATAAGGAAAGGATATTTTTTCTAGAAATTCTTCTGAAAGAATCCCCATGCATTTATGAGTCTAGGGAATTCACATGAAAATAGTTTTAAAAAGCAACTCTGATTCTCCTATGCTGGTTTCATTTGGACATGTTTCTTCCATTTACTCATTTCCCGCCTGTTTTCGATGGCTTTCCATAAGCCTGTGGACTTTGATTTTGTTCATTCTGTGTCCCTAGGCCCAGTATAGTGAAAGACACATAAGTACTTTATACAAACCTGTTTGGGATGGGGAAAGTAGCTGAAGCAGTCCAACAACTTGCTCAGCATGTGTGAGGCCCTCGCTTCACCGTAAGACTGCACAAAAGAGAAACTGTGGTTTGAAAACTTGTTCAGTACTGATTTCTAAATGATTGCCCTTGTCGGCATGGAAATGTCTTAATTCTCTCTTTTTCCCTCTCCTTGTATCTATATCTGTCTATCTATGTATCTATCTATAATCTATATGATTTTTACAACGTATTTTTTTTTGCCAGTCCTGTGGCTTGAGCTCAGGGCCTGAGCCCTGTCCTTGGGCTTTCTCAAAGCTAGCGCTCTACCGCTTGAGCCACAGCAACACTTCTGGCTTTTTTCTATGTATGTGGGGTGCTGAGGAATCGAACCCGGGTCTTCGTGCATGCTTGGCAAGCACTCTTACCACTAGGCCAAGCTCCCAGCCCCTACAACGTATTTTTAATTCATCTATTTTTAAAAGAAATGCACATCCTATTTTACCTTGAGAGGGGACTATTTTACCTTGAGAGGCATATGAAACACTTTAGCTCACCAAAACAGGTCATACATACTCCATTTTCAACACTGTTCAGGGCTGGGAATAGTGCAAAGCCAGGCAAGTAGCTAAAGTTGCTATATGCTATTTCCAACAGCAGAAGGCACTGGCTCAAGGATTTATGACTAGAAACCCTGATAGGCCTTGATGAGATCCTAGCCCAGGCTGAATGTGTCAGGCCAGAAGACTTGTCTCTATCCCTAATGCCAACAAACCACTGGCCCCTTCAAGTTCCTTCAAAGCTGCCTTCTTGCTATCAATGTTTTACCAATGCTACAACCTTTACAAGTGCCCTGTATTGCTCTGTTTCTTCCTATAAATCCTTCCATTTTGTAAAAGTCCTTCAGGAAAACATGTAAATTCCAATTAAACAGCACTTTTTTTACTCTGGCATTAAAATAATGCCTTTCATCTGTATTAAAACATGCAAAAAAGCCAGGTAATGGTGGCTCAGGCCTTTAGTCCTAGCTACTCAGAAGACTGAGATCTGAAGACTGTGGTTTGAAACCAGCCCAAAAGGAAAATCTGAGATTCTTATCTGAGATTCTTATCTCCAATTAACAGAGGAGGGTGGGGGAGGGGAGCCAGAAATGGAGTAGTTCAAGTGGGAGAGCACCAGACTCAGAGAAAAAGCTGACTAAGAACACAAAGTTCAACACCGGTACACACATGTACACAGACACATACACACACACACGCCATAACGAGAATATTTTTTTGCCAATGTTGGGCTTAAACTCAGGGCCTGGGCACTGTCCTTGAGTTTTCAAGGCTAGAGCTCTACCACTTGAGCTACAGCACCACTTCCAGCTTTTTCAATGTATGTTTTACCTAGGAATCAAACCCAGGGCTTTGTGTATGCTAGGCAAGCACTCTTACCACTAGCCACACGTCCCCACAGTTAGCTCTTTCTAGACCCTTTAATTCTGGTTAACAATCATGCACCCTCCTCCTAAGGAGGGAGGGAGGATAAGCTCACAAGAGGAAGGCAGAACACAGGGCCTCGGAACAGCCTCTACCGCTCAGGGTCTTCCACACCACACTGAGTTCAGTATTGGTTTCTAGATCATAAGGGCATAAAAGACAGAAGCCTAAATCTGTGATCTGTGGTAGAGAAGTCTAGGATCCTTCCAGTCCAAGTGGCATTATAAACTGCTATGCCCTCTGTGCCAGAATAATGTAAACATAAGCCATCTCTCATTCTGAGATATGAGCAAAGTAAATGGTCTGTCAAATCTCCGTGCTAAATGACAGAAAAAAATAATTATCCTCTAAGGATTTTAAAGCCACTTGGTAATTAAAAGGAGAGAACTGATTATAAACAAGACATGTATTCATCTCAAAAACATGAGGAGAAGTGGTATTGTGGCTCAAAGTGGTAGACTGCCTGCCTTAAGCAAAAGAGCTCAGGGACAGTGCCCAGGCCCCAAGTTCAAGCCCCAGATCTGAGTAAACAACAACAACAATAAAAATTTTTCTTCTTCCGACTAGGAATGTTGCTTAGCAGTAGAATGCTTACCTAGCAAGCATGAGGCCCTGGGTTCCATTCCGTAGTATCACATAAAAAAAGTTAATTAAAAATAAACAGAATCTGTGGTACCACATAAACAAAAAATAAATTAAATTAAAAAAATAAACAGAATCTGTTAAAACGCAGAGAATTCAAAACCAGAAGATAATCCTCACTTGGGGTTACAAGCTGAAATATCACTATTTCTATGGCCCAATAAACCTCAAGCCAATAAAATGGTCCTAGCCTGAGACTTCCCTGAAGCCTGAGAAGGCAAAAGGCTAGATACAATACCTATTTCACCCTGGGTGGACCTTATAGTCTCTAGAACCTGAACAAGTTGCTATTGTAGACAAAAGCAAATAGAAACAACACATAATCAAATGGGAGGGACTGTCTTCAAATTGAATTTTATTTACAAAACCAGGCAGAAGAGAGGATTTGGCCTGCAGTATGCTGGTACTTATTCTAGATTGAAGGAAAGATAACTTCAGGATAGATGAACCATGTCTCTCATACGGCAAATTCTTTTTAAACACACATAGAAGCAGCAGGGGGAAATGAATAGTTATGTTTTGGGTTAGTTAGGAAATTTTTTTTAATTATATAATCAGGCTAGACTGGGAAGGAAACGAGCACAGGAAGCACTCTTAGCTTCTCAGAAAACAGAAGCTGAGGCACCAGAACCAGAAGCAAGCTGACTTCTGTGAACATAGTGATTATAAGGTCAAAGTCTTGATTTGGTTAGATTTGGAGGCCAATAAAAGTCACCCATCCTCTTCTAGCCTAATTTGAAGATCTAGGAAGAGATTTCTTTTTTGCTTAACATAAGAGCTCCATGTGGATACTGAGGAGGTTTTTGCTCTTTTGTCTTGGAAAAAACTGTGTTTTCCAAGGCCCAACTTTCAGTTCATAGGCAATTGGCTTTCCAAGTCTTTCTTACTTCAAAGCCCCATCCAGTGTTCTTGGCCTACTTAAATGTTTCTTCAATCATTCATGGTCATCCCACAAAAACCAGCATAGATACCCACCTCACTTACTGTTTTTGTAATGGGAGGTTATATTGTTTCCTTGGCACATATTGTACTTTAACAAGGATAATGGAAATTGTTTTTAAAAATGAAGCTTTATGTCTGGAACCATTAAGAACAAATCATCTTTGTACAATTAATAAACACTTAATAAAAAGAAATATATATAGTCATAAAATACTTCAAAATTTCAACGAATATATACCTTTGAAAATAAAATATTAGGAGTTGGCCTAGTGGTAGAGTACTTGCCTAGTGTGCACGAAGACCCGGGTTTAATTCCTTGGTACCATATATATATAGAAAATCCGGAAGTGATGCTGTGGTTCAAGTGGTAGAAAAAGCCCCCAAAACAGTGCTCAGGCTCTGAGTTCAAGCCCCAGGACTGGCAAAATAAAAATAGAAAAGAAAAGAAAATATTATGTGTAAAAAGAAGAAATGTAAAGCTGAAATCAGAAACTACATAAAAGGATGTAACAGGAGCTTTAATAAAAAAATTAAAGAAATAGAGTCAGGAGTATGGCCTAGTGGTAGAGTGCTTGCTAGCATGCAGGAAGCACTGGGTTCCGTTTCTTGGTACCACATACATAGAAAAAGCCAGAAGCAGTGCTGTGGATCAAGTGGTAGAGCTCTAATCTTGAGAAAGCCCAAGTACAGTGTTCAGGCCCTGAGTTCAAGCTCCGGGATTGGCAAAAATTAATTGAGAGAAATAATTAGTGATTGTCCAGAAAGAAGTAATAGAATGGCAAAGAAGTAGGAAGTAGAAAAAGAGATAAAGGGGCCAGGAGTGTGGCTAGTGGTAGAGTGCTTGTCTAGCATGCATGAAGCCCTGGGTTTGATTCCTCAGTACCACATAAACAGAAAGAGCCAGAAGTGGTGCTGTGGCCCCAGTGGTAGAGAAAGCCCAAGGACAGTGGTCGGGCCCTGAGTTTAAGGCCCAGGACTGGCAAAAGAAAAGAAAAGAAAAGAAAAAGATAAAGAGAGAAGAATAGAATTAGAAAGTATAATTGTTATCAAACTTCTAGAGGGAGATGAGAGAGAAAATGGAGCAATGACAAGTTGGTATCTGGAAACTTTCCAGACCTCATGAGAAAATACCAATCCACACATAAAAAGTCAAGTCCCAGTCAGATAAATCACAAGAAAAGACCCACCTAAACCATCCCAGGAAAATAGCAACTTGAAATAGCAACTTAACAAAAGCAAACGACTTTACCCACTCTCAAAGAAATGCTGATTTCAGAGCAGGGAGAGGGTGGGAGGGAAATGGAGACCATGTTTTGATTAAGATGTCAATCTTGTCAGTAACTTGAAAATTAGTATATAATTAGAGATAAGAGTCTCACAGATTTCTGTGCTTCGGCTGGCTTTGAACCGTGATCCTCACATCTTGAGTAGCTAGGATTACAGGCACAAGCCACCGATGCCCAGCTAAAAAGAGAGCTATTTGAGGAAAAAAACAAATCAGGCAAAGGGTCATCTTTTTTTTTTTTTTTTTTTTTTTTTTTTTGCCAGTCCTGGGCTTGAGCTCAGGGCCTGAGCACTGTCCTTGGACTTTCTCAAGGCTAGATCTCTACCACTTGAGCTTCAGCACCACTTCTGACTTTTTTCTATGTATGTGGTACCAAGGAATAGAACCCGGGTCTTCATGCATGCTAGGCAAGCACTCTACCACTAGGCCAAACTCCCGACCCCAAAGGGTCATCTTAATACAGTTAGACTTCCTGACTCTCCATCAAGCTCCCCCTTAGAGAGTTTTGGAGGGTGGAAAAAGTTGAAAACAATAACATGGGAAAATGGGAGAGGGATGAGGAAGTAGCAGACTGTGAGGAAAGCCTTGTGCAAATTTCAGTCCTGCTAGCTGGGTGGGAAGCGTACACAAAGGCAATGCTAGACCAGAATGACCTAGCTATTAACTAGATATAATTGCCAAGTTCATCTGCAAAATATCTGCTGGGACTTTGTTCAAAGCAGAGTCCACAGTGTCAAGAGTCCAAGTAGGTAGGCTACCACAGAAGATAAAAAAAAAAAAAGGCAGCAGTTGATGTTCAAGTAGCCCAGATTTTCTTGTCTAGTAAGGGCAAGTATGACATCCAAAAGAAAAGAAACAATCCTGCTTGCACTAGGAAGAAATTTAACTTACCCAGAGCTGGAAGAAGGAAGAGGGAAAGAGGAAATCAACACAACACGCATTTAAAAATATAAAATTTATTTATATTTATGGTAAGCTAGTTCACATTTTGTACATGGGTTACCACAAGAGATAGATATAATACTCAAGAGTTTACAGTGGTATCATATTGCTATCACATGTGTTTATGCTAGCTGAATAGGGGAATGCTTATATCCCTCTTTCAAAAATTTAAGGCTCAGTTTCCAAAAGGTAATTATACCACTTATTTTTCTGCTTAAGTAACTGGGAAAGTTCAGGAATAAACCAAGCAGGTTGAGGGGTAAGGTATAGTACATTCACACACTTTCATTCATTTATACCAAAGATATTAAGTACGATTTTGATTGTGTGTGTGTGTGTGTATGTGTGTGTGTGTAGATACTAAACTTTGAACTCAGATCCTAGGCCCTGTCCCTTAGCTTTTTCCACGTACGCTGACACTCTACCACTTGAGGCACAGCTCAATTTTTAGCTTTTTGGTGGTTAGTTCAGGATAAGAATCTTATAGACTTTCCTACCTGAACTGGCAGGATCCTGATCTCAGATCTGAGGTCCTCAGGTCTAAGCCTCCTAAGGAGCTAGGATTACAGGCATAAGCCACTGACATGTGACTTTCAATAAGTTTTATTTTTTAAATAGGCTCCTTTCTATTTTGAAATGTTTGGCTACAAAAGCAAGTAAATCAATAGACAGGAAGGAATCCCTAACATACACTCAAGAAAAAACTAAGCTCAGTATCACTGAAGCTGCTGAAATGTGTTGTAAGTTGCACATAAATAAACACACACGCATATGCACACATCCATGTGCGTACACACACACACACACACACACACACACACACACACACACATTCACTTCCATGTAATTTTCTTTGGAGAGGCTTAACAAATAGTATTTCTCTTCTAATCCACTAGCAGAAAATACTTTATATTTCCTTTCCACTTTCTGATCTGGCGGTACCCAAGTTGTCTTCATCCTTCATGACAACCTTACGTTTTCCTTTTCAACCTTCTAGCAGAATGTTACCATAATGCTGACCCCACACTGACACAGGATGCCAACATTAGGTGCTGAGAAGGAGAGTTAAAAAGACAGAAACCAGGCTCTATTAGGAGAATGACCCTGTCAACATGCCCCAGTCACACTGGAAAAGTATTTTTCCCCCATGCAAATATTTCAATCAATCACTAATGACCCCATCAAACAAGGCAGACTCAGTTCGAGCTTAGAAAACTACCTTGCAATGTATGGGGCTAGTGCTCTATCAACAAAAGCCAAAAAGGGCACCTGGAAGGTCTGCCTCTGGCACAAAGAGGTAGAAACAATCATCATACAGATTAATAATAAACAATAATATAAAGCAAAATCCTGGGATAGGGGATACTCTTCCGTTTCTGCAGGCTAGCTCTGGAAAGCCACGTTTATCTACAGGGGATGCCCATCCGATTCTGAATTGAGACATCCATTGCCCACAATCATCTTGCTGTAATTCTTCTGCTGCTCTTCCTTAAAGGTGTCTTTCACCTTTGCCCTCTTCAGCCCTCCATCCCTGGAAATGGAAAGGTAGTAAGTATAGTGATGGATAATCGCAGATTAATTAGCCAGGGAAAACTCAAAGCCGAGAAAGACAGAACTTAACCTCCACACAGGACATCTGCCTGAGGCCAAGGCAATGTTCAGGCTTCACGAGTCAAACCTATCTACGAATCCTAAGCTTGAAAATGAACCACAGACTACAATTATCCAGGGAACAGTATGGACAGTTCCCATGAGATATACCTATACCTCATGGGCCAAGAGCAGTAGCTATAGGCCTGTAATTTCAGTTACTTTGAATGGGAAGAAATAGTAGGAATTGAGGTTTATAGTACAAGTTCAGCATGATCAAAGTTATTGGGACTCCATATAAACTAAAAAACAAAAAAACCTGGATGTGGTGGCATATGCCTATTATCCCAGCTATTTGATATTTGGGAAGTATAAACATGGAGCCTTGCCAAACACCCTATTCAAAAAACCAAAAACTTGAGAGGGAAGGAGAGGGCTGCAAATGTAGCTTAGAGGTAGAGTGCTTGCCTAGCATGCTTGAAGCCCTGGGTTCCATTCCTCAGTACCATATAAACAGAAAAGGCCAGAAGTGGCGCTGTGGCTCCACTGGACAGTGCCCAGGCCCAGAGTTCAAGCCCCAATACTGGCCAAAAAAACAAAAAGGAGGGAGAGATAAAGAAAAGCTTACTTGTAGAAAGAAGAAATGTAAAACTGAAATCAGAAACTCCGTAAAAAGGATGTAACAGTAGCTTTAGTAAAAATTAGAGAAATAGAGTCAGGAGTTTGGCCTAATGGTAGAGTGCTTGCCCAGCATGACCGAAGCCCTGGGTTCGGTACCTCAGTGCCACATACACAGAAAAAGCCAGAAGTGATGCTGTAGCTCCAGTAGTAGAGCTCTAGTCTTGAGAAAGCCCAAGGACAGTGCTCAGGCCCTGAGTTTAAGCCCCAGGACTGGCAAAAAAAAGAAAAAGAAAAAGAGATAAAGAGAGAAGGATAGAATTAGAAAGCATAATTGTTCTCATCAAACTTGAGAGAGAGAGAGAGAGAGAGAGAGAGAGAGAGAGAGAGAGAGAGAGAGAGAGAGCGCAGAAAGGAGGAGGGAAGGGAAGAGAGAGAGGGAAAGAAGGGAGGGAGGGAGGGAGGGAAGGAGGGAGAGAATAAGGGGAACTAAGGAAGGAGAGATAGGGAAGAAGAGGTAGGGAAGGATGGGGGTAGATAGAGAGGGAAGGAGGGAAAAGAAAGAGAAAGCAAGGGAGGTATTGGCCTCCAAAATCATAAGCAAATTTCTGTGACCCTGGAACTGGCAGCCTACCCTGACTCATGCACTCAGCTGCATTTAATAAGCCTCCCAGCTAAAACAACAAAAATAAACAGTGCTTGTAAAATAATCTTTCTTACCAGGGAAGTTCAGTCAATCCTCCTTGCACAGCAATAGCAGACTTAACCCTGTTAGCAAATTGGACAGCATCTTCTCCTTCCTGATTAAAAAGAAAGAAAGTTGTATATCGTGGGTATTTAACTGATAGTTTAAAATATCTTATATCCAAACCATCTATAATTGTTTTAAAATCTATGATTTATATTCTGACTCAAAAATCTTTATTTACAATCAGAGCAACTATCATCGGTTAGATCAAGAGAAACAGTACTGTGTTATTCTGTGTACAACTTTAATTCTTTGTTAGTCTTAGCCAAAATGAAGTATTTGATAATGTGTAGGTTCAATATTCCAACAGTAAAATTATTATGGAAAAGAGCCTCTGAATATAAAATGGCCTGATGTGGAGAAGATTCAGTATGTTATTAAGAAACAAATCAGCTGTAAGCTGGGTACTAGTGTCTCACACCTGTACTTCTAGCTACTCAGGAGGCTGAGATCTAAGGATCATGGTTGGAAAAAGGCCAGGCAGAAATGGCTATGAAATTCTTATCTCGAATTAGCCAGCAAAAAGATGCTTCAGTAGAGATAGGGCCCAAATGGTAGAGTGCCAGCCTTCAGCAAATAAGGAGGTCCTGAGTTCAAGCCCCAGAAGACACACACACACACACACACACACACACACACACACACACACACACACACAAAACATCAGCAAAAATCCATCTATGAAAAAAATTGAATAAGAAAACTTGTTGAAGGGGAGAGGAGGGTAATAGACAAGGTGGGATTGGTTGGAATATATTATAAATGTGTGAGATAAAACAATGAAATCCCTCTGTACAACTCATTTTAAAAATGCAAAGAAAGAAAAAGAAATCATTTACTGAAACAGCAGAAAGATAGGATGGAAAATGGAGACACCCAGATTTCAAGTCAAGGGTCCTTGATTTGATCTGTTTTAACAAAGTAGCACAGAGGGGAGGTTGCGAAGGAGTACCTCTTTGGTCATGGGGGGAAGGTACCACACATCACAGACGATGGCCCAGCTAGTCATTATACGAAGCAAGTAGCTCACCATGTTGTATTTACTACTGTTCCAAAAAGCATCCCCAAACTGAGGGTTATACTGGAAAAAGAAAAGAGAAAGGAATACATCCCAGTTATAGACTAAGTGGTAGCTTCTGTGACCCATGTCAAAGTTACTTTTTTTTAAATGTTTCAAATGGTTATTATTAGAGATGATGGACAGTTGCATAAGTTACCTAAGGGTATGGGTACGTAAGTCAGGTAGTGAATTTCACCCCTTCCCTTCCTCTCTCATGTCCATGTTTTTAGGGTGGTAAATTAAGTAGCTCCACTAGACCCCAAGAGAAGTCACTTCCCTTGACAGAAATGACTATAGCAAGTGAACGAGGCAAGCTAGCTCCACTGAGTAGAGCTAACAACTCTTCTAAGTAGAGTGCTAAAATAAGTGTTTATTTATATGACCATTAAATATTCATCTCCATACATCACTGGAAGGTCAATGGAAGTGGAGACAGTGTCTGTCTATCACCATGTCCTTAGTATTTAACATTGCCCCTGGTACATTATGACCCAGTATGTATCTATAGACATCGGGGAAAAAAAGAATGGAACAAAATGTTATAGAGATTTTGAAGCTAATCCAAGCAGAAAAGGCAAGTACTCCTTTCTCTTGAAATTAGATTCACAATTATAACAGAGTGAAGCTGCCAGCCCAATACTGCTTTTCATGATTCCCCAATCTCTTTTACCTTCATTGCCACTGGATATATGGTCCCGCCAATTTCAAAACTGCCCTTTTTGAACATCATCACAGAAGTATTATTGATGCAGGTTCCTGCCAAGGAGGGGTCATTTTGCAAACCATTAAAAAGTAAAATACTTTTATAATCCCATAGAGGTAAGGATGTTTTATTTTATCTATTTTTATTATCTTTAGTTGCTGTATAAAGGAGCTGTAAGTCAACGTAGTAACAAACTTTCACTTTATCATTAAATTAACTGTCATGGACAGGCTAAGTGCCAGAGCCCCACACTTGTAAATCCTAGCTACTCAAGAGACTAAGGAGAAAAAAAAAAAGCTGAGATCTGAGGATCATGGTTCAAAGATACTCTGAGGAGAAAAGCCCTTGAGACTCATATCCAGCTAACCACCAAAAAACATAAAATGGAGCTGTGGCTCAAATGGTAGAGCACTTGAGCAGAGAAAGCTCAGGGACAGCACCCAGGCCTGGCATACAATTAAAGTAAAACTCATAGACAATGCCTTTCTAATATCATTGCTCCAAAATGATATTTAGAAATGAAAAAGATGCTGGGCACTGGTGGTTCACAGTCTCAGATCTGAGGATTTGGGTTCCAGGCCAGCTTGAGCGGGAAAATGCATGAGACTCTTATCTCTAATAAACTACAAAAAAAAAAAAAAAATTGGAAGTGGGGCTGTGGATCAAGTGGTAGAACTCTAGCCTTAGCAAAAGAGCTCAGGGATAGCATTCAGACTCCGAGTTCACGCCCCACGATTGGCACAAAGAAAAGAACAAAAAATGGGGCTGGGAGTTTGGCCTAGTGGCAGAGTGCTTGCCTAGCATGCACAAAGACCTGGGTTCGATTCCTCGGTACCACATACATAGAAAAAAAGCCATAAGCACTACTGAGGCTCAAGTGGTAGAGCTCTAGCCTTGAGAAAGTCCAAGGACAATGCTCAGGCCCTGAGCTCAAGCCCAGGACTGGCAAAAAAAAAAAAAAGAACAAAAAAATAGGAAAGGGAAGGGAAGAAAGGGAGGGAGGGAAGGAGAGAGGGAGGATTATCTCGTGCCTTCCACCAAATCTTCGTGGAGAGGAGGGAATAGCTCAAGCAAACATCTCATAACAGGGACCTACCTACTGCTATAGGACAGCAGAAGCCCTGGGTTAAGAATGCCAGTTCTAGACCAACTGTATTCCTCATTCTTCTGATGTTTTTTGTGTTATATATTATAGTCTGGTCCCCAGCTTCCACTCTTACCTTCAGGAAAGATTAATATGGGTAACTTTCTTTTATCAGCAACATGTTCTTTTAATCTGTGAAGAAAAATAAGGAATTACAAGTCTACCTTTAAAAAGAATGAGATGGGGGGCCTGGAGTTTGGTCTAGTGGTAGAGTGCTTGCCCAGCCTGCACGAAGATCCAGGTTCAATTCCTCAGTACCACATACATAATAAAAAGCCGGAAGTGGTGCTGAGGCTCAAGTGGTAGAGCTCCAGCTTTGAGAAAGTCCAAAGACAGTGCTCACGCCCTGAGTTCAAGGCCCAGGACTGTCGCAGTACAGGTGGCTCACACCTGTAATTCTAGCTACTTGAGAGACTGAAATGTGAAGATCATGGTTTAAAACCAGCCTGGGTAGGAAACTCTATGAGTCTTATTTCCAAATCAACCACTAAACTAACTGGAAATGGGGCTGGAGCTCAAGTGGTACAGCATTAGCCTTGAGCATAAAAGCTCAGGGATAACACTCTGGCACTGAGTTCAAACCCCAATATCAAAACAACAACAACAAAAATAGAGTGTATGGAGACCTGGTGCCTATAATCCTAGCTACTCGGGCTGCTGAGATGTGAAGAACCATGGATCAAAGCCAGTCCACACCAATATAATTCATGAGACTCTAATGTCAAAATAACCAGCAAAAAGCTAGCCAGGGCTCATGTGGTAGAGTACCAACCAAGTAAATAAAAATGATCCCTCTATATATCACCCTAACAATAAAATACAATAAGTAAAAAAGAACAATGGGAAAGTATGGCTTTGCATTCAAATTTTCACACACACACACACACACACACACACACACACACAAAGTATAAGGAAGTCTGTACTACTTCATCTTTCTAATTGTAAATTAAATGATTTTCAGTGTGAATTTTTGGGGAGGAGACTAGAAACACTGGGCACTAAACTTAGGATTTCATTCTTCTGAAGGAAATGTTCTATCATTTTATATCACACACATATCCTGTCTGTGTCTAGTCTTTAAGAAAGACCCAGGAGTTTGGAGTGTGGCTTAGTGGTAAAGTGCTTGCCTAACATGCCTGAACCCTGAGTTCAATTCTTCAGTACCACATACCCAGAAAAAAGGCAGTTCAAGTGATAGAGAACTAGCATTGAACACAGAGAAGCTCAGAAACAGAGCCCGGGCCCTGAGTTCAAGTCTCAGAACAAGTGAAAAAAAAAAAAAGATGGGAGACAATTGTGTACCTGTCCATTGTTTTTCCTTGTCTGACAAATGGGAACACTGGCCCTATCTGGACCTCTCTGCACATTAACCATTAAGTAGACTTCCCAGACAAGCCATTCTGACCTTCCTTGGGAAATAACACCATCAGCCAGGCATGGTAGTACATGTCTATAATCAAAGGCTGCTGCAGTAAGACCTCAAACCCAAGGCCTCAAGAAAAATAAAGAAAAAAGAAAGAAAACTTCATAAAGTTGAGAAAGACTCACAATTCTTCAGACTTAGGTTCTGTCCACCTTGTTATCTGCCCCAAATTCTCAACTCTGCCTACCAGTGTGGTAAAGGGCTGAGAGAAAGAGAGCAGTTGTCACAGCGTCCCTTTGATAGGTTTTCTCTTTAAAGTTGAAGCTGATTTCAACAAGGATTTTTCATTGAAGAGCACAGACCCACTTCACAGTTATAGAAGCAATGATCACAAGACTTTAGGAAAAAAAACAAAAACAACAACAACAACCAACTTGTCCGAGCAGAAGTTCTAGGTAGGCCATCTCTACACTAAGCCCCACAGGTTCCTTGTCCTCCCTTCCGTAGTTTAGAGAAGAGTCTCCCACTACGTGAAAGGCTTGGTTGTGCTCCTATGGCATTCACCCTGCAGGAGGCAGTGGAACCTTTAGGAGGTAGAACTGGAGGAAGAAAGTTAGGCCACACAGGGCATGACACTGAAAAAAAAATAGCAGGTCAAGGATGTCTCTGTTTGTTCCTGGCAATGCTTCCTGGCTGTCAGGAGGTGAACAGTGTTCTCGGCTATGCAATTGTGCCATCATGTGCTGTACCACAACATGCTCATAACATGAGGTCACAAGGTCGTGGACAGCACTATCTGACACCGCGAGCTCAGATCAACCTCTTCCCTTATTCAGTTGATGGACTCACGTGTTTATTCACAGTGCTGGCAAGCATTATTAGATCTGCTGGGTTTGAGTAATAAGGGTCATTCAGCAAATAATCAAATATGGATCCCCCAAATACTACCAATTAGTTAGCCTTCAGGCTGACAACCAAAGCACTTCCTAAGTCACAGCAAGATACACATGCGCTGTGCATTTCTTCATATCTCCCACTAACACTACGTGCAGGTTTCCTTTTCATTGTTAATTCCAGCCAGGTGACTCAGCAGAATAATCTAGCTATAAACAGACCTCCACATGATTTCGTAAGGATATTCTGACCTCTCTGTCAGAGGAATAAATGATCAAAGAATATTGGTTCATTTCACTGCTTACCTCTTAGTAACCAGGTGTCGATCCTTCATTTCTGAGCGCTCAAACCAGACATGTGGACAGGCTTTGACCATCGCTCTCTGAATCATTCCCATCAACCCACCATGAACCTGGCCAACCTAGGAAAAAAAAGGGAAAAGGCACAGTTATTCAAAGAAAGCTTTTTTCCCCTTCAAAGTACCAATAAATTCCTATTCCTCCCTCAAAGATAAGATTGGCTTCCTTCTGCTAATACAATTAAGTTTGATCAAAGGACTTGAAAGGCCAGACAGAAACAGAACGTACTTTCTTTTTTTAACCAGTCCTGGGCCTTGAACTCAGGGCCTGAGCACTGTCCTTGGGCTTTCTCAAGGTTAGCACTCTACCACTTGAGCCATAGCACCAATTCTGGCTTTTTCTCTATATGTGGTACCAAGGAATTGAACCCAGGTCTTTGCACATGCTAGGCAAGCACTGTACCACTAGGCCAAGCTCCCTGCCCCAGAAAGTACTTTTTAATTGGTAGTATCATGAATTTTAAGTTAGATTACATTAGTAGCTATCCTCTCTAGCTTTAAAAATTAGATGGCTCACACCTGTAATCCTAGCTACTCAGGAGGCTGAGTGTTGAGGATCATGGCTCAAATCTGGACATGAAAGTCCAGAAGACTCTTATCTCCAGTTAACCACAAGAAAACTGGAAGTGGTTCTGTGGCTCAAGTGGTGGAGTGCTAGTCTTAACCACAGATAGGCTCAGGGCTAGAGCCCAGACCTGAGTTCAATCCCCAGGACTGGCACAAAAAGAAAAAGGAAAAAAATAGATATACTATCAATACCCATCAAAATTGCTTAGAATATGTGTTGGAGATGTAACAATGAAATCCCTTTTCTCAAAAAACTAATGTAAGACAGGGCTAGGAGTTTGGCCTAGTGGTAGAGTGCTTGCCTAGCATACACAAAGACCTAGGTTTGATTTCTTAGTGCCACATACATGGACAAAGCTGGAAGTGGTGCTATGGCTCAAGTGGTAGAGCTTGAGAAAGCCCAAGGGTAGTGCTCAGGCCCTTAGTTCAAGCCCAAGGACTGGCAAAAAAAAAAAAACAACTAATATAAAACAAAGAAGGGAGAGAGGAAAGAGATGTAGGGAAGGAAAGAAGGAAGGAGGGGAGGGGAGGAAAAGGAATAAAGAGGGAAGAAAAAAGGAATGAAAGGAAAGGAGGGACGGAGGGAAAAGAAAATCAAGAAATTGCTCAGGATTAAGAAATGCAAATTAAAACTATAGTGAAATACCATTTCATACCCATGGACTGCTATGGGTTTCACATCTTGCTGATATACTCCAATGCAAGGCTATGGAACCAGGATCACTCACCTTTCACTTGAGGGAAGCAGAGAAGAAGGTAGGCAACACCCTCGAGATTACACATTTATTTAGTATGCTTTTCAGTAATTCAAAAGTCTATCCTGAAGACTTTAACAAAGTGAAAGCATAGGCACAATGCTACTAGTTATAGGGACTATTGGAAGGGAGGATGGGGGAAGAGAGAGAGAAGATAGAAGGTAAATAATTTTGAAATATAGTACAATTATGTCTGAAGACAGCACAGGGAATCTCAGTGAAAGCTGTTTATCTATAGAAGATTGGAGGGCAGGAAGAGAGAAAAGCAATACAGAGAGCCACTAAAATATAATACATGCTGAGACCCTCTTGGTATAATTAATATACACACACAGAAAAAAAAGTGAATGACTGGAAACTAAATCAGGCTGGAGGGGAGGGGCACCAGCAAGAGGAGGCAGGGCTAAAGAAGGTGACTGAGGGCAAACGTAGTCAAAGTAGTTGATTTGTATGTACAAAAATAGAACAATGACGCCTGTTAAATTGTTTTAAGGATTGGGGGAGGGAGCAAGAGGTTCAAGAGAGGGTTCCAAGGGCTAAAATTGATCAGGATTAAATGTATACATTTGAATAAATGTCACAATGAAACCCCACTTGGGCAACTAATGCAAAACAATAAAAATGAGTTTAGCCAGGTGCTGGTACCTCATGTGTATAATCCTAACTACTCAAAAGATTGAGACCAAGGCAAGAGAGTCCACAAAATTCTATGTCCAGGGTCCAGGTGTTTGGCCTACTAGTAGAGTGCTTACCTAGCAGGCACAAAGCCCTGGGTTCAATTCCTGGGTACCACACACTCAGAAAAAGCCAGAAGTTGTGCTGTGGCTCAAGTGGTATACTGTTAGCCTTGAGAAAGCCCAAGGACAGTGCCCAGGCTCTGAGTTCAAGCCCCAGGTTGGCAAAAAAGAGGGGTCACTTCCATTTAACATGTCAATCTATGTGTACAATACCTCTTGATCAGTCACATCCATTATTTCCACTGTCCAACCACTCCTCTCTTCAAGCTTCCTAGTTCAGTTTCCGTGTGTACATTGAGTATATGGTTGCATTTTCGCCAAATTCTGTGCACATATATTTTTATGTCTGTAACTGTACACAGTGTTCAATATTTTGTTTTGAGGGGTTGGGGGTGTGGCCTACTGGTAGAAGTGCACAAAGCCCTGGGTTCAATTCCTCAGTACCACATACACAGAAAAAGCCAGAAGTGGTACTGTGGCTCAAGTGATAGAGCACTAGTCTTGAGAAAGTCCAAGGACAGTGCTCAGGCCCTGAGTTCAAGCCCCAGGACTGGCAAAAAAATTCTATGTCCGGGGCCGGGAGTTTGGCCTAGTGGTTAAAGTGCTTGCCTAGCATGCACGAAGACCCAGGTTCGATTCCTTGGTACCACATACATAGAAAAAAGCCAGAAGTGGTGCTGAGGCTCAAGTGGTAGAGCTCTAGCCTTGAGAAAGTCCAAGGACAGTGCTCAGGCCCTGAGCTGAAGCCCAGGACTGGCAAAAAAAAAATTCTATGTCCAATTAATCAGCAAAAAAGCTGGATAGGAGATGAGGTTCAAGTGGTAGAGCACTAGGAATGAGCAAAAATGCTGACTGAAAGAATGTGAGGCACAGAGTTCAAACCCCTTTGGTGCCAGTCAAAGGAACTAAGGAAGGAAGGAAGGAGGAGAAGGATGGAGGAAGGGAGGAGGAAGGAAAAGAGATACAGATTAAAATTTTTAATATAAATATTAAAAAATAAACATATTGGGGCCGGGAGTGTAGCCTAGTGGTAGAGTGCTTGCCTAGCATACACAAAACCCTGGGCTCAATTCCTGGGAACCACATACACAGAAAAATCCTGAAGTGGGGCTGTGGCTCAAATAGTAGAGTGCCAGCCTTGAGAAAGCACAGATACAATTCCCAGGTCCTGAGTTCAAGCCCCAGGACTGGCAAAAAATTAAAACTATAAAAAATAAATAAACACATTAAAATACAACAATTTTTAACACATAGCAATGCAGAAAGAGGAAATAAAGCTAATCACCAGAGGTTATATAAGTGAAGTAAAATCTAACACCAAGAGACTATGGAAAAATCCCCAGACACCCCTCCTGTCATTCTAGCTCAGGACACATTTAATGCTGGTCAGGAAAGGAGATCTTCCAGAATGGTCTACCTGACACAGGGAAGATAAATACAAGAAACCTTGATTATTATGTAAGAGCAAAAGAAGATCAAATATTGGAGAAATGCTGGAATATGCTTCCTTCCTCATGAAAGGCATTTCAGGGTTTAGTTAATGTTTTTTTGTTTTGTTTTGATTTGGTTTGGTTTTTGCTTGTTGTTTTTGCTGGCCCTGGGCCTGAACTCTGTCCTTGAGCTTTTTTCACTCAATGTGAGTGCTCTACCACTTGAGCCACAGCACCACTTCTGGATTTTTGGGTAGTTTATTGGCGATAAGAGTCTCATCACATTCTCTCCTCCCCAGCTGGCTTAGAACCAGGATCCTCATATCTTTTCTTTTCCTTTTTTGAGGCTGTGGACAGTATCTTAGAAACATAGTACAGTACCAATATTGTCCTTTCTTTTTTTTTTTTTTTTTTGCCAGTCCTGGGCTTGAGCTTAGGGCCTGAGCACTGTCCTTGGACTTTCTCAAGGCTAGAGCTCCACCACTTGAGCCTCAGCACCACTTCTGGCTTTTTTCTATGTATGTGGTACCGAGGAATCGAACCTGGGTCTTCATGCATGCTAGGCAAGCACTTTAACCAGTAGGCCAAACTCCCGGCCAATATTGTCCTTTCTTGCTAGATCATTATTGAAGAGAGACTTTGTTTTTAATTGCATGTACCTCCCTGAGGGGAGACAAATCTAATTGGCTGTCTGGGGAATCTGTACAGCTCTAAGGAGGAAGACTTTAATGTTACAAAGCATAATTAAACTTGGCAAGATTTTAATGTAAAATAGAACCAACTTTATATAAAGTCAATCAAGTCTACATTCAAGTAAGTTAATTTTTTTATTTTTTAATGAGCATAGATTAGTTGTACAGTGAGAAGCTTTCATTCCACCATAGCCATACAGGCATACAGTGTATTAACACCTGATCAAACTCAACTCTATCACACCCACACCCCCACAAATCTTAAAACAAACTCATTATTCTGCTTTCTTCCTTTCTTTCTTCCTTTCTTCCTTTCTTTCTTTCTTCCTTCCTTTCTTTCTTTCTTTCTTTCTTTCTTTCTTTCTTTCTTTCTTTCTTTCTTTCTTTCTGTGTGTGTATACTAAGCCTCACATTTTCATTTTTCATTCAAGGCTGGTACTCTACCACTTGAGTCACAGATTCCACTTCTGGCATTTTTGCTGGTTAATTTTTGCTGGTTAAGAGTGCCACATACTTTCCTTCCCTGGCTGGCTTTGAACAATAATCTTCAGATTTTAGCCTTCAGAGTAGCTAGGATTACAGGAGTGAGCCATCAATGTCTGGCTTTCTTTACTCTGTTTTCAAACATTCAGATAAAGTATTCCACCTACATTCATCCTCACTCACCCTCTCCATTAGTCTTACCCCTCCCTCTGGTACCCTGCAGATTCTGTTCCAGTAAGTTAATTTTTTTTAACTACCTTAACTCTCATGGGCTATCTTCTTTCTTTTTCTTGCACTGTTTTTCCTCAGGTAACATATGTCATCTAGTCCATATATGTACAATAGTATATCACAGCCAAATTTCTAATATGGAACTTCTAATTTGCCAAAATAACTTGAAATTTTGAGCAATCCCTAAAACATACAATAATGTGACATTATTGACGAGCTGAACTTACCATGGCATAACATCCATCCGTGGCCAAGATCAAAACATCTATGGGAGAAGTGTGGTTGGCCACACATATGCCTCCCTTCTGGGGCCTGTGCTGCCTGCAGGAAAAACAGACGCATGCTGACCATAGGACATGACCATCAACGAGTGGAGACTCACTATTTAACAAAGATAAGAATGGATTAAGGGCCGGGCCGGGAGTTTGGCCTAGTGGTTAAAGTGCTTGCCTAGCATGCATGAAGACCCGGGTTCAATTCCTCGGTACCACATACATAGAAAAAAGCCGGAAGTGGTGCTGAGGCTCAAGTGGTAGAGCTCTAGCCTTGAGAAAGTCCAAGGACAGTGCTCAGGCCCTGAGCTCAAGCCCAGGACTGGCCAAAAAAAAAAAAAAAAGAATGGATTAAGGGGAACCACGAGTTGAGTTTGGCCTAGTGGTAGAGTGCTTGTCTAGCATGCACAAAGATCCAGGTTCGCTTCCTCGGTACTACATATTTAGAAAAGGCTGGAAGTAGTGCTGTGGCTCAAGTGTAGTGTGCTAGCCTTGAGAAAGCCCAAGGACAGCACTCAGGCCCTGAGTTCAAGCCACAGGACTGGCAAAAAAAAAATGGAATAAGGATCCTATAACTTCTCCTTTACAATTCATGTGGTTGCTTAATCTTAACTATTCTGTTACTATTTCAGATGAGATAATCCCTGGTTGTCACAATTACTGGGCTCTACTGTGGCAAAAGACAGCTAAAGTTACTATATAATGAATAAGCATGGTTGTGTTCCAATGAAAATTTATTGGTTTAAAAAAACAAGAGACCAAACTTGGCCCTCAGGCCCATAATTTAGTTTGTCCATCTTGGACTAAGAAATAAATCAACACTAGATACCAATAAAGTTTTTCTTAGGCTCATTAAGAGAATAAAGACTTTATCATATGATCTTCAAACTAGAATTACTTCTATATGAATAATACACTCTGTACCAAAGCTAAGATATGAAGCTAATCCAGATGCCCCTCAGTAGATGAACGGATCAAGAAAATGTGGTATACATATACAATGGAATTCTATGCTTCCATCTAAAAAAAATGACATTGCCCACTCATAAGGAAATGGAAAGACCTAGAAAAAATTATATTAAGCAAAACAAGCCAGACCCAAAGAAATGTAGGTTGCATGGTTTCTCTCATTTTTAATAACTATTTGTCTGTGATCTTCTTAGCAGAACATCACAATAGCATAATCAATAGATCATACAACCATATATAATGAAGCATATCAAAGTGAACTCCAAGAATTGAAAACAAGAGGTTTTATTATGTACTGTTTATCGTTCTCTTTTCCTTTCTTATTTTTAGTTTTCTGTACTCTTTGTCTTTTGTATAAGTTTATCTGATCTGCAGAAGGAAAAGAGATAGAAACAGCAGGACGAAGGATGAAGTAACGCAATAATGATACTCACTAGACACTATGTTGGAACTTTACAATTTGCTGGGGAGGGGAAAGCAGAGAAAATGAGGGAGAGGTAACAATATTTTTAAAAATGTACTCGTTACCTTAGTTATGTAACTGTAACCCCCTCTGTTCATCACCTACACAATTTTTAAAAAGCTCTTTTACTCCTCATCTCAAAACTCATAAACTAATTACAAAATCATATAACTGAACATTTTAATTTAATTTTGTTTTTTCCCCTTTGTGTGTATACTGGTACTGGGTCTTAAGCTCAGGGACTCAAGTTCTCACTCATCTATTTCACTCCCATCAGGCACTACCTCCAGATCTAATTTTAAAATTTAAAGAGCCTTTTATATTAGTAACACATGGTAAGCCAAATGACAACATATTTTCCTTCTACAAATGAGACAGAAATACCAATCATTAAAAAGGTACTTTTGTAATTTAAAATAAAAATGAACTGATAGCCGAGCGTGGTGGCTCAATCCTGTGATCCTAGCTACTAAGAAGGCTAAGATCTGAGGATCACTGTTCAAAGCCAGCCGGGGCAATAAAGAATGTGAGACTCTTATCTCCAACTAACCACTAGAAAATGGGAAGTGGGGCGGAAGCTCAAGGGGTAAGGTGGTAGCCTTAGCTGAAGAGTTCAGGGATAACATCCAGGCACAGGGACAGGGCAGTAGCCTTGAGTTGAAGAACTCAGGGACAGTGCCCAGGCCCAGAGTTCAAGTCCCATGACCCACAAAAAAAAATGCTCTGACAAAAAAGTAATTCATGAGTGATCAGTCATTTTCACTTAGGAACTTTCCTTAGCTACCTTTATGGTCTCTAGCTAGGGATGAAAAAAAGCAGAATTTAGTAATTTAAGGATCAGGTTTGGAATTCTAGAAAAGGTATGACAGAAAGAAACGTAGGCTTCTAGACTTTACCCCTCTAGAGCTCTGTCAGCTTATCATTATCATTATTATTACTATTAATAATAATAGTATTACTATTTTGGGGTGCCAGGGTTTAATCTCAGAGCCCTACGGTCTTTCAAGTTGCTTGCTCATCTGGTACTCCACCATTTTTCTGCCCTGAATGACATTAAAGGGCCCAGAATTTGGTCTAGTAGTAGAGTGCTTGCCTAGCATGCACGAAGACCCAGCTTCAATTCCTCAGTACCACATACATAGAAAAAGTCGGAAGTGGTGCTGTGACTCAAGTAATAGAGCTCTAACCTTGAGAAAGCTCAAGGACAGTGCTCAGGCCCTGAGTTCAAACCCCTGAACTGACCAAAAAAAAAAAAAAGGAAAAAAAAGCAGAATGATATTAAACTGAGAACTTCCACATCCCAGCTTTTTAAGTAGGATTAAGGTATATGTCAACAGGACAGACAAACTCAATTTAAAATCTGGCTTTGAAACTTCCACGTTGTTATTGACCCTGAACAAGCAAATCCAGGCTTCCATCTCTCTATTTGTAACATGGAGTAATGGCACCTCTCCAATACAAATGACCAACAAGAGAGAAAGGGGCTGGCTTGCTCATAGTTAATGCTCAATGATGAAGCACTATTGCATGTCTATTCTTATTCTATCTGCAAATAGACCATCTTGTTATACCTTGTGAGAGGTGAACAAACAAGGATAAATTCACTAAAAGTACACTCCACCTGCTGCCTCCCACCCACCCACCACCCACCCTCTGCTCATCTCCAGCAGGGCTGGCAGGCAGCCTGGACACTCACTTGTTATGGTAATGAATAGTACCAGAGAGGGATCGAACACAGATTCGGCAGCAAGTCAGATGTACCAGCTCACTCAGCCAGTTTTTGACACTGAGGGAAAAAAAATCATTTTATTGTACAATTCTTAGCATTCTCAAGAAACAACACAAAGAAGCTTTAATGTACTCATTCACGCAGCATCCTGTTTGTTCTGCTCAGCAAGCACACAGTTCAATTTCTTACAGCCTCACCCATGCATTTGGGATCAAAGGCAACAGCTGAAATAGTTCAACAACACTTTAATGCAAAGTAGTACTAGCCTGGTAGGCTGTGGCAAACGCCTGGCCAAGGTGAGCTGAGGCTTCTTTGGTCTCAGCCTTCTGTGCCTGCCAATAGTCTACAGGTTCATTTTCCCTTTGAAAAAACAATTTGTCTCCATTTATATAGAAATCAGATGAAGATTATGAAGATGAATTCTAATAAGTGAGTTCAGACCACAAACTGAATGCAATATGTAAATATCTGCACATCTAGGAAAAGAAGACAGCCCCACTTATGGCTAAATAGAAGGAAGCATTTCACCTGCCGTCTGGCAGCTGCCCAACCAGTGTCGTTCCTATAATCAGCAAACTGATTCCAATAAAAGCCAGGGTAACTCTGAAATAGAAAAGCAAAGTCTCATTATGAGGAAACTGTAAGTAAGATCAAGCAGCCACAGGATGGGACATATTATAGTTATTAAAATGTTCTGACATACAAGAGCGAGGACTCAATATTTGCATACCCAATGCTATGGACATGGTATTGGAAATATAAACACAACTACATAGGCATAAAAACCTATGATTCTATAATGTTTTATTCCGTAAATTAATATGTATCTATGATATACAAACCCTTGGCCTAATTTTGATTATGCTCTAAAAACGAAGTGCCAGTGATTGTATATAGAGATTCCCTTCTTGAACACTTGTTTGTTAAACAAGTCATTTGAAATACGATGTAAAAATCAATGTTAATAAATTCTTTAATAAAAAATATTCTGACATGATTGTATAAACTTTCCATGAGGCATTTTGTGTACAAAAGGTAAAGTTTCAAAATAATTTATATAAAGTATAGTACAATTTTCAAAGTAATAAATAAATGTACATGTAACTCAACTAAGTAAGCATAGAGGCTTGGGAATTTGTTTAGAAAACATGTCAAGTTCAATCTGAGTAGTCATCCAAAGGTTATGAAAGATAGAGTAAAGGAACATAGTAAAAGATTCTGTTATAATAAGAATAAAACTCATCACCATGTAGGCATTGTTGACTACAAGGCCTTATGCTCTCCCTTAGCTTTTGTACTCAAGACTAGAGCTCTGCCTCTTGAGCCACAGATGCACTTCTGGCTTTGTGGTGATTAATTGGAGATAAGAGTCTCAAGAACTTCCTTGCCCAGGATGGCTTTTGAACTATGATACCCAGCTTTCCAATTAGCTAGGATTTTCAGGTGTGAACCTCTGGCGCCCAGCCTCCACACAGACATTTTTAAAGTGCTTTTTATATACTTGCCAATCACTTTATGGGGAAAACAATCATTATCAGTAATGTTAATATGATTATTCAAAAAGAAAAACATTGAGTTGTAAAATTGTTCCATTTATTTTTCTCCCCAGACTGGAGACCCACTCAATTGGTTAGTACTCTACCAATTAAGCCATAACTAAGCCTCTAACACCATAAAATTGTTCTAATATAGTGAGGGTTCTAATAATCACATTTTATTGATAAGATTCTTCTTTGTATCTCTCAGTACTGGGTTGAACTCTGGCTTCCTGGTCTCTTCCGTAAGTGGCCTAGTAATATTCAAGCCATGCCCTTAGGTATTAATAAAATTCTTTAAAGAATTTCATTTTGTAGGGCTGGGAGTTTGGCCTAGTGGTAGAGTGCTTGCCTAGCATGCATGATGACCCGAGTTCAATTCCTTGGTACCACATACATAGAAAAAAGCCCTAAGTGGTGCTGAGGCTCAAGTGGTAGAGCTCTGGCCTTGAGAAAGTCCAAGGACAGTGCTCAGGCCCTGAGCTCAAGCCCAGGACTGGCAAAAAAAATAAAAAATTAAAAAATAAGCTCCTTGGAAAAAAAAAGAATTTCATTTTGTAAAAAATAGAAGACCGTTAGTTGTCCTACATCCAACAAGAAGTCTACCTATCTTCTCTTTTTTAGAAGCCTTGTCTTTTGCTGCATAGATGGGATTTCAGTCACCTGACGAGGAGTGGCCATGGTAGAGTCAGAGGGATGATGTGGGTCTAGACTGGCTGAGTTAACACCTCCTATGCATTATCTTTACTGCCTGACTAGACATTGAGAGTGCAATCGTTTCTGTTAACCAACCAGTAAGCTTTATATTCCATGATGATAAGCCAGAAATTCATGCTGGGGATCAGGCAATGGTCTAAATTCTATAGTTAATATATTTAATCATCTCCCCAAATTGCTGAAGCAATCATATCATCAACATCCCCCCAAAAGAGCTAGACCTTGAAAAATTAAATATTTTGCTCAAGGTTACAAAGCCAATAGGCAGCAGAGGTGGAATTTGAAACCATGTATTCTGGCTCCAGAATGCATGTTCTGTCTTTCTATAGATAGTTGTTGTCCTATAGGTAATTATTTGTCTTCTGTCTTTTCATGGATTATCATTGCTTAATATAACAATTTAGGATAATTTAATACAGAAAAAATAGCTTAAAACAGTGGTCTCAATCCTCACAAATACACTTGGGCCTGTATTTTCAGTAAGTTTAAGATAATAACTGCTATGGTTTGGGTTTTAACTTCCCCCAAAGGACTGATCACTAAGCCAGTGGCATTTTAGAGGCATTTTAGAGGGTTTAGGAGGTGGGAGCTTGTGGAAAGAAGTTAGGTCATTGAAGGTGTACACTTAGAAGATATTTGAGTGGCAGCAAAGCCACTCAGAAAGCTGAGAGCTGGGAATCATGGCTGAAAGCCAACCCGGGCAGGGGACCCAAGAATTCTTGTCACCAATTATTCATAAAAAGGCCAAAACTAGAGCTGGTCCTCAAGTAGTAGAGTACTAGCCTTGAGTACAAAAGCACAGGGACAATGTCAAGGCCCTGAGTTAAGCCCCAGGACCAGCACTGCCCCCCCTACCCCCCACCCCCCACTCTGACCCCCCCCACCCCCGGCTAAAAAAAAAACTTTTACAATAGGCTCCTTTATAAGTGCTAAACTACTTTTGGGGTTTTTTGCCAGTGCAGGTGCTTGAACTCAGGGCCTGAGCGCTGTCCTTGGGCTTTCTCAAAGCTAGAGCTCTACCATTTGAGCTACAACACCATTTCCAGCTTTTTCTATGTATGTGGTACCCAGGAATCAAACCTCAGTCTTCGTGCATGCTAGGCAAGCACTCTACCACTAGGCCAAACTCCTGGCCCCAAGGTGCTAAACTTTCTAAAGTCATGGTTTAGCATATATTTTGACATGGCAATTTGGAGGTTAATGTCTTTATGGTCAGATCTGCATGTAAACCAATGATAACAACTAAATAATTGTTGAGCTTTATCCATCAAATTATACAAAAGTTTTCCAGTAAAGTTGCATCATCTTGCCCTCTTGAGGATCAGTAGTTATTACAATTAAATTAGAAGATACTACATTATGTGTTTAACAGCTGGGATCAAACTGTTGAAACTTTTTATTTTCTATATTGACAAGCTAGCAAATTCTGCTTCCCTATTAAATTAAGCCAATATGAAAGATCTCATAGATAAATTCTCATGAATTGTCCTCAGATTAGAAGATTTTCTTTTTCCTTCAGTACTAGGGTTTGAACTCAGGACCCTACACTTACTTATTTGCTTAGCTAGAACTCTACAATTTGAGCCACACCACTCCCCAAGCTTTTATTAGTTATTATGGTGATTGAATCTCATCTGCCCATGTTAGCTTTGAACCCTTGTCCTCCCAATCTCGGTCTCTTATGTAGCAAGGATTGTAGGAATTCATCATAAAAACCACAATCTCCTACTTTGCAGTAATTCTCTGTCTTTCCCTCCTATCCTTTCAACCATTGAAAGCATCTGAAATACTCTGCTGGAGATTGTCTCAGTCCTTCCTCAAGCTACCTGGTTTATGCTGCCTGACCCATGGACTACAATAGCACACAAGAACTGAGCATAAATTACAGTTTTCTATAGCTTCATTTCTTTTCAAGAATAAGCTGGGAACTATTAGTAAAGAAAAACTTATTTCCTTCCTGTATACCAGTGGATAATCCCGAGTACAGGAACCCCTCCTTGGAGAGCTTTGGCTTAAAGTCTAAGCAAAAAATATATATATATTTATATATATATATATGTAAAACCTGCTTACACTTATACAATGCCATACTCTGTAATACAAATGACTGAGGCAAGTACAGAGCACCCTAGGGATGGTAAAGAGGTTTCAATTCATGTGCCAATGGCAGTTGGCGGGTAGCAACTACTTGGAAAGCTCTGTTGAGAGGATGCCAAGGCGATGTCTAGGGAAATGGAGCAAGCCAATCACCAACCGAATACTGCAGCTGGCGCTCTGGCCTACTCCTTGCAACAGCATGCTGAACAGACACTTCATCCCCCTCCCCAGTGCCTCTGTTCCTAGGGCCACACTGTGCTTCCAGAAAGTGGGTTGAAGTCCACCTGAAGGATGTACTGAGGTCTAGAAAAAGAAGGACACCTAATGTGGAACTTTGTAACCAAAATCAATGAGTGATCACTGGGGAATTGAGTAAAACAAACACACTTCTGAAGGCCTCTCTCTTTGTGATGACTAATTTTATGGAATTTTTCGGTTCTGGGCAGCTATAAAATCATACAGATTCATATCTACATGAGCATCAGCTCAGATTTATTTATTTATTTATTTATTTATTTATTTATTTATTTTTTGCCAGTCCTGGGCTTGAGCTCAGGGCCTGAGCACTTGGACTTTCTCAAGGCTAGAGCTCTATCACTTGAGCCTCAGCACCACTTCCGGCTTTTTTCAATGTATGTGGTACCGAGGAATCGAACCCGGGTCTTCATGCATGCTAGGCAAGCACTTTAATCACTAGGCCAAACTCCCGGCCCTCAGCTCAGATTTATATATACAACCTGTAATCCTCCTGGAACGGAATGCTCATACAAACAGGTGCTTTCTCAACATCTCCATTTAGATGTCTAATAATTATACAAAATGTAATGTGGTAAGAAACAAACATCTGCTTTTACTTTAAAATTTGTTGTCCTTATTTCCTACCTACAAATTTTCCAAATCTATTTTTCCAGCTACGTAGACTACAACTGAGGTAATACAACCAGAATTTTTTTTGATGGGTTAGTGGGGCTTGAACTCTGGGTTTGGGCACTGTCCTGAGGTCTTCAGATCAAGGCTACTGCCCTACCCCTAAAGCCACAGCACCATTTCTGGTATAATTGAACAGAATTTGAGCAGAGGTTTGGTCAAGGCTTCTTTAGTCATTTATGACAAAATATTTTAATCTTCATCTTATATATTCCTTAAATATATCTTCAGACTCTATGGGTAACACAAATACTGATCTGCCAAAAATCTAAGCCTCAATAAACTCTTATCTAAATTTACAGAGAAACTATGCAGATATACATTTTATTAGTTAGTGACACTGGTATAGATAAAAATAAATTTGTATCAGGGAAACTATGACTTAGAAAAATATTTCTACATACTCTTACCTTACAGTGTGAATCACTAACAATC
Organism: Megascapheus bottae; assembly: GCF_031878675.1. Classification (NCBI taxonomy): domain Eukaryota; kingdom Metazoa; phylum Chordata; class Mammalia; order Rodentia; family Geomyidae; genus Megascapheus; species Megascapheus bottae. The sequence goes on from NC_143521.1 coordinate 11,024,366, forward strand.
ACTAACAAATTGACAGTTTCTTAACCAAAGCTAACAAAACTAAAGATTCTAGTTCAACTGATAATAAAATTTATCTCAATTTGGAAAAAATGATACAGATTCGTAAAGATGACAGAGCTGACACTCTGATGACTATGAAACTATAAACTATTTTTTCTGCCAATCTTGGGGCTTGAACTCAGAGTCTAGGCACTGTCCCTGAGCTTCTTTTGCTCAAGGCTAGCACTCTACCACTTGACTCACAGTGCCACTTCCAGCCTTTTGTGTAGATGTAGTACTAAGGAATAGAACCCAGGACTTCTGCATGCTAGGGAAGCACTCTACCACTAAGCCATGTTCTCAGTCCTATACGTCATCCTTCCTCTGCTTTCTAGCTTTCCTTCTCTATCCATCCTCAAAGGATCCATGATTGTAATACTAAAATGTACCCAGATTGTTATGACATATATTTAATTCTGATTGTGTATATGTGTATCTTTATTTAGAGAAAAGTGTGAAAGGGAAATAGCACATTCCTTCTTTAGAAGTTTAATTGGGACCACAGTTTTCTTATGTGGCTATGACATACATACACCATGCAATAAGATGTTCTGCATGATACCATAGGTTATCAGGCAGGTGACTCACCGCAAGGGTAGGAGAACACAGTAGCGTACTAGCACGCCCAGCACCCACACCATAGTGAGCTTTGGACTGATGTACTGGAAATTCACGTTGGTTCTTGTGAGGAGATTCCATGACACTAGCTCCTCTGAGGAGAACCTCTGGGTCACTTCGTCTTCTACTATGGCTTCAAGTCCCTTCTTGGAAAAATAAAACACATCAGATAGCTCAAAGTCCCTTCCTCGCAGACCAGAGAGTCCTTTCTCCATAGGTGACTCATCTCTTTGGATAATACCTTGAAAAAGAAAAAGAAAATCATCCAAACATTAGGTGCCATAGAAAAGCAAAGCAACAAAAGGAGCAACTTTAACTTTATAAGATACCAAAAAAAAATGTTTGGGGCCAGGAGATTAGCCTAGTGGAAGAGTGCTTGCAAGACTTTGGTTCTTCACAATCCTCCTCTTAGATTTCTGCCCTACTTACTCTAGTCAAAGAATTCACAGATACAAACTGTCCCTACTTGTAGATTTAAATTACGCAGGAAAGCTGACTTTTTTTTTTTTTTTTTGCCAATCATGGGCTTGAGCTCAGAGCCTGAGCACTGTCCTTGGACTTTCTCAAGGTTAGAGTTCTACCACTTGAGCCTCAGCACCATTTCTGGCTTTTTTTCTATGTATATGGTACCGAGGAGTCGAACCCGGGTCTTCATGCATGCTAGGCAAGCACTCTACCACTAGGCCAAACTCCCGGCCATGCAGACTTCTTTTTCCCTGCTAAAAACCATAAAGTCAAAACCTAATCAAAGTAGAAATAGGTATTTACAAGAAATGGCCATGTGGATACTGGAAGTTGTTATTGTTTGTTTGTGCCAGTCCTAGGACTTGACCTCAGAGCCTAGGTGTTATCCCTAAGCTTCTTCTGCTCAACACTAGAACTCTACCACTTGAGCCACAGCTCTACTTCTAGTTCTTTTGGTAGTATGTTAGAGATAGGAGTCCCACATTTGGCAATTTATTGGAGATAAGAGTCTCACACTTGGGCTGGGAGTTTGGTCTAGTGTCAGGTAAAGTGTTTGCCTAGCATGCATGACTACTGGGGTTCAATTCCTTGGTACCACATACGTAGAAAAAAGCTTGAAGTGGTTCAAGTGGTAGAGCCCTAGTCTTGAGAAAGCCTCAAGGACACTGCCTAGGCCCTGAGTTCAAGGCCCATGACTGTTTCCTGCCCGGGCTAGCTTCTAACTATGATCCTCAGATGCTCCTGAGTAACTAGGATTATAGGCATGATCCACCAGCATCTAGCTCTGATGGTTCTAATTTATAAAATTTTGTAAGAAGCAAACAAAAAGTAAGCAAGGGGCTGGGAATGTAGCTTAGTGGTAGAGTGCTTGCCTAGTATGCATGAAGACCTAGGAACAGTTCTTCAATACCACATAATCAGAAAAAGCTGAAAATGGTACGTACTGTGGCTCAAGTGATAGGGCGTTAGCCCTGAGCAAAAGAAGCTCAGGGACAATGCCCAGGCCCTGAGTTCAAGCCCCGGACTGGCAAAAAAAAAAAAAGCAGAAAGAAACACTTTCCTCTATACCACATATATAGAAAAAAGCCAGAAGTGGTGCTGAGGCTCAAGTGGTACAGCTCTAGCCTTGAGAAAACCCAAGAACAGTGCTCAGGCCCTGAGCTCAAGCCCAGGATTGGCCAAAAAAAAAAAAAAAATGTGAAAGAGAAACACCTAGAAGAAAATACTGAGGTTATCTTTGGGTAATGGAATTAGATTTTCCTCTATATACTGCTACTGTATTTTCCATTAAAAATTAAAAATAATATAATTTTTAACTGAAAAAAATGATTTTCCAGTTGTCAGAAGTGGCAGTATAGCTCAAATGGTAGAGTGCTGGCCTTGAGCACAAAGAGGCTCAGGGACAGAGCCCAAACCTACTGGCAAATAAAATAAATAAATAAATAAACAGCACACGCACGTGTGCACTCGCACACACATACACACACACACATACACACATGCAGAGGCAAAACCATTATCTCTTAAGAAATAGAACAATAAAGAGGCAAAACTATTCCCTAGAACCTTAAGAATTAGAGCAAAACATCCTTAAATACAGTTAAGTCATCTTTCTCAGGTGTGAGTCAATGGGATTGACCGTTTTTTCACCTCTAGTCATCAAAGGATGGATCAGAGTGACTGCCCTGTAGGCACTGCAGTGCCTTTCTGAGCAAATTACTCAATCCAGCTTACTGGCCAGGATTTAGCAATGCAAGACCTTTTACTATTTAGCAATGTATTGACTGTCTAGAGGTGAAAGGAAGTACAAGCCATTCAGTAAATCTCTGAATGAAATACACTAGGGATAGAGGATAAACCTAAAAACTATTTTTCCTGAGGTCAAAGACAAGAAGGCAACTTTAAATTGCCTCATATTTAACTGAGCCAAGAGAAAGGAGACCTATAAACAGAAGCCAACACCACAGCCCTATATATTTGATGTGCAATATTTTCTCTACCCCATCACCTAGTTTATTCTGCATAACCCAAAATGTAAATAAAAATTTTAGTTTACTTACACATCTTTCAAAATCATACGTATAACTACAACGCATTTAATTGACAAAGAATGGGTTTTCAGGCTATACTGAGCCATACAAAACCTTTGTAGTTCCTTTCCCTAACAGGAGTAAGGGTTCCTTTTCATAGAATAAAATGCGATACAGGGTCATAGAGAAAAAGGCAGGGAAATGTTTGATTTTTACAGTTTGTAGATGGCAACATAAACTGATAAAGCAAAACTCGTCTGACAAGTTTAAACAGGAACAAGGAGACAGCAAAAGGATGAGTGAATTAAAAAGGGCAAAAGAATGAAGACATAAGGTTGGGACAATAAGAATCGTTGGCATAGCAATCTAAGAAATAGAAACGAAACTCATCATTCAGAAATCCATCTAGCTGAGTGCTAGTGGGCTCATGCCTATAATCTTAGCTACTCCAAAGGCTGAAATCTGAGGATTGTGGTTCAAAGCCAGCTCAGTCAAAAAAGTCTGTGAGACCCTTATATCCAATTAACCATCAGAAAATCAGAAGTAGCCCTGTGGCTCAAAGTGATAAAGCACTAGACTTGAGCTGAAGAGTTCAGGGACAACACCCAGACCCACCCAGAGTTCAGGCCCTGCAACAAGAAAGAAAGAAAGAGAGAGAGAGAGAGAGAGAGAGAGAGAGAGAGAGAGAGAGAGAGAGAGAGAGAGAGAGAGAGAGAGAGAGTGAGAGAGAGAGGGAGGGAGGGAGGGAGGGAGGGAGGGAGGGAGGGAGGGAGGAAGGAAGGAAGGAAGGAAGGAGAGAAAGAGAGAGAGAGAAAGAAAGAAAGAGAAAGAAAGAAAGAGAGAGAGAAAGAAAGAGAAAGAAGAAAGAAAGAAAGAAAGAAAGAAAGAAAGAAAGAAAGAAAGAAAGAAAGAAAGAAAGAAAGAGAAAGAAGGGAGGGAAGGAGGGAGGGAAGGAAGGAAGGAAGGAAGGAAGGAAGGAAGGAAGGAAGGAAGGAAGGAAGGAAGGAAGGAAGGAAGGAAGGAAAGAAGAAATTCATCTGATTCTCACGATTTAACCCAAGGCCAAAATCTATCAGGAAAACAATCCAATATGTCAGAAAAAGGTTAAATGGCCATCTTCCTGTATCATGTCTTTGCCATATGCTTTCTTTCTATGCCATCATTCTTCTATAATAAACTTCTATCATGTTCACTTGAAATTACTAGGAAAAAGAAATATAAAAAAAAGGCCTAAAATGATGGCAAACAATTCTTTTTTCTTTTCTTGTCTTTTTTTTTTTTTTTTTTTTTTTTTTTTTTGGTCATGGGGCTTGAACTCTGGGCCTGGGTGCTGTTCCTGAGCTCTTTAGCTCAAGGGTAGTGCTCTACCACTTGAATAACAGAGCCACTTCCAGTTTTCTGGTGCTTAATTGGAGATAAGAGTCTCACAGACTTTAGTGCCCAGGATGGCTTTGAACCAGATCTCAGCCTCTTGAGTAGCTAGGATTACAGGTTTGAGCCACCAGAGCCCAGAAAGATGGCAAACAATTCTTAGAAAAAAGCTTTAATGGCTAGACATCTGAAAAGTCAAGCCTTAATACAATCAAGAAAATTCAAGAGCCGAATGCAATGGCCTACCAAAAAAGCAAGCAAGCAAGCAAGCAAGAAAATCCAACTAAAGTATGAAATACTATTTTGACTTTTTCGGGGAGAGGGTTGGGGAGGGGTGTCAGTCAGGGGGCTTGAACTCTGGGCCTGGGAGCTTTCCCTGAGCTATTCAGCTCAAGGCTACCGCCCTACCCCTTGAGCCTCAGTGCCACTTTCAGTTTTCTAGTGGTCAACTGGAAATGTGTCCCCCAGACTTTAGTGCCCAGGCTGGCTTTGAACCAAGATCCTTAGATCTCAGCCTTCTGAGTAGCTAAGATTACAAGGGTAAGCCACCACGTCCCGGAGCTTGAACTCAGGGCCTGGGCATTGTCCTTAAGTTTCTTTTGCTCACTGGCACTCTTCCACTTGAGCCATAGCACCACTTCTGACGTTTTCTGTATATGCAGTAGTGTGGAATCAAACTCAGGGCTTCATGTATGGTAGGCAAGCACTTTACCACCTAGCCACATTCCTAGCCCCTGAAATACTATTTTGTACACATAAATTGATTTTTAAAAATAGAATTCTAAATCTGATAACATCAAGTATTGGTGAAGATAAGAGGCAATGGGGATGTAATTCCTACAACCATATTAGAAAAGGACTTGACACTGTGGAGTCGATTTATAGACATTCAAAATCATGGCTCTATAATTCCACTCCTAGAATAACGTCACGGAAGATCTTTCCATGTGTGACCATCCTGGGGCCTGAACTCGAAGCTTGACCACTATCCTTGAGTTTTTCTCACTTAAGGTTATTGTTTTACCATTTGAGTCACAGCTTCCATTTCTGGCTTTTTTGGTGGTTAACTGAAGATAAAAGTCTCATGGACTTTTTTGCCTTCCCAGGCTGGTTTTAAACCACAGTCCTCAGATCTCAGCCTTCCTAGTAGCTAGGATGAAAAGCATGAGTCACAAGCATCAAGATTTAGGGAAGATCTTTTTTAAAAAAATCAATATCAAGTGTACAGAAATGTTGCAACATTAGGTCATTTCACTCAGGCTCACCTTTGCCTTTGTTTTGCAATCTTTGCTTTGTTTTTCTATGTCCATATGTGTAGAATTAGGATACATTGCAAACCTCAGGCTTTTTATCCCAAATAGCTCAGCACATTTTTTTCAGGACATAAAAGAATCACTTACTTAATCACAGTATCAAGACCAATATGGTTTGGTATTGATGCATCACATGCATCGTAGGCCTTTCTCAATTTCTTTTTTTTTTTTCTTTCTCAATTTCTGAGAAAGCATTTTTACCATTAAGCCACATTCCCATCCCTGTCCCAATAAGATCTCTTCAGGAATACCTTGTTTTAATCCAAGTTTCAACAATGGATCACATCTTACTTTACAGCCTTTTAATTTTTCTTCGATATGATAAGATTCTTTTGTACCTTAACATATTGTAGACACCAGGAGTTTGGCCTAGTGGGAGAGTGGTGAATGCCTAGCATGCACAAAGCCCTGGGTTCAATTCTTCGGTAACACATACACAGAAAAAGACAGAAGTGGTGTGATGGCTCAAGTGATACAGCAATATCCTTGAGAGGAGCTCAAGGACAGTGCCCTGACCCTGAGTTCAAGTCCCAATACTGACAAAAAAAAGAAGATCTTGGTATATTTGTTAAAAACTTCACAGATGCATATGTGCTATAACCAAAATATGGCAATTAAATGTTACAAAAATGACAGGTAAGATAAATGTCAACATTGCAAAAGAGCAGGTATCAGCTTAAGAATTCTACAATATTAGGTATATAATATCTAAAAATAAAGGCGTATTAAACTGTGTACCAAATGCAGTACTATTGAAAGTATAATGTTACTTCCTTCCTTGAGACATACTACAGAAGTAAAACTTACTAATCAAATTCACCTTAATCTAAGCAAGAAAGTAATAGTCAAAGCAATCCATGAATGTGGAACACCCATGTATCAGGTAATAAAACAAGTTAACAAAGAAAAGAAAAACCTTTCTTTCAGTACAAAGAAATCTCTCTCTCTCTTGTCTCTCACCTATACATCTACATATCATACATATTTATATACATGGGTATCAGGCCAACTAACACAGACTCAATACTTGTACTGGTCTTCATGCCATTAAGACAACTCAGTTCTTTTCCACAGATTAATTCTGATCCTTCAGGGCACTCTGTACTTCTTCAGTTGGACAAACAGTGATTCTACGAAAATTTTACTGATTACACAAGCTAGTCAGTCAAGCCATAAACGTTTGAACTTTATCCTCAGACTAAATGACATATACTATACAGGGAAAAAAAGAAAATTAGAACCAACTCTCTATCTAATGCAAGAGACTAATTGCTCAAGCTGCCCTGGGACCCTGTGCTTTCAAGTCACTGGCATATAAATAACACTAGCTATGGAAGGCCTTGTAGAAATGGAGGCAAAAATTAAAACTATTTCAAACATGATTAACTCTGAAGTTTCAGAGTCAACTCTTGGAACAAGTGCCCATTTATAAATCACACTGGGTTTTCTGTCCTCTAGTTGTAAAGCAGCCTCCCTAAGCAAGCAGGAAATCAAATATAGTGCAGACCAAAAGAAGACACCACAGCTTTCCTACCAGACTCTTACCCTACCAGTGTTTCCAAACATGAGAAGCGGATTGGTTAAAAATACTCTCGCAGAGATAAATGGCACATGTTTTGTCTCATAGGTAGAACTGGCATTGTATATGTAGGGAGGGATGTAGCAGTGTAGTTCCTCTGAACAACCAATATTTTATTGGTTCAAATGAATACAAGAAAGCTGACACGTTCACATGCTTGGGAAGGCAACAAAAATGGCTTACACAAAAGAAGGGAAGAAGTGTGAGCAAATGAAGTCATTATTTTCAATGTACCTTATGTCAAAACTGAACTACATAACTTGAGGATAGGCCTAGAATGGGGAAAGAGGAGAATAATGGGAAAAAAAGTGACACCCGGTCAAGATGTATTGTACTTGGGCCAGGAGTTTGGCCTACTGGTAGAGTGCTTGCCTAGCATGCAGGAAGACCGGGGTTCAATTCCTCTGCAACATTGAAAAAAGCCAGCAGTAGTGCTGTGGCTCAAGTGTGGAACTTTAGCCTTGAGAATGGCCAAGGACAGTGCTCAGCTTAGGCCTAGAGCTCAAGCTCCGGACTGGCAATAAATAAATAAAGATATATTGTACTCATAACCTGACTTCTAGAATTGAAACCCTTTTGTATAATTACTTAATAAAATAATTATTTTTAAAAAAATTATTTTTAAAATAATTCAGCTCTTACTGAAACCTTTGAGCAAGACAGAATTCTCCATAGTGCTAAGTAAATCAAGAACCCAAGGAAAGCAAGTCATGGGGTATGGAAGTCTGTGTCTATAGTTCCAGCTATCTAGTTAGGTAGAGAAAGAGGATCAGCCTCTGCTCTGCTTCCAGCTTTGTGGTGGTTAATTGAAGAGTCTGGCTGGGCACTAGTGGCTCACCCCTATAATGCTAGCTACTCAGGAGGCTGAGATCTGAGGATCCCTATTAGAAGCCATCTAGGCAGGAAACTCATGAGACTCTTACCTCCAATTAACCACCAGAAAACAGGAAATGGTGCTGTGGCTCAAACAGAAGAGTACTAGCCTTCCGTGAAAAAGCTTAGGGACAGTGCCAGAGCCCTGAATTCAAACCCCAGGTCTGGCACAAAAGAAAAGAAGTAAAGGAGGGAGAGAGGGAGGAGGGAGGGAGGGAGGGGAAAATTTGGCTTCTGATTCCCATGCCTTATGATCCCTAATTCTTTCTACCTTAGTTCTAGCTAATCATACTTATCGTTATCATGTATAATTTTTATATATTTTATTGTAATTAATAGAAGGGTTACATTATATTCTCCAAATAGAAGTGCATTACTTAGCAATCATTGCTACCCCCTCATATTGTTTTTCTCCCCTTCCCTAGCCTATTTCAAATAAATAAATAAGCATATGTACAATATATCAGATAATAAGGTAAGATACTGTAACAATATGAGATAACCAAGGGACAACAAAAGAGATGAGAAATAACATGGTACATTAAGAACAACAGTCACACATTATATGGCTCTTGTTTCTAAATCTTGGAGGTCCTTTCATTTAGCCTCATTCTATATGGCCTTATGTATCTAGGTTTTGCTCTATTGTAAAGCTCTGCTAGGAGAGTCCACGGTTTATACTAATTATGACAAATGAGGGAAACCATTGAGCCCATGTTCCTTGGAATCTGGCTTAAGAATGACATCGCCCCATTTGTAAGTGGAAAGATTTAGAAAAAATCATATTAATCCCAAAGCTTTTAAGATCTAGCCACTCTCATGGGGCCAAGAGTGTGGCCTAGTGGTAGAGTGCTTGCCTAGCATGCACAAAGCCCTCAGTATCACATATACAGAAAAAGCCGGAAGAGGTGCTGTGGCTCAAGTGGTAGAACACTAGCCTTGAGAAAGCCCGAGGACAGTGCCCAGGTCCTGAGTTCAAGCCCCAAGATTGGCCAAAAAAAAAAAATCTAACCACTCCGCCCAACACCTGCCTTTACAAGCCTACACAAAGATCTTTCCAATTAATGTCACATCATCCCCAGTTCTCCCTTCCAAATCCAAGGCCTGAGTGGTATTCTTTCTAGAATGTTTTCTAGTGAAGAAAGAAAGGGACCTTCAAGTGATACAAGAAAATTTACATGTGGGCTGCATCTAACGTTAATCTGAATATGTATATGTTATGAGTTCACGTATACTTGATCATCTAAAACTAGAAACCTGTTCCTTTTTATTGTATTTTTTATTTTATTTTATTTTATTCTTACTGAGAAAAGAATCCTCTTTCTCTGTCTTGCTTGCTCTGTGTGTGTGTGTGTGTGTGTGTGTGTGTGTGTGTGTGTGTGTGTGTGTGTGTGCAGGTAAATGTGCTGGTCTTGGAGCTTGGGCTCTTTTTGCTCAAGGCTAGTACTCTGCTACTTGAGACACAAATCTAACTCAACTTTTGGGATAGTTTAGTGAAAATAAGAGGCTTATGGACTTTCTGCCCAGGCTTGCTTCAAACTGTGATTCCCAGATCTCAACCTCCTTAGTAGCTAGGATTACAGGTATGAACCACCAGCATTCGGCTGAAAAGAATCATGTTTTAGATGAAGAAATTCATGATATGGCCAATCATATTACCAATAGGTATTAGAACACTCAGAGGACACGGATACACATTAATACCTTTCTGCTTTTTTTTTTTTTGCCAGTCATGGGCCTTGAACTCAGGGCCTAAACACTATTGTTGGGCTTTCCCAAAGCTAGAGCTCTACCACTTGAGCCACAGCACCACTTCCAGATTTTTCTATGTATGTGGTAGCATGGAATCAAACCTAGGTCTTCGTGCATGCTAGGCAGGCACTCTACCACTAGGCCAAACTCCCAGCCCCTCTGCTTAATTTTTTTTTGCCAGTCCTGGGGCTTGAACTCAGGGCCTAACCACTGTTCTTGGGCTTTCTCAGGGCTAGAACTCTGCCACTTGAGCCATAGCACCACTTTCAGCTTTTTTCTCTGTACATGGTACTGAGGAATCGAACCCAGGTCTTCAAGCATGCTAGACAAGAACTCTACCACCAAGCCAAACTCTCGGCCCATCTGCTTAATTTTTAAGGATTAAAAATCTTTTCTCGATTTGATAGTCACATTAGCAATATACTGCTGTGACTTGAAGGGTAGCTCTGTGATACAGCTGATTGCCAAGCATGTGAGAAGCTGTGAGTATCTGTGAGTTCAGTTCTCATCATGCCAGAAGTCAGGACAGGACGGTATTGGTAAGGAGTCACTGTCTAGGTAATTCTGTTGTCATTTTAAGGATTCAAGTCTTTCTTGGAAGTGGAGATTAGAGAAGATGACAAATAAAAAATAGGACTACAAATAGGAAACCAAAAACACTCACTACAGAAAAGAGTCATAAGTTTCCTGTAGCAGTAATACTGCTTTAGAACTAGTATAGACCTAATATTTGCAGCCATAAAAAGAAAAGGAAGGAGAAAAAGAAAATATAGCCATCATGACCTTTCCCATATATAAAACATGCTCAATACATGGGCCTCGTTGGTTTTCCTGGTTTTCCTAAGTGCTGCTCCAGCGCGATGGCTCAATCATGATTGCCTGTTTGTAAAAGTCATCACAGTTACAAAACTATCTGTGCTCACTGGGTGAAGATGGCCCCATTGGCACACTAAAGACATTTAGCCAACCGCTTGTACACATGAAAAAGGGTAAAGTTTATTTTAAAAATGTTTATGTCCACTCATTTAATCCAATTAAGAAAAATAAAATAGAAGCAGAAATCCCACGTATAAAATAAAAATGAATAAGTAAGACAGGCACCAATGGCTCACAACTATAAGCTACTCACAAAGATGAGAGGTAAGGATTGCAGTTCAAAACCAGCTAGAAAGAAAAATGAAAGTCCACAAGACTTTATCTCTAATTAATCACCAAGAAAAATGCAAGGACAGTGATCCAGCCTTGAGTCCAACCCCTAGGACTGGCACAAAAAGAATGTATAAGTAAAAAACAAACAAACAAACAAACAGAACAAGCCAGGCACTGTGGCTCATGCATGCATTCCTAGCTACTCAGGAGGCTGAGATCTGAGGATCTAAGTTCAAAGCCAGCCTGGACACTAAAGAACATGAGACTCTTATCTCTAATTAACCACTAGCAAATGGAGAAGTGGCACTGTGGTTTAAAAGGTAGGGCAGTAGCCTTGAACTGAAGAGCTCAGGGATAACACCCATTCCCAGAGTTCAAGCCCCATGCCAAAAAAGAAAAAAAAAAAGAAGAAAAAAAAAGAAAAGCATAAAATTCATAAGAAACAACTAACTGTACAATACAATATCCTATCCAATAAAAATCTAGGCAATTGAATACCTTTCTACTAGAACATTATAACCCTTTATTAATACTAGTAGCAGAGATGAACAGTCTAAGTGAGCCATTTATACAAATGAAATATTATAAGAGAAAAAAAAACTTTACCAGGAGCTGGTGGCTCACACATAATCCTAACTATTCAGGAGGCTGAAATCTGAGGATCACAGTTAGAAGCAAGCCCGGGCAGGAAATTCCTTGAGAGTCTTATCTCCAATTAAAAAACCGTAAGTGAAGATGTGGTTCAAGTAGCAGAGTGCTAGCCTTAAACAAAAAGCTCAGGGACAATGCCCAGGCCCTGAGTTCAAGTCCCAGGACCAACACACACACACACACACATCACACACATACACACACAGGACAGAAAGATCTACAGGATATATTATAAGTAAGAACTGCAAATGTTCATTCAGCCCACATGCCATACAGCCAATGAATGGGTCAAGAAAATGTGTGTGTGTGTGTGTGTGTGTGTGTGTGTTATACATATTTATTATATATTATATGCATTTTATTCATATATCAAAAAAATAAAATGTCCATTTTCAGAGAAATAGATGGGGGGCACAAATCACTTATGTGATACAAACCAAGATCAGAAAGACAAAGGACACATGTTTTCATACACATGTGGACCTTACACCTACAATATAAACATATGTGAAAATAAATACCAGGCCAGACGCATACATAAAAATAGGAGTGAAATTCCATGTCATAACTCCTTTGAACCATTAACAGTTAAAACAAATATCAGAAAGCTGAAAAACTGTTCTATTTTGTCCTCCTTCCCTTCATTCTTTGTTTTTTTTGGTTTTTTTTTTTTTTAACTAGTACTGGAGCTAGAACTCAGGTTATCCAAGTCTTGTTAGGCTTTTCATGTATGGCTAGTACTTTACCACTTTGGCTATACTTCCCATTCCATGACCTCTATTTTTAAGATTAATGAGCCTAATAATCTTTAATAATTTTAATAATCTTTAAGAGCTATAAGGGGCAGGGAAGGTGGCTCAGTGGTAGAGTGCTTGCCTATGGTGCAAGAAGCCCTGGGTTAGATTCCTCAATACTGCAGAAACAGAGAAAACCAGATGTGGTGCTGTGGCTCAAGTGGTAAGCTAGCATTGAGCATAGAGAGGCTCAGGGACAGTGCCCAGGCTCTGAGTTCAAGCCCCAGGACTGGGCCCCACCAAAAAGTTATAAAATGTGTCTTTTTCTTTTCTTCTTGGAGAAAAATCTTGATATACACACTGCTCTGCCTGTTGGCAGTCATAGGCAGATGCCTATTTCACGAAAGGGAACAGGCTTCAGAGCTAGTCACCTCACACACTGCATTTTGCAACCCCTGCCAGCAGCATACCCCAATGCCTGAGGGTCGTGTGTGTTGGGCCACACGTAGGCCAGTTAATTTTTGAAGTGGCTACGTAAGGAAGCAGAAGTAGGAAGTTGGCTTAGATTTCTGTCAACATCCCTGAAGGGGCAGAAAGACGAAGGGATACCACATAGTGGTAAATATCAATTTACTAAACCAGAAATATACCAAGTTTGAAAAAAAATGCAACAAGCACTTCCACTTTGCCAACACTTTATTTTATATACTAAGTAAATGTCATTAATTACACATAGCCGAAGTCTATGTGGCCCCTCTCCTATTCTCCTTCCCTTCCTTCCTCCCTTCCTGCCTCCCCTTGCTCCTCTCTCTTTTATTCAGAGATCATATCTAGACTCATTATCAATTTCCCTTTATTCAAAATTAGAGGCTGGAAATGTGGTTTTTTTAAAAAAATTTATTGTTATTGTAAAGAGGAGTTGCATTTATATGAGTCAGAAAATGAGTATATTTCCTTCCATTCAGTGCCCTCAGTTCCCTATTCTCTCCCAGTCTAGAAATGCAGTTTTGATGGTGGAGCGCTTGCCTACAAACTGCAAGTTAAAACCTCCATTTTACTTTTTTTTTTTCTTCCCAGTCCTGGACTTGAGTTCAGGGCCTGAGCACTGTCTTTGGACTTTCTCAAGGCTAGAGCTCTACCACTTGAGCCTCAGCACCACTTCCGGCTTTTTTCTATATATGTGGTACAGAGGAATCGAACCCTGGTCTTCATGCATGCTAGGCAAGCACTCTACCACTAGGCCACACTCCCGGCCGCCTCAGTCTTTTAAAAATTAACATGTTGAATTGAAATTCCTTTGTACAACTAGTTAAAGATAACAATAAACAATCACACAAAAAATAAAAGGAAGCTGGAGATGTATTATTAAAAGAGAGCAACTATAAATAAGTATATATGTATATAATATTCAGAGCTGGGAAAATATAACATGCTAAACAATAGGACAGGATTCCATTTGTGTTTGAAAAGGTTGTTTTATGCTCGAATGTCTGTATAGAAGGACATGTCTGGAAGGACAGATAAAATTGTTGTTAATGACAGGAAGGTGTTGATGCTAAAGAGCATTGCTTTTCATTTTATACCCACTAACATTCTTTGAATTTTTAGTCACATGACTTTATAACTTTTGATAAGTATAAGTATTCCACAGTACTGTAAAATATATGTAACTACTTAATTTCAATTTAAAAAAAGAAGAAGCAGCAGCTCAGGGACAGTGCCCAGACCCTGAGATCAATCCCCAGGACAAGCAAAAAATAAAATAAAATAAAGATCATTTTTAAAAAGTTAATTCTGGATCTTTTTCATAATTTTAATTGTCATACTTAGCCATTGTTTTTGTCTTTTTCAATCACTATGCATACTACTTGTGTAATTAGATAAAAGTTAGTAAAATGAATACATATTAACAATTTTTTAAAGAGGGCTGGCACCAGATGGCTCACACCTATAATGAATCCTAGCTACTCAGGAAGCTGAGATCTGAGGATTATGGTTGGATGCCAGGTCAGGCAGTAGCAAAGGTTTATAACGAATTGTTTTTAATAAACTTCAATATGAAAGGGCCAAAGGATCCCACCAACAGTCTATCCTGTCATCCTTTGCCTCTTGCCGCTGCAAGATCCAGTCTTATGTTCTGGTGAGATGAGCAGGACTTACTGCTTCCCAGAATTTAGCCCCATAAAAGCTTGACGGCAACCCATACATCTCAAACAGAAACACAGGGCTCAAAGCCAGGGAATAGCAGACCATCCCCAATGCTCTCTACTTGATCCCATTCATCAATTGTCCCCTAGAAACCACAAGAGACATAAAGGACTCCTAGGTCTGGTCCTGAAGACACCTTCTATAAATTGAATAGCCCAGTCTAAGCCTTTCTGTAAGCCAATCCAAGCCTTTGAGAAAGACATAGTGGGAAACAAAGTATCTGCCTTAGAAAAGTGAATGCAGCACCCATCACACAGCCCAGAAGATGCCAACCAAGGAGGGGAGGGTCCCTTCCCAGGCTTTCCTCCTGCCCAACTATCCAAACATCACACATCACCCACCTCTTCCCACCCCCATTCACAGGAAGAGAAGGACTCAGTCTAAGCAAAAGTCCAATGGAGTATCCTCTCTCTGAGCCAAGAGTACACTCAGAAACCTTTTAAGAGAAAGGAAAAATGTAATGAATTAAAGAGCTTCCCGCTTCCTCTGCCTGTGGAAAAAGAATCCCCCAGACAGATGTCCACAGAGCAAAGGATCTTAGACATTTTTTTTACCAGTCCTGAGGTTTAAACTTAGGGCCTGGGCACTCTCCCTGAGATTCTTTGCTCAAGGCTAGCACTCTACCATTTGAGCCACAGTGCCACTTCTGGCTTTTTCTGGTTATGTAGTACTGAGGAATTGAACCCAGGGCTGAATGCCTACTAGACAACCGCTAAGTCACATTCCCAGCCCCAGATCTTAGACTTTTTTTTTTTTCCTTTTTTTCCCAGTCCTGGGCTGAGCACTGTCCTTGGACTTTCTCAAGGCTAGAGCTCTATTACTTGAGCCTCACCACCAATTCTGGCTTTTTTCTATGTATGTGGTACTGAGGAATTGAACCCAGATCTTCATGCATGCTAGACAAGCACTCTACCACTAGGCCAAGCTCCCACCCCGATCTTAGACTTTTTAATGGAGAATTTCATACAACCAGAGATAACCATTGTTAATTAGCATATGTTAATCACGTACTTTATTACTAAACTATACTTCTCAGTATTACTTTAAATTCTATTCCTGTCCTCCATGTTCACAGCATTCAAATTAACCATGCTGTACTTTCAGTTATGTTGGATTCATCGAGATAAACAAGCAACAAGCCAACAAGTCAGTTCTTCAAGCACCTTCCCACCTTTCCATTGTGTACCTGTACACAGTGTTCCCAACTCTATCATCTATGCTCCGATCAAGGCTGGGACAAGAACCTCATCAGGAAAATCTAGATGAAATGTGTCTGAGATGCTGTCGGCTGAATTGTGTTCAGAGTTTTGGGGCCACAATGCAGTTCAGGCTTCAACTAGTGATGTCTGAGAGAAATGACTGGGTCAAGAGTGTGCAGTCCAATGCCTGGGATTAGTGTCCTTATTAAAGAAACTTCAGAGAAATCCCTCACCCCTTCTGTCATGGAAACACACCACAAAAGCAGTTGTCTAACTTAAATTTTAAGCTGTCCAGATTGCAAACTATGAAAAGTAATATTTTGTTGCACATGAAACCATCAGATCTACAGTACTTTGTTATAGTAGCTCAAAAAGACTAAAAGAAGTACTAAGCTCAAAGTTAAGAGATTTATTTTTTTGAAAAAAAAAGTATCTTGAAATAGACAAGTATCTTGAAATAGGTATTATGTACACCAAAAGATTCATTCAATACTGATTATAAAGGGAGCAATTTTAATCCAAATATAAATATAAAAGGGAGAGATGGGTAATCACTTGTCAGCCAGTACTATAGAGAAATGAACAGGCACTGAGAGTAAAAGGCAGAGTTCCATTTTAGCTACTCAGACAGTGTGTTTACTCATGTGTTGTCTGTTAGCCCCTATTAACTCTGTTACTTTGAACATAACTAATTTGATTAAACAAAACTCCATTACTAACAGGCCACTGATTCAATTAAAATGTCAAATTCATGTTTTGGCTTTTACATATGGTATCTTCGATAACTCTTCTCAATAGATCAATAGACTCATTTCTTCAAAACTGTTATTGAGGGCCGGGAGTGTAGCCTGGTGGTAGAGTGCTCGCCTAGCATGTACAAAGGCCCAGGTTCAATTCCTCAGTACCACATATACAGAGAAAGCCAGAAGTGGAGCCGTGGCTCAAGTGGCAGAGCACTAACCTTGAGCAAAAAGTGTCCAAGGACAGTGCCCAGCTCCTGAGTCAAGCCCCAGGACTGGCAAAAAATAAAAGGAAAAGGAAAAAAAAGAAAAAGAAAAACTATCATTGGGACAGACACTGGTGCCTCATGCCTGTAATCCTAGCTGAGAGCTGAGGATGGCAGTTCAAAGCCAGCCCAGGCAGGAAAGTTCGTGAGATTCTTATCTCCAATTAATCACCCACAAAAGCCAGGAATTACACTGTGGCTCAAATGGTAGAGTACTAGCTTTGCGCAACAACAGCTCTGAGTTCTAGCCGTAGGACTGGCATACACACATAAGCACGTGCATGCGCGGCGCGCGCACACACACACACACACACAAGCACGCCCACACGCGCATACAATCTGCTATTGGTGAGTTGAGACTTAACTGTGATATTATTCCTGGAAACTGACTACTTTGGGGGAGAGGGGAAAAGTCAGTTTTCTTTTCCTGTATTGTCAGCACAACTGAGAACACTTCTTGCGACCCCAGATCTATCAGGCATGTCATCTGCCTCCTCCAGCATTGACCAGTTCTTGAGGACCAGCTGGGATTCCTGCCATTCAGTCCAGTTCTAACACTATCTACCTGAGGTTCCCGACCATAGGTTCAGTCTCAGTCGCACAAGTCTGCCTATCCCTCAGCTCCAGGCCCCTGGCACTTCTAATGAACAGGTTATAAAACTGAGGATTCCCATAATCCTCTCCTCATGGTTAATTGCAGATTAATCACTTCAATAACTTTGATAACTTGGACTATTGGCTACTGCAGATAGCTGGCATCAGCTATTTTAAAGGATTTGGGTTGGGTACAGAGGCTCAAACCTGTAATCCTAGCTACTTAGAAGGCAGAAATTGGGGGGTCTGGATTTGAGGCTAGTCCAGGCATTAAAGTTCTCAAGACATCATCTCAATCAATGGCAGGCACCTGTCATTCAAGATACACGGGGAAGCATAATGGGTACAGTGGTATGTACCTCGTCACATGACAAAGGAAAATACAAATGGAAAGGTCACAGCTCAGACCAGCCTGCACATAAAGCAAGACCCTGTCTTCAAAATAATCAGCTCCAGGCACTAAGTTGAAAATAAACTACACAATTCGGGTAGGGGAGAGAAAAAACTAAGAGAAAAATCAGGGAAGAGATGGACACTGTTCAAAAAGATATGTACTCATTACCTGCCTTATGTAACTGTAACCCGTTGTACTTCACCCACACCATACATATATATGTATATTACATATATTTATATATACTGTATATATACTATATATACACTTACATATACTTATCGTATATATACATATATAATAATATAATATTTTTTTAAATAGCCAACCCTCTCTCCCGAACAATAGCAACAATTAAAACAAAAGGATACAAAGAAAGAGTTAGATGAAGAGGCATGGGGGGGAGGTGTGTCTCACTTAAGTGCATATACTTCTGTCCCCAACGAACGGGGTGTGCCTCTCTGTCAGCTCCTGACTAGATCTGTCAGTCTAGAAGCCCTCTGAACCCTGTGCTTTGAGAGTTTGTGGAAGTTGCATTATTTAGGTTTCATTATTAGTGATTGAATGATTAACTACTGGGAATCACCTCAACCTTCACTCCTTGTCCCTGGGGAAGGACCACAAGCTAATCAACCTCATCCTAAGGCTGTGCGGGAGCCTTTGGCCACCAGGCATGTCACTGGCCATCAGAAGACACTCCTAAGTCAGAGATTCCAAGAGATTTACTAACTCAGTGCCAGAAAAGGTGTAGAGAGGATAAAAGCTCATTTCTTATTAGGTCAGAATGACAAAGCTAACACTCAGCAGAGGAGCTATTTGTACATGAGTCACCCCAACCCTCTGCAAGAGAATTATTAGGAACTGATCAGAGTAGGGAGGCAAGGACATATATAGCATAGAAAGAACAAGGAAGGAGGGCCCGGTGACATAAAAGGGAGGAGTGAGAGAACAGCCAGCAGTTGAGATTTCTTTTCAGAACTTCCTTGATTGATGCTTTGGTCTGGATTTAAGTTACTGTAAATTTTCTCTCCCAGTTTCTTCACCAGTAAAGGGAGATTCACAACCCCAGTTCTGTGTGAATAATTGTACAGTGGAGTCATGGATCAATAAATGGTGGTTATTATTGTTGTTGCTTTATTATTATCAGTTCTTTTTATTATATATCTTCATTTACTTATCTTTACTTGTACAAAGGGGTTTTAATTCAACATGTCAATTTGTGAGTATGCAATACACTGGTTCTTATCTATAAATTAAAAGCAAAATGCAAACGCTTTGTAGTTTTTCTTGAAATTTTACCCATGGTTCAAGGAAGTCATCAGAGATGGAGGGAAGGAGGGTATAAATACTTCTAAAATACCAAGCTTACTAGAGGCCCTGAGTTCAAACCCAAATACCAATAAAAACAAACAAATAAATTAATTAAAACAAAAGTCCAGTTAGATTTTCCACAGACTAGATACCTACTGGAATGTGAAAATAATTTCTTCTCTACACAAGGGGTGACATCCTTTTGAGCAGACACTATCATCTATTTCTGCAGTAGTCTCCCTCTCTGAGCACTTGCTCAGAGGTTAGGTGGTGGTGGTGGTGGTGGTGGTGGTGTTTTGTTTCTTTTTTTTTTCTAGTCCTGGGGCTTGAACTCAGGGCCTGAGCACTGTCCTTGGGTTTTCCTCAAGGCTAGAGGTCTTCTACTTGAGCCACAGTACCACATCTGACTTTTTTTCTGTGTATATGATACCCAGGAATCGAACCCGGATCTTTGTGCATACTAGGCAAACACTCTACCACTAGGCCAAATTCCCGGCTCCTCATTTTTAATATAGGAACCTTCCTTTCTTTGGCTAAGAGCTCAGTTCTCCTTCTCAGACCCATCCCTTCGAGGTGCAGCTATACTCTTATTAATCTCCAACGATCTTTCACCTTTCCCCATTCTTCCAGACAGAACCAACTCCATCCTACTTACTCATTACTGATCAGAGGCGAATGCTAAGTCATTCACATTTGTGGATAGTTACAATAGTGTCTTAGTTGTGGTTACAATCACAAAGAATTATGGAGAGGTGGCTTAATCGCAAAAAATTACAGAGAGGTGGCTTTAAACGATGTCTGTTTCTGATCATTCTCATAGTGGCCCCATGAAAAGAAACTAGAGAATGCTGGGATCTCCTTTTCTTAGCGCACTACTCCAGTCCATTAGGGCTTAGTGACTTATGTCCCAAAGGACTCATTTTATGTTACCACCATGTTGAGTTATAGGTTTCAAACACAGCACTTTTCAGGAAGACATAGGTCTTCAGTTCATAACAAGCTCACAGATCTCATCAAATCGCTAATCTGACTTTAAAATAAAGCAAGTTCCTTGCTAGGATGTGAACCATACACACAGGATGCTTTCATTGGATTATGATGTATGGGTTGGAAGATTGCTTTGCCTACCTCGTCATTTCTTTCAGAAGCATGCCTCCTGTTCCCTGCTAAACTACTACCCACATGTTTACTCCCCTGCACCACTCCACACTCCATCCTACCATCCTTCCCCAAACCAGCCACCCATCACCACACCAAGTGTCAGTGGCTCACATCTATAATCCTAGCTACTCAGAAGAC
Organism: Megascapheus bottae; assembly: GCF_031878675.1. Classification (NCBI taxonomy): domain Eukaryota; kingdom Metazoa; phylum Chordata; class Mammalia; order Rodentia; family Geomyidae; genus Megascapheus; species Megascapheus bottae. The sequence continues at coordinate 11,044,951 of NC_143521.1, forward strand.
TGAGATCTGAAGATGGTGGTTCAAAGCCAGCCCACACAGAAAAGTCCATGAGACTTTTTTTACATTTCCAACTAAACAGTACTGGAAGTATAGCTCACATGGTAGAGTACCACGTGAGTAAGAAAGCTCTACAGAGCCTGAGGCCCTGAGTTCAAAACCAGCATTTGTATGGGCACGTACACACACACACACACACACACACACACACACACACACACACACACACACACACACACACAAATTTTAAAAAGAAAGAAATCAAGTTCTACAGGAAACAAAAATCAATCATGCCACAATGCGATTGTGGATTGGTAGCCACCGGGAGCTGTATTTTACAACTAGGTGAAAGGTGCACACAGGACAGTCAGATGTGGATGTTGCCCCCAGGAAACACTGGCAATATTTGCACACCAACAGGAGTGTTGGCCTATTGCCTATCATCTAGTGTAGAGGAAGCAGGGATGCTGCTAAACACCTTGCAAAGTAGAACACTGTTCCCCACAACAAAGAACTACTTAGTCCAAAATGTCTGCAGTGAGATGTAGAACCCAGCTCCCGGAGGCAATATTTCTATCAATAACTCCTTGACTATGTGTGGTAGCCAGGCCTACAACACTAATCTAGGCTGAAACGGAGCCCTGAGTTCAAGGCTAGCTGAGGATATACAGTGAGACTCTGTCTCAGAAAGGAAGAAAGGAAAGGAAGGATGGAGAGAAAGTAGGGAAAAATGAAAGGTGTGAGGACTGGAGGGAGGGAGAGAGGGAGGCAGGCAGGCAGGCAGGCAGGCAGGATTTAAATTCCCAGGACTGAACAGGCTGAGTAAAGCTTCATTTTGCAGAAGACACAGACCAGATCAGCTCTACCTCCAGACAGGTGCTTATTTTCCACCCATATAAAAATGGCTTCATTTGTCAGCTTAAAGATTCTGTCTGAGGGGATGGGAGTTTAGCCTAGTGGTAGAGTGCTTGCCTAGCATTCATGAAGACCTGGCTTTGATTCTACGGTATCACATACATAGAAAAAAGCTGGAAGTGGTACTGTGGCTCAAGTGATAGAGCTCTAGCCATGAGAAAGCCTTAAGGACAGTGTTCAGGCCCTGAGTTCAAGGCCCATCTCTCCCCCCGCCCCAAAAAAAAATTAACAAGAAAAGATATTCACTGTCACATTTTCTTCTGTGTGTGTGTGTGTGTGTGTGTGTGTGTGTGTGTGTGTGTGTGTGTGTGTTTACTATGGCTTGAACTCATAGCTTAGAGCTTGCTAGGCAGATGCTCTACAAATGTGAGCCACACACTGAACCCTTATTCTGCTTTATTGTTTTGGATACATTCATGTGTTTTGTCCCTGGTGGGCCTCAGATTGTAGGCCACTTGTGTAACTGAGATTATAGATGCATACCATGTCCAGATTGTTGGTTGAGATAAGGTGTCAACATCTGATGCCCCACTGGCCTCAAACTGCGTTCCTCCTGACTTCTAACTCTCCAAATAGCTGGGATTACAGGCATGAGTCTACATGCCCAGTTCCCTTCAGATATTTAAAATTAAACTAGTAGATACAGTTAAGTCCCTATCATAGCACTTCTCCTCCCCTCCACTCTAGGTAACCATTTGAACTATGCTATATATTCTTTCCATAAAGGTTGAGTATACATTTGTGGTGATAACTTTTAACTCTGTGTGTGTGTGTGTGTGTGTGTGTGTGTGTGTGTGTGTGTGTGTGTGTGTTGCTAGGATAGAACCCAGAGCCTTGCACATACTGAGCAAGCATTCTCCCACTGAGCTATACTCAACCTCTGTGGGTGATAAATATAAACATTTCAGTGATTAATATGATAGTTCTCAAACACAGAGTCAAAAGAATCAAACCTTTGCCTTCTACGGAGCTAAATCAAGATGTTTAATTAAGAGCCTGGGTGTGGTAGTTTACACCTGTAATCCTAGTACTTGGGAGATGTTGGCAAGAGAACTGGACTTAAAAGTCAGCCAGTCTGAGCTCCACAGAAAGGTTGAAGCCAGTCTTGGCTACATAGTGAGACCTTGTCTTAAAATCTACCCCCCCCCAAAAAAAAAGTTTAGATAAAAAATGTATAGTAGGGGGCCAAAAGTTTGGCCTAGTTGTAGAGTGCTTGCCTAGCATGCACAAAGACCCGGGTTCAATTCCTGGGTTCCACATACATAGAAAAAAGCCAGAAGTGGTGCTTGGCTCAAGTGGTGCTGTGGCTCTAGCCTTGAGAAAGCCCAAGGACAGTTCTCAGGCCCTGAGTTCAAGCCCCCGGACTGGCCAAAAAAAAAAATAATTTAAAAATGTATAAGTAGACCAGGAGCTGGAAGCTCGTAGTTATAATCCTAGTTACTCAGAGGGCTAAGATTTGAGAACCACTATTCAAAACCAGTCTGTGAGACAAATCCAAGAGACTCATCTACAATCAATCAGCAGGAAGCCAGGAGTAGAGACTGTCTCCCTAGTAGAGTATCCAGTATGAGCCAAAAAGCAGAGCAAGAGTGTAAAGCCCTGAGTTCAAGCCCTAGCACTATCACAAAATAGTTTAGAAAAGAATATAACCTAGTAACTATTCTTAGGATCATGTGCTATTTAAATAATTTTTGTTCTAAAAACACAAATTATAACCCTGCCTCCTTCCATATTTCAGGTGCCAGTGGCTCATGACTATAATTCTAGCTAATCAGGAGGCTGAGATCTGAGGATCATGGTTCAAAGATAGCCAGGCAAAAAATCTGTGGGATTCTTGTCTTTACTTAATCATACAAAAAAGCCACAAGTGGCTGGAGGCCAGTGGCTCATGTATGTAATCCTAGCCGAGCTCTGAGGTTCAAGCAGAGAAGTCTATGAGACTCTTATCTCCCATAAGCCACTAGAAAACTGACAGTGATACTGTGGGGCTCAAGTGGTAGAGTGCTAGCCTTGAGCTGAAGAGCTCAGGGACAGCGCCCAGGCCCAGAGTTGAAGTCCCATGACCGATGGAGGTTGGGGGAAGGCCAAAAGTGGAGCTATGGCTAAAGTGGTAGAGTGCTAGCCTTGAGCAAAAAGTAATTAAGAATGGAAAAGAATGAGAGAAGGGAAAACAGTGTAAGAAAGAAATGGTACTTATTACCTGACTCATGTAATTTTAATCTCTCTGTAAATCATCTTTAAAATAGCAGTAAAATAAATGTAAAAATAAAAAAAGAAGGCCAGGAATTTGGCCTAGTGGTAGAGTGCTTGCTAAGCATGCACGAAGACCCGGGTTCCTTGGTACCACATACATAGATAAAAGCCGGGAATGGTGCTAAGGCTCAAGTGGTAGAGCTCTAGCTTTAAGAAAGTCCAAGGACAGGGCTCAGGCCCTGAGCTCAAGCCAGGATTGGCAAAAAAAATAATAATAAAATAAAAATTAAAAACTTAAAAAATTTTTTAAAAGTAGTAGCTCAGGGACAGAATAGCATAAAAATATATGCATACATACGTATATACACACATACACATACATGCATACATACATACATACATACATACATACATACATACATACATAGATGAATTCATTCCATGCCAGGCATTGGTGGCTCACATCTGTGATCCTAGCTACTCAGGAGGCTGAGATCTGAGGGCCACAGTTCAAAGCCAGCCCAGGCAGAAAGTCTATGAGACATTTATCACCGATTAACCACCAGAAAACCAGAAGTGGAACTGTGGCTCAAAGTAGTAGACCACTAGCCTTAGCAAAAAGAGCTCAGGGACAATATCCAGGCCCTGAATTTAACCTCAGCATCCCACAATATTTTTTTAAATCCAAAGTTAAATCAAAAGAAAATGTCAGGCAATCTGATTTCTGCTTGAACAGGTCCAAGAAATGTTCCCTTAGTATTTTCTTCTTTTGGAGTGTTTGGGTGGATGAAAGGGGCACTAAGTACAGGCTGAGCAGAAACTTAGCACAAGGGCTAAGTTAACAATAGGCCACAAGACCCAAGACCTTCCTACGCAGTGCCAGCTGGAATTTCCATTGCCAATTGTGCCAAGTCAGGCCAGAAACACACCCCTGGGAGCCAAGCCAGAATGCCTGAGGTTCAGCTCTGTGGACAACATTGTGTTATGACTCATGCTTCAGTCAAGGCAGGCCTTGCTTCAATGCTTATTGACATTGGCTGGTAATTATTCTAATGTACTAGTACGTAATGCAATTAGACTGGAATTCATCTGGAGTCATTAAAATTTCATAATTAATTCAACCAACTCACAATTACTGAGTCAAGCCTAACAGTATTCTGGAAATCAGTCAGATACCTAAACAATGAAGCTGCTAGCTCTTAAAAGTCAAATAGTTTCTTGCACTTTTTGAAACCAACTACAGTTGAAGTTGCTGCTATGCACTAATAGTTCATGCTTTTAATTTTAGTTACTCAGGAGGCTGAGACCTGGGGATTGCTATGCAAAGCTAACCCAGACAGGAAAGTATATGAGGCTTTTATCTCCTATTAACCAGCAAAAGGTCAAAAATGGAGTTGTAACTGAAATGGTATTATACCAGCCTTGAGCCGAAAAGTTAAGGGACAGAGCCCAGGCCCTAAGTTAAAGCCCGAGTACAGTACAGTTGCTAGAATTTCTAGCAAAAACTGACATATTAAATTAAAACTCCTTTGGATAACTACTTAACATAATAAAGAATAAATAGGCATAATAGAATATGGTTAAGAACACAAGAATTAACCATAAAGATGATATTTTCTTTCTTTCTTTGCCAGTCCTGGGGTTTGGGCACTATCCTGAGCTACTTTAGTTCAAGATCCACTTCTGGCTTTTTCTATGTATGTGCTAACCAGTAATCGAACCCCAGGCTTCACGCATGCTAGGAAAGCACTTTACAACTAGGCCACTCCCAGCCCTGCATTATGTATAGTAGGCAACCACTCTACCAGTAAGCCACTTTCCCAGCCCCAAAGATGATATTTTTCTTATGTTCAGCTTTCAAATGTCTTTTCAAATAAAAACAGAGAAAAAATACAGTACAAGAGGGATTAACTGGGGAAGAAACTTGAAAAGTGTTTTAAAATAATTGTTTCCTTAGGTAAAAGGTAGTAGAAGGAATTTCTTGTGTGAAAACAATGAATATAACTGTTTTCACTGTCCAGCTTTTCTCTGCCTCTCAGCTCACCCAAATCCATGTCCAGGACACTATCACTCAGAGACATCACAGAATCATACTTGTGCTCCCAGAGCCATGGCTTGCCATGACCCTTGCCTCAACTGACTGGCTCAGCACTGACTTGTGCTATCATTGGCTGTGGGACAGAAACATAATCCTCCAGAGATGGAAGATTGCACCAGCCAAACACACAAATGCTGCTCAGTGTGTTTCATCACCCTGTCACCTGCCCAGAATTCTGACACTACTCCTCAGATGATTCCCCAACACAGGATGTATCAACAAAGCATGCACCTGTTCATCCTGGCTACCTAAACACAGACTCTGAAAAGGACTATAGCTCTGCAATCAAGAGCCACACAAAATCCAGTACAAATTGTCCTTTCCCTAAGCTTTTTTGGCTCAAGGCTGATTATTTTGGGACATATAAATTAGCTTTAGCCTTTTAATTAAATATGGTGACATCTTTATTTCTTATTACTTAGTCATTATTCCTATGTAATCCTACTCCCCTAAGAATTTCAAAAATACCAATCCCCAAGCGAAAGAGTTTCTTTAGACAAAAGCAAAGACAGGGACTGGCTAGCTTGATCAATTGATTTGGTACCAAATATCAAATGGGAACCAGGAGATCATGATCAAACAAGTTTAGTAACACTGAACTTGTTTCTTTATTATGGGACTTTTCTGGGCCTTTGTCATTATGTAATAGTACCCTCCTGGCCTGAAACCCATGGCTCACACCTGTAATCCTAATTAGGAAGCTGGGATCTGAGGATCAAGGTTCAATCCTGCCAGGGCAGGAAAGTCTTATCTCCTCTTAACCAAAAAGCAGGAAGTAGAGCTGTGGCTCAAGTGGAATAGTGCTAGCCTTGAACACAAAGAGCCTCAGGGACAATACTCAGGCTCTGAATTCAAGCTCTGGGAACAGAAAAAGAACAAAACAAGAACAACAAAACCATTAGCCACCATCTTCGTGCATCTTCAGTGCATTCCCTTAAAAAGTAAAATGCATAGAAGAATACATGGAAGAACTGAGAAATATTGCTAACTTTATGATATAAAAGCCAAACTTAGATGAAGAGTCTAGTGAGACTCTTACCTCCAGTTAACCATCAGAAAACCAGAAGTGGAACCAGAGCTCAAAATGATAGAGGGCTAACTTTGGGCAAAAGAGCTCAAGGAGCTCTCAGGCTCTGAGTGTAAGCCATAAGACAAAAAACAACAAAAAAAAAGCCAAACTCAGGCAACTGATATTTGACATTAAGGACAGAGGTGTACAGAAGGCATTACTCTCAATATTTCAAGTAGATGTAAATCTATCCAACTTGAATATTATAACAATTAAAATGGAAAGGAAAACTCACCAACAGAAGCTGAATTTTTAAGCACCGATTCTTTTGGGGTTCCTTTTTCAATTCGTATTGTGGCCCACTGTTCAAAAATAAGAAGTAGTAATTGAAATTAAGTCAAATTAATACAGACATGATGTAAAACACAACATGATTACAGAAAAGCAAAATTAATCATTAAGGGAACTTTTTAAAATTTTTCAACTATCATTTATCTCTTTTTTATAGTCTCTTTTGTTAAGGAATACTTTTTGAATTAAAAAGCGAATCTTTTTTATGTATCAGAATTAAAAGTCTTCAATGTTATGCTTTTATATTAGTCATGGATAATGTCCTAATAAATGAGTAATGATAATAACCTCCCTGTCTAAACTTCCTTACAGAAATCTGTCCCTAGTGAAAACTCTCTGCAAAAACTCTGACAGCCATATATGGTGGCACATGCCTGCAAGTCCAGCATTTAAGAGCCTAAGGATCTCAAATTCAAAGCCTGACTTCACTCCATAGCAAATGCCTGTCTCAGAACACTGTGAAGTACGTGATCAAAGAACAGATTATGGCATAAATAATGTCTGAATTTAGCTGGTATGCTAACTCATACCTGTGATTCCAGCAGCTTGGAAAATGGATATGGGGAAGACAAGAGGTTTGAGATGAACCTAGGTAAAAATTTTGCAAGACCCCTAGATCAACAAAGGTTAAAATCTAAAATTCAACTAAGGAAAAAAAAAAAACTAAACTTAGAGCAGATAAGGCAAGAGTGTGGCTCAAGTTGTAGAACCACATGCCTACCAAGTGAGAAATCCTGAGTTCAAACCATAGGAGGCAGAGAGGAGAAAAGAAAAGAAAAGCTGCATGCATTTGAAGCTGAGACAGTGTATGTAGCTTGGTGGTAAGATACTTGCCTATCATGTGTGAGTCTCTAGATTCAAGTTCTAGGATAGCCAAAAAAAAGCAATTCAAGTCTGAAAGAACCTAATCCTTGTGCTTTACAAAATAAAAATAATCTCCCTATCCCACATGGTTGCTGTCAGGATTAAATGACATCCTGATAAAGCACTAGTAAAAACAGAAACACAGTTTCAATCACTTGAGTATTTTATACAGTAAAGAGGCTTCAGAATGAAGCTTTTAGTAAACAGGCATGCAAGAGCTGAAAAGACTCCATGAAATCACCACTTAGGATGGCATTGGCCCATCTGGCTACTTACCTATTAAGTTTGAGGTCTACAAGCTTGAGAAAATTTACAAAATAGGAAAACAACTCTCACTTTGTTTTGAATGTGTAAATATGTAAAGAAATACACCAAGATGTGATTTTTAAAATTTTTAACTCTTACACATTTCTAAAATGACTTACTATTTAACACCAGAGTTTTAAAAGTACAAGATGCATGATACTCTTCAAATGATGTGCTGAACTGAAACCACTTTGTATCAGTAAAGATATTTTTATTGTCAGGATAATGTATAGAGGAGTTTCAGTTACATTTGTCCTGTAAGGGTATATTACTTCTTGAAACTTGTTACCCCTTTTCATGTGTTTGTGTCGCTATCCCTACCCCTACCCCCTCCCAATCACTAAAGCTAATTTCGGAAAAAAAAAAAAAAGTGCAAGGTTGCTGAACACCAGTGGTTCACACCTATAATACCAGCTATTCAAGAGACTGAGTCATAAAGGATGGAAGCCAACCAGGGTAGAAAAGTCTTCAAGACTTCATCTTCATTTGGACAACAAATAGCAGGCCTGGAGCTGTGGGTCAGGTTATAGAGTACCAGGTCAGCAAGCAAGCCAAACAAACAAAGGCCTTGAATTCAAAACCCAGAACCCACAATGAAATAAAATACAAATAAACTTTTCAACTTGGTATTATTAGAGAAGCACTTGCCTATTATGTATAAGACTGTGAGTTCAGGGGTTAAAGTGCTTGCCTAGCATGCATGAAGACCCGGGTTCGATTCCTCGGTACCACATACATAGAAAAAAGCCGGAAGTGGTGCTGAGGCTCAAGTGGTAGAGCTCTAGCCTTGAGAAAGTCCAAGGACAGTGCTCAGGCCCTGAGCTGAAGCCCAGGACTGGCAAAAAAAAAAAAAAAAGAAAGAAAGAATGAAAGAAAGAACAATTCAGAAGCTAACAGCAATTGATTAATTTGAAGAGGAGGAACAATATAAAGTTCAAAAAGCCATATACAGAGGGGAGGAGAGAGAGAATCCTAGGGCTTGAACTCAGGGCCTGCGTGCTATCTGTGAACTTTTGTGCTCAAGGCTAGTGTCCTAAAACCTGAGCCCAATTCCACTTCCAGCTTTTTGCTGGTTAATTGGAGATAAGACTCTATGTATGTTCATATGTGGGCTGGCTCTGAACTGAGATCCTCAGATATCAGCCTCGGAGTAGCTAGGACTACAGGTGTGAGTAATAGACATCTAGTTGTTATAATTTTAATAAGACACTAAAAAAAACCTCAGGTAAACTGGGCATGGTGGCTCATGCCTGTAATCCTAGCTACTCCGGAGGCTGAGATCGGAGGATCAAGGTTCAAAGCCAGCCCAGGCACAAAGGGCTTATCTCCAGTTAACCTCTAGAAAACAGAAAGTGGGGCTTGGCTTAAGGGTAAGGCAGTAGCCTTGAGCTGAAGAGCTCAGGGACAATGCCCAGGCCCAGGTATATGATGTAAACTTGAGCTTAAGAGCTCAGGTACAGCGCCCAGGCCTCATTCAAGACCCATGACCACCAAAAACAAAACAAAACAAAACTTTAGTTACTGCTAAGCTCTAACCAGAGAGATTAAAAAGTATTTTTCAAATGCATAAGAAAATAACTGATAGAAATTAAATACCATAAAAAATATATGTGAAAGTCAAAGAGTGTGCCATGACAAGACTGCGTCAGGACTCTGCACAGCACCAGAATTGAGTAGGAACATTTCCTCTATACTTAGCACCTATTAATAGATGCCTGAGCTTCTAATTTCAAGTGTCAAATCACTAATGCTAATAAGACTTGGCCTTAATCTGGCTGCATCCTGCTATACTCTTGCAGATTTGGTTCAGGATTCTCAAGCTCTAAGCCCCATCTTTTCTCACCTAAAGCAATAGGAATTTCCATCATTTCTCAAAGAAAGGTTGGGCATCTGTTATTAACACTTGTAAATAAATCAGAGATAGGAAAAAAATCAAATTTGTTTATACTGTGGATATATGATTTAACATTTTACATAAATACAGTTATCTCCGGCTAGAACAATGATGTCATCCTCTTAGGATGGAAAATATTGGTATTCTGTGACAGCTAAGAGCTTAGTTATATATTCTCCTCCTGCTCAAATTCAGTTGTTGAAGTTCAACCCCAAGGGTTTCCAAAGATGACTATATTAGGAAACAGGGTGTGTGTGTGTGTGTGTGTGTGTGTGTGTGTGTGTGTATGTGTGTGTGTACGCATGCTACAATCAAGGCTTGAACTCTTACTTGGTTTTTTGTTTGTTTGTTTGTCTGTTTGCCAGTCAGACTCAGGGCCTGGACTTGGACTCAGGGCCAGTGAGACTTGGACTCAGGGCCTGAGCACTGTCCCTGGGCTTTCTACAAGGCTAGAGTTCTAGCACTTAAGCCACAGCGCCACTTCCAGCTTTCTTTGTGGTACCAAGGAATCGAACCCAGGGCTTCGTTCATGCTAGGCAAGCACTCTACCACTAGACCAGTTCCAGACCTCATACTTGTTTTTTTTTTATTCAAGATTAGTACTCTACTATTTGGCCACAGATGTACATCCAGCTTTGCTGGCTAATTGGAGATAAGAGTCTTATGGACTTTCCTGCCCAGACTGGCTTCAAATCACAATCCTCAGATCTCAGCCTCCCGTGTAACTAGGATTATAGAGCTAGAAGACATGATTGATTTAAAATGAAGGCCCATGGCACTTGGATCTTGAACTTGAATTTGTAGTGAACAACCATTTTGTTCTTCCAGATTGCCTCACAAGAGAAGGTAAGAAAACAAGCACATACTTTGCAGCTAGTGAACTGTACCTCAGAACTTCAATCCTAGCATTTCCTGACTGTAGTCACCTCAGTCAAGAGATTTGAACCGCCTGGGGCATCTACGTCATTATGCTAAAGCAAGAACACTGCCAAGGACATTGTAAAGATGAAAAGACCCAGCCCATGATATGCTTGCCACACAGCAGGACACAAATAGGATAAAAATGGCTTGCTCTTCCCTCCCTACACCCTGCACCTGATCTAGATACCAGAAATCACCAGTTTCTTCCCAAACTACGGGGGTGCCTCCACATACAGAGACAGGCACAGTGTATCCAGCGAGATTCTGAGTGTCTTCTGCACCAGCTCAGAACACATCTATTTCAGCTCCAGTAGGCAGCTCTGTGGACAAGAAGTTCCTAAACACAGAAGCAGTTTCTAACAACCCTGGTACTGTCCAGCCACATTCTCCATGCCCCAAGGAAAGTGAAGTTAAGCTTTCAGAACACTCAATTTCTAAGCACTTAAGAGTGAAAAAGGAAGCTGTCCAAATTTCACTCATAAGAAATAGTTCCAAGTCTGATTTTAAAGAAGCTGGGCTCTGGTGGTTCACACCTATAATCCTGGCTACTCAGGTGGCTGAGATCTGAGGATCACAGTTCAAAGCCAGCCTGAGCAGGAAAGTCCTTGAGACTCCTATCTCCAATTAACCACCAGAAAACAAGAAGTGGCACTGTGGCTCAAAGTGGTAGAGGGCTAGCCTGGAAGCTGAAGAACTCAAGGAAAGCACCCAGGCCAGAGTTCAAGCCCCAGGACCAGAAAAAAGAGAGTAGTCAGAAAGCTTGCAAACATGTGACACTGTCACCTAGGCAATTATGACTTCTGATTGTGTGTGTGTGCGTGCATGTGAGTGCTCTTACAAATGAGAGTGCGCTTACACAGGCCAGTACTCTTTTTTTATTGCCAGTCCTAGGGCTTGAACTCGACGTGGGCATTGCCTTGAGCTTCTTTTGCTCAAGGATAGTACTCTACCACTTGAGCCACAACTTTCCTTTCAACTTTTTGCTAGTTAATTGGAGATATGAATCTTACAGACATTCCTGCCTGGGCTGGCTCTGATCCATGATCTTCAGAATTCCACCTCCTGAACAGCTAGAAATACAGGCATGAACCACCTGTACCAACTTTTTATTTAACCTTTTAAGTCCTCTACCATAGCCCAATCCTCTACAGGTAGGTAGTTACTGCCTACAGAGTTTATTTCTCTCTCTCCCCATCCCCCATCTGACCATTGCATTGAGTGTCTCTTGCTTCCCATATATACACACACATATACATGTACATATATATACACATACACATATACATATGCATGTACATATATGGGACTCTATATACATATATATTGGAAGCAAATATTCTATATATTACATATATATAGTATTATTCACTCTCATTCTTTCTTTTCTCCCTTCTCTTCCTCTTGTTGGTAGTCCTTTAGTTTGATTTGTGTTTTGTTCAACATGCAAATAATTATGTATATGGACATACACACACATATATATGTTTATGTATATACACATGTGTATGTGTATCTTTTAGGTTTAGCTTCTGCATAAATGAAAACATATAATATTCTAGTAGGGTTTTTTGGTTGTTGTTTTGTTTTACTTTGCTGGTCATGGGGCTTGAACTCAGGGCCCGGGCACTGTCCCTAAGTCTTCTGGCTTTGTTTTCTTTCTAATCCAGAGGTTCATGTGTGCTAGGCAAGCACTCTACCACTAGGCAAAACTCCCAGCCCCTATTCTAGGGGGTTTTGGGCTGGTCTCACTCAGTATGATGTCTTCTAATTGTATCCATTTTCCTGCAAATGACATGATGTCATTTTTCTTTATGGTTATGTACTATTCTATAATATACATATATGCATATGTATGTGTGTGTTCATATGTCATATCCTTAGCCATTCATCTGTTCATATTAAATAATTTACATTATATATCATTACTTTCTTCCTGTCCTTCATATCTGTATTTTCATTCCATTCCTTGTTTCTACTCATGAGCCCTAGGTTGTAAGTACCAATCCTTCCTCTCACCCTAAACATGAACCCTAACAGTTAACTTCCAGGCTTGAGCTGTATCTTTCAATGTTTAATCTAACAATTCTGTTGGCTAAACATAAAAACATCACACATAGGCTGCCCTCCCAGAGATTCCGACACAAACATCTTACCACCAGGGTGGTTTTCCCTCAAGCTCTGCCCAGCCAGAACTTTCTTTTCCTTCCATTCCCTTTTACTTTGCTTTCTTTTTATAGTCAGAATTCCTAAAATAATTTCTCCACATCTGTAATCCTAGCTTCCCAGGAGGCTGAGGATAGTGGTTCAAAGCCAACCCAGCGCAAAAGTCCATGAGAGTCTCATCTCCAATTAACCACCAGAAAACTGGAAGTGGTGCTGTGGCTCAAGTGGTACAGTGATAGTCTTGAGCTGAAGAGCTCAGAGTCAGCACCCAGGCCCAGAGTTGAAGTCCTACAACCAACCAAAATAATAATAATAATAATAATAATAATAATAATTTTCCCATTATTGTTATCATGCTGATAGGAATATTGCCTAACAAATCATATGCCCCTTGAGAATACACTATTTGCAAACTGAAAAAAGTTATTCTAAAAGCCAAGTATCCAAGCCTTTTCCTTAAATAAATTGCCATACACATGGACTTGCACACACATCTCAAAATGCAGAATGTATGAAGTAGATATTAATATTGACACGCTAAAAAGAGGAAAAGCAATTACAGTGAATCACTAGACAAGTAACAACTACCATTCAACTATTCAGAAGGTAACTACATACACATAAATTACTAGAATTTGAGTTAACGGTCATAAAAAAGCCACTTATTGGTCATAAAAAATTTTTTAAAGTAAATACATTATGGACCAAAATCAAATGACCTTTGAACTCTCAGATTCATGCTTTCATTTGGCTTTTTCACTTGTGGCCACCACTCTAGCACTAGAGCCATACCTCCACTTCTGGCTTTTTGCTGATTAATTAGAGACAAGGTCTCAAGAATCTTATTGCCTGGACTGGCTTCAAGGACTTATCCTCAGATCTCAGCTTCCTGAGTAGATGCAACGAAAGGTGCCAACCTCAAATGACCTTTTTAAAAGGTACACAAATTATAACCAAAGAAACCTAAGAAGTATCCAGATCTGTTCAAGAAACCTCAAGAATATTCTCGGGACTGGAGTTCTCCAAATCAGTGGAGAACTTTCTAAAGAATAAATGAGTAATAAAAGGGCTGGATATTACTCAGGAGGCTGAGATCTGAGGATTGAGATTCAAAGCCAGCCCAGGCACAAAAGAACCTGCGACTCTTGTCTCCAATTAACCTCTAGAAAATGGGAAGTGGGGCTTGGCTCAAGGGTAGGGCGGTAGCCTTGAAGTGAAGAACTCAGGGACAGTGCCCAGGCCTAGTTCACATCCCATGACCCACAAAAAAAAGCGGGGGGGGGGGGGGGGCTGGGTATTAAACAGAATCTAGCTAAAGGCACAGCATTTTTCCAGAACAGAAGATGTTCTAAAACTAAACAACTTTTTAGAATTATCCCTGTAGTTGGGAAAGCAATCCACTGTACTAACCTCAGATGAATAGAAATGCCCTTCTAACATTGTTACTGTCAAAAGATAGAAAACCTGGAGATCCCTAGATGCTCTGCTGTTCCAAGCATAAGAGCTCCAAATAGTCAAAGCCCAACAGATATCAGCTGACAGACAAAATGAATCCCTACTCAAATTCCAGACATGCCAAGCCTCTCTCTGACAGAATAACTTGAGTCTTAGCAATGAAAATTGGTCCTTACATCACAACCTAAACAGTGCTCAAGCCAAAAGGTGTTATCTCCCACACTAATTATAAACTGAACAACCGTCATTATTCAGTTCATCTTGGAAAGTCTTTTCAAAAAATTTGAAGCCCCGTCAAACTAAAGGTCAGGTCTTAGATTGGAGATAACCCTGCCAACTCTGGGAATTTGGTAGATTAAGAACAACTAGATGGTATCTCTCTTTTGACACCTCCTCTGAACATTTGAATTACTAATGCTAGACGGGTATGAGTACCTGTGTGAGTCAAGGTATTTTGATTTACACTCATTCAGTTCTCCAGTAGCCATTGTTGTTTGAGAAAACAATTCAATCACTACAGAATTCAAACAAGAGGGAGCCCAGAAGAGATCAACTACTATGGTTCTAAGAGCTGCTAAAATCTCACAGAACAGTGTGACCACACTCTAAATATAAAAACTATAAGAAAAATCCAACACTAAGGTCATCTACCAAGTAGAACTTCAAAAGCATGAGAAAGCCTGTTGCTGGTGGTTCACAACTATAATTCTAGCTACTCAGGATGCTAAGATCTGAGGATAGTGATTCAAAGCCAGCCTGGGCAGGAAAGTCGGTGAGACTCTTATCTCCAATATACTATTCAAAAAAACTAGAAGTGGCACTATGGCTCAAGTGGTAAACCACTCGAATTGAGCAAAAGAGGCTCTAGGACAGGGCCCAGGCCCAGAGTTCAGGCCCTAGGACTGGTAAAAATAAAATAAAATGAAAGTATGAGAGCTGAAAAAAATCAAATATTATATAGTTCGAGAGCTCAGAAAAGAAATGATCACACGAAGGTCCAACAAGGATCTACGATAACATCACAGGTAGAAGCCAGCTCGCATGGGTTAAAGATACCTATCTGTAAGTTACCCCATTACTGAGAAATAAGGGCAGAGAAAGCAAAGTTCTGTGGGCAGCCAGAAAGTAGAGACAGAAAAATGACAACCTATAGTAGAAGGTACTAGGAAAGCCAGAGAAGCAAAGATGCTAAAATCTTAAAAATAATAGTAATAATAATAACATATGTAGCACCTAACATACACAGCTCCTTTCTAAGAGCTTGACATGCTTTTTTAATTTTTTAAATTTATTTTATTTTACTTATTTATTTGTTTATTTTGTGGGTCATGGGGCTTGAACTCTGGGCCTGGGCACTGTCCCTAAGCAATTCAGCTCAAGGCTACCACCCTACCCCTTGAGTCACAGCCCTACTTCCTGTTTCTTCTAGTGATTAATTGGAGATAAGAGTCTCATGTTCTTTAGTACCCAGGCTGTCTTTAAACAGCGATCCTCAGATCTCAGCCTCCTGAGTAGCTAGGATTATAGGCATGAGCCAATGCACCCAGCTTATTATTATTATTATTATTATTATTATTAAAACAACTATTTGGGGAACTGGAAGTGCGGCTTGAGGTAGAGTATCACCCATGAACAGACCCTAATCTCAGGCCTCAGCACTGAGAGGGAGGTTAACAATATGGAAATAGCTATTATTGTTCCTTTTAATTTATAAATGAGTGAAATGAAGTTAAGAAATAGATGACCTTGCTTAAGGTCATATATGGAAAAACAACTGGGATTCTGTTATCAAACCGCAGCAAACCTGAACGGTCTTCAGGGCCCCTCCTGAGTTAAACTCCTGTTATCCCATACTCAATTCAAACCAACTACTGAAGGGTGAGTCTTTAGTTTCCTTACCTGTCCTCTCTACCTGCCACCAGTGCTTCTTGTAATTTAGGAGAGGCCTGTCTAAGAGAACTACACTCACTAGCACCTAACCACCTTTCACTGCAAAATTTAGCAACAGAACCTAAGCAAGGCCAAGAATAACCTTTGCCATGGCATTCCGAATGCCATTCATTGGTTAGATAATGTTTCCATGACTCTACTAAAATAAAATCAGATTCTTCTTCAGTCACCCCGCAATTGATTTCTTATCTTGGGCATAAAGTAGAGCCCATGCCTGACTGGACAGGATGCCTTAATACACACAAGGACCTATGAAACCCGGGGCTGAAAAAGAAAAAAAACAGGAGAATAAAGTTGGCAGCGCCTCGTGTAAGTACGGATGGATGTAAACCGCTGAGACACAAGTGAAATCAGCGATGACAGAACCACAGCCAAGTGATTTCAATGAGGTGATCCAGTGGTCTCAATCCACATCACTCCATCTAAGGCGGCAGAAGCAGAGATGTCCTCGGAGAAACCGACCTATACCCACACCTCTGGTCCACGGTGTCCCGCAACCCCCCCCCCACGTCAGCCCCCAGGGCAAGGGGAGGGGGCCTCATCCTCCTGTCCCTCACCTCTAAAGTTTTCACCAGGATCTTCATGTAAAGTTCAGAGATGCCCAGCGATACTCCGAACGCCGAAGGCAGCAGGATGAGGCTGAGCACCAGCGTCAGCCAGGTAGACAATATCTTCCCCGCCACGTCTGCGCCCTCCATGGCTCCGCGCACCCACTCGGGACCAGAGGTCCGCGGAGGAGGAGAGCTGAGGGCGATCGCTGTCCCTGTCCCCAGGCGCTCAGTCAGTCCAGTCGCAACTCCGGTGCCACCAATGTCACTCCTTCTTGGCTCTCACCTCTGCGGAGCAAAGAAGAGAGGAGGGGGAGGGAACTTTCAGAACTAGGGCAATATCCTTCCTTCCTCCTTGGACCCCCGTGGGCCTCCACGAGAAGCCCGAGTGAAGAGCCGAAGCCGCCGGAGCGATCGCAGACTGGGGACAGAACTGGGGACGAGCGCTGGGCCACCGGCGGTGCGCCCAGAGCGCAGGGGCGCAGCCAGGAACGCGCCCCGCCCTGTGCCTGGTTTCCTCTGAGCGCCGATTGCGACACCCCAGCAGTGACTCACCAAGGCCTTCCCGCAGCGAGATCCCCGCCAGGGAGCTCTGGGGCCCGAGGCTAGGCCGGTGGCTGGTAGTTCTTGGGTTCTGGGCGTCTTTTTTCTGCCCGACGCCTTGGCCCCACCTCCTTGGTCACCCAGCCGGGGAGGATCGGTTCCCCGGGGCGCCACAGCAGCCCCGCGCCCCACCTCCCGCAGCGCCCCCTGCGATTGATCCTCTCAGCCCGGAGTTCCAAGCTGCAGATCCTGAGCCGTTCCTGCGCCTCCAAAGAGACAACTGCAAGTCCCGGACGCCAGCGAAGGTCTTGCGCGTGTAAAAGCAACCTCCTGGGAAGGGCTTTCCAGGAGCGGAAAATGTCCGGCATTGTGCTGCAGCCACACGCCTCTTCTGGCATTCCCACACCAGATCAGCTTTTCTCGCCCACTGCCAGGTGCAAGCTTGCTTATCGGGAGTACAAGGATCTCTAGTCTGCCCAGACAC
This sequence comes from Megascapheus bottae, assembly GCF_031878675.1. Taxonomy (NCBI): domain Eukaryota; kingdom Metazoa; phylum Chordata; class Mammalia; order Rodentia; family Geomyidae; genus Megascapheus; species Megascapheus bottae. The sequence continues at coordinate 11,062,642 of NC_143521.1, forward strand.
CATCCCTTAGGGCACAGAAGAAACCAGAAGCCAGGAGTAGGGCTCATGCCTGTAATCCCAACACTCAGAAGGCTGTTAGCAGGATTGGTAAATTCGAGGTCAGCCAGGACGAGTTCCAGACCAGCTTTAACTACAGGAGAAAACCCTTTCTCAAAATTTGAAAGAAGGAGTATGAAGGGAGACATAAGAGAGGAGAGAAAAGGAAAAATCTTCAGGGGTTGGCAGCCAGCGGCCAACCTTTGACCTGAGCCGCCCAGGGGTCCACATTTGTGCCTCATTTGTGGAACAAAGAAGGGCGAACCCCTGGCTTCCTATTTACTCCACTGCGTGCAGAAATATTTGAGAACCCTAGTCAATTAAGAAATCTGGCTATCCTGTGTCCCTTAATTGGGCTAGAATCTTTTACGTGTAACAGGTGTTGAATGGAAAGTGTTAATAGCAAATATTGTAGAGAAAACTTTCCTTTGACAAAAATGTGAAGAAAGTAGGAGGTGGGGAGGGTTGACAGGGAAAAGAGAAGTTCTAGCGCAAAGAATGTGAGCTCTTGCAATCTGCACTTCCTGCCCGGTACCTGTCCCTAGCTCCTCCTCTAAGAGCGAGACGTAAGCCAAGTTATGAATGAAAACTGAAGGTTGAGTTTCTCCAACTGAAAGGTCTGCCTATTGAAATAAGGGGTAAAAAGTACTGAAAACTACCAAAATCCCTGCTGGAAATGTACAGTACATACTTAAAGCAAAGGCATGTAGATTATGTTGACTCATTTAACACTCACGGGAAATGCTTAACAAGTCTAGCCAGCCAAGGAGACCAGACAAGTAACTTTTTCTGCTTAGCCACACTCTGGCACTAACTGCACACACACTCTCCAATAATTTCTATGGCTCATGACTAAACTCCAGGAACTGGCTTTGGTTTGGGGGTTCTCTTTTTTGTTTTGTTTGGGTTTTTTTGTGTTTATTTTGTAATATTTTTTGTCGATTTTGGAGCTTGAACTCAGGGCATGGGCACTATCCCTGAGCTAATTCTCTACCACTTTGAGCCACAGCTCCACTTCCCATTTTCTAATTGGAGATAAGAGTCTCCTGGACTTGCCTATCTGGGCAGGCTTTGAACCACCAATCTCATATCTTAGCCTTCCTAATAGCTAGGGTTGCAGGCATGAGCCACTGGCAGCTGGTGGGGGTTCTACTTTGCAGCAGCTTTCCAAACAACAAAGCTCTAGGTAGAGATGGTAGGGTAGCTAGCCTAATACAACAGAGGGCCAAAATCCCAGGCATAACAAAGGCACCAATAAGATTACAGACTTGACCTGCCACTGGGCTTCTTTACACTCTCCTGTGAAACACTAACAACTGGTAGTGTTTGTTCCTAGCTACTCTAGAGGTTGAGATCTGAGCATCTCTGTTCAAAGTCAAATCCTGGAAAGTGCATGAGACTCTTACCTTTTAATCACCAAAAATGCTGGAAGTCAAGTGGTAGAGCACCAGTTTTAAGCAAAAAAGTAAAAAGCTCAAGGACAGGACCTAGGCCCTGAGTTCAAGCTTCAGGACCCATGCACACAAGTTCATGCGTGTGTGAATGTACACACACACACACACATACACACACCCCACATGATGTCTATCTGCAAGGCTAGATTTCTTCTAAATGCTCTAGAGAAGAATCTTTTTTTTTTTTTTTGCCTTTTTCCAGTTTTTAATAGAATTTAGTTTTAAGGCCCACCCTAATAAAAGATATCATCTCAAGATTGTCACTTAAGTACAATCAGTAATGGCTTGCTTTTTCCAAATAATTCACAAGTTATAGAAGCTAGGGCTTGGGCCTCAACCCATTACACCACCCAATTCTGTAAAAATGGGGTAATAACACTTAGAAATTCTTACTGGGCAGCGACATTATGTAGTTAAAAGGTAGCTGACAGTAAGTGCTTAATGAGAAATGTCCACCTGTGGTTTGTGCTGTTCAAGTCAGCTGAACACTTACCAGGAAAATTTTTTAAGAACCTGTGTTTTCACCTTTTACTGTAGCATAAACTCCCTTGATGCTTATATTTCAATTTCATTCCCCCTCTCTCTCCTCTTTCTTTCCCTTTCCTTCCTTCCTTCCTTCCTTCTTTCCTTCCTGTCCTGGGTCTTGAACTCAGCCTGGCACTGTCCCTAAGCATTTTTTCTCAAGATTAGTGTTCTACCACTTTAACCACAGCTCCATTTCTGGTTTTTCAACAGTTATTGGAGATAAGAATCTCAAGGCCTTTCTTGCCCATGCGGGCTACAAACTGTGATCCTCAGGTAACCTCCTGAGTAGCTAGGATTACAGGTGTGAGCCACCAGCACCTGGCTTTGTATTTCAATTTCTAATATCTCTTCTGTCCTAAAATACCAGGTTTTCTGACAAAATTTGCTCTACCATAAACCAACTGGATATAGATTTAGACACACTTTGTCAACTTCTAAGGCCAAATGAAGTAGAATAGAAGAATAAAGAAAAGGGGCTAACATTTCTAAAATGTTTAATATGTAAGATTCAGTACTTGGGTTTTGTTTTCTTTTTTTTTTTTTTTTGGCACGGGAGGCGGGGGCGGGAGGGTAGATTGTTGCTGTTTTTCCCAATCCTGGGCTTGAACTAAATGCCTAGGCTCTGTTTCTGAGCTTTTTTTGCTCAAGGTAATCATTCTACCACTTGATCCCCAGTGCCACTTCTGGCTTTTTTGAGTAGTTTATTAGAGATCAGAGTCTCAAGGACTTTCCAGCCCAGGATAGACTCAAACCACAATCCTTTCAGATCTCAGCCTCCTGAGTAGCTAGGATTACAGGTATGAAATACTGATACCATGCTTCTCAGTACTTGTTGAAATGCAGTTTCTAAGTCAGAAAGGATGAGGTTGGCTTAAGATTCTAACAAGAGCCCTGATGATGCTGATGCAGTTCTGAAGCTCATACTCTCAGTCAGTTGTTTATTTGTTTGTTTGTTTGTTTTGGGGGGATCATGGGGCCTAGGTGCCATCCCTGAGCTCTGAATTCAGCTCAAGGATACCACCCTACTCTTTGAGCCACAGCCCTATTTCCCCTTTTCTAGTGATTAATTGGAGATAAGAGTCACACGGTCTTTAGTTCCAAGGCTGGCTTTGAACAGTGATCCTCAGATCTCAGCCTCAAGAGTAGCTAGGATTACAGGCATGAGCCACTGAGCCAGGCTTTCAGTCAGTCTTAACCACGAGCCTACGTCCTAGGAACCCAGATAAGTTTCTGCCAACCAAAGCCAAAAGAATTGATCCACAAGAGCTGGTCCTTACCTGAGAGCCCATTATGTTATTTGCATCTTCTTCAAGCTCCTATAATAGCTGTAATCATGGCCAGCAAGAAAAGTATTTATGCTAAACAGCTTTAAGCACTTGCCAATACTTTCAGGAATAGATGTTTATGACAAGTAAGATGTCATAACCGGAGCTAAGTGACAGATAATGATTTAAGGAGTTGTATGATAATCAGCTTTCTGTCACAGTGACAAATCATTGTGAGATATCAGCTTAACAGGAGGAAGGCTTATTTTGGTACATAGCTTCAGAGGTTTTAGTCCATGGTGTTGGCCCACTGTTTTTAGGCATAAAAGGTGAAGGTATACATTGTGATTGGAACACATGATAGAGGCAACTGCTCATCTTATGAGAAAATAGACAGAAAAAAAAAGCCACTGGTAGCTCAAACTTTTCATCCTGATTACCCAGGAGGCCGAGATCTGAGGATCCCAGTTTGAAGCCAGTCCAGACAGACAAATCTATGACTCTTGGCGGGGAGTCTGGCCTAGTGGAGTGCTTGCCTAGCATGCACGAAGACCCGGGTTTGATTCCTCGGGACCACATACATAGCAAAAAGCTGGAAGTGGTGCTGAGGCTCAAGTGGTAGAGTGCTAGCCTTGAGAAAGTCCAAGGACAGTTCTCAAGCCCTGAGCTCAAGTCCAGGACTGGCAAAAAATAAATAAATAAAAATCTATGACTCTTTTAATTAACTAACAAAAAGCCAGGACTGGAAATGTGGTAGAGAATCATCCATAAGCATATAAAGCTCAGTGAGAGTGTGAAGCTGTGAGTTCAAGCCCCAATACTAAAGGGAATCATTTATCTGTTCCTCCATACCTACATTTTACTTCATTGCACAGAATTTCACTTCATTTTTTTTTTCTTGTGGGTCATGGGGCTTGAACTCTGGGCCTAGGCCTGTCCCGTCCAGCAGGACGTCAACTATGGCCAAGAACCTAGAGGGAGGAATGAAAGGGACAGGAGACACAAAGAAGGCAGCAAGACAAGCATTCTGATCAAGCTGAGAATTTTATTTTTCACACAGGGGTTTATATGCCTCTTCAGGAGAGGCAAGAGGGGGTTGGGGTACTGCTTGGGGTATGAGATCAGGTGGTAGGATGTTTGCATATCAGCACAAGTAGGCATGCATTGCTTAGTAACCTAATTTACAAAATGTTGCCCTTAGGACAAGGAACTATGCAGGCACATTCTTACGCTAAGAATTCAGGGAGGGGGAGAATGTTCCCAACATGGGCCCTGTTCCTGGGTTCTTCAGCTCAAGGCTATTGCCTACCCTTGGGCTTGCACAGTGTCCCTGAGATCTTCAGGTTAAGGCTCCCTACCCTTGAGCCACAGCCCCACTTCTGGCTTTCTAGTGATTAATTGGAGATAAGAGTCTTAACATTCTTTAGTGCTGGGGCCGGCTTTGAACTGTGATCCTCAGATCTCAACCTCCTGAGTAGCTAGGATTACAGGCATGGCCATGGCACCCAGCACAGAATTTTACTTCTAAACATATTCTGTTCAAAGCCAGTAGTGATTCACAAACAGTTGAAAATTATACTCCAGATATGTACTTGAGCTCTCTGAAAGCCCTTGTAAAGAGGAGTAGAAGAACCCTTTCATTCCTCTCTGATAGGATGGTATGGAATCTGAGAAATGAACTGACAAAAGCTTAATGGGAGATGGGAACATAAAGCACCATATATCCTATATCATATATACAACTATTTATACATATAACTATATATATATATACATACATACACTATACACACACACACACACACACACACACACACACACACACACACATATGTGCTTTCTCAAGGCCAACATTCTGCCACTTGAGCCACAGCACCACTTCCAGCTTTTTCTGTGTATGTGGTACCAAGGAATTGAACCTGGATCTTCCTGCATGCTAGGCAAGCACTCTACTATCAGGCCAAACTCCCAGCCTGGCAAACTTTACTTCTGCGGAAGGCTGCACTGTTGCCCAAAAATCACACATCACAGCCAAGCTGCCCCTTCTTATCCCTAATGCACTCAGACTCACAGTCCGTTATTGGCTAGTTCAAAGAGGGTGGGATGCATCCAGTATACAATTTTACATACTTAGCTATATAAAGTGACTATTAAAAATCTTTGAATGTGTCTGGGAATGTGGCTTAGTGTTGGGTCTGCCCTCAGCCTAATTTTAATTATGTTCTAAAATCTAAGTGCTAGTGATTGTATATAGAGATTCCCTTCTTTGAATACTTGTTTGTTAAACATGTCATTTGAAATATGATGTAAAAATAAATGTTAATAAATTCTTTAATAAAAAAATATACTGGGTCTGGCCCTGATGGTTCATACCTGTAATCCTAGCTACTCAGGGGCCTGAGATCTGAGGATTACAATTTGAAGCCAACCCGTGTAGAAAAGTCAATGACACTTATCTACAGTTAACTACCAGAAGATGAGAAGTGGCATTGTGGCTCTAAGTGATTAGTGGTAGCCCTGAGTAAAAGAACTCAGGGACAGTGCCCAGGCCCTCATTTCAAGCCCCACAGTTGACCGGGGAAAAAAAAAAAAAGGTTAAAATTTTAGTTACTTTAAAACCAGTATGTCAGTTACTAACCTTTTCAAGGAAACCAGAATTTGCCACCTGAAGAAAACACCAATTTGCCATACTGCCACTGAGAGCACTTGAAAAATGGGAGTTGAAGGAAGGGTCCTCACTTCCTCCCAGCCTTAAGTCTAGCAGTGGTTAGCTCGGTGGGTAGAGATGGTGAGACACGACCCCCCAGACCCCACCTGGTCAGTGTGTGTCTGCGGGCCTCCTATACCTGCCTCTCCCTGCGCTGCCATAGCCACGTCTCCCGCGAGCTGCCCTGACCCTGACAAAGAGCCTGAACCAAGCCATTTGGGGTCCTCGCGTCCATGCTCCGCTCGCAGAGACCCCCATCCCTGTGACTTCCTGGAGGAACAGGTGGAGCTCATCAAGACGATGGCCGACCGCCCGGCCACCCTGCCCTGCACAGGTCCCCCACACCCGGCTGGGCCAGTAGCTCTTCCACTAGAAGACTCCAGAGTCCAGCAGCCTTTGAGCGCCAGCTCTGCATGGCTTGACCTCAGGGTTTCGGCCCCAGCCTCTCCCTCCAACCTCTGGACAGTGTCCTCACTAACCACCCTGAGCCGTTTCCTAGCCTTGGACCAAATGGGAAAAAAAAGCTTTTTTGCAAGAAAAAAAAAATCCTTGGAGAAAGATGACTTCCAAAGATGTATGTATATATATCCCTAACCTATGTTAAGCTGTTAACCTATGTTAACCTATGTTCACTGAATTTTCTCCCACACAATGTACACTGCATCTCATAATATACTTGCTTGTTTTCCCCTTGTTAATTTACCTTCTTCTCTGAGAATGACTTGATTTGCATGAGTTTCTCAAAGTTCATGTTTTGAAAATTTAATCTCCAATGTGAAGTGTGCCATCTAGGAGGTGATGAGTGTACTGCCCTCAAAAATAAATGAATGCCTCTTCATATGATGAGCCTCTGATGTATAGTATGACTTTGGCCTCCTTCTCTCCCTCCCTAGACCATGTTAGATATATAAGTTAAGACTCTTGTTCTTCTCAGATACCAGAAATGTGAGCAACATAAATTTCCATTTACTATTAGCTATCAAGTCTGTGTACTCAGTTATAGCAGTATGTAACAGAAAACTGGTGTCAGACATGAGGTTATTACTATTGTAAAGAATTTCTGAAAAATGCAAAAGAGGCTTTGAGTAACTTAGAGAACCCAACTAGAAAACATAGATTGCCACGAACAGAGACCAGTAAAGACTAGGTAGCTTATTAAGATAGTCAGGCATAGGCAGTCAAATAGGGTAATGCCCCCCCCAAAAGATTTCTCTACATAGATGGAAAAGTAGTGGCTTATTCCAAACATTCCAGCCCTCCCTTGTCCCAAACAAGCAGGAAAAAATGAAGACAGGTCCTAAAGCTGGGTTTCTAGCTCAACTTTTTTGATGTGTCTTTACTGGGGTTTGAACTCCAGTCCTGAGCAGTGTCCTTTGGCTTCTTTGCTCAAAGCTGGCAGTCTACCCACTTGAGCCATAGCTCCTTTTTGGGAATTTGGTGGTTAATTGGAGATTAAAGTCTTTTGGACTTTCCTGTCTAGTTGGCTTTGAACCATGATCTTCAGATTTCAGTCTCCTGAGTAGCTAGGATTACAGCCTTGAGTCACCTGTCCTTGATTCCAGTCCAACTTTTTGCTGATTAACTGCAGACAGACTTCTCTGTTCAAGCTAGATTTAAGCCATGATCTTTCAGATCTTAGGCTCCTAAATAACCATCCCAATCTTAAAAATTAATATTCATACTTAGATCATGGATAGCACATCAGATAATTATATATAGATTACAGAATGTTTAACCAATGATTAAAATACCCACAAGATTCAAAGGAATATTACTGAAAGCAAAGACAGCAGGTCACCTAGGGTGGTTAGATAAGATACTAATATAATGAACCTACTTTCAAACTCACCCAGGATTTGCCAAAGTACAGCACTAGATCAAAGCATAGTGTTCAAGGTACCAGTAAGCCCAAAGAAGAGTTTAAATCCACCATGTCAAGCAGGTGACTCATGCTGAGATGAAGACCTGGGACAAGAGTTTGGAGTGCATCAGGTCTGTGACTTATAAACTAGAAGGTCTGATGGAAAATGGGGGATTTCTCAGAGTTAGACACCTCTCTTTCCATGTGTTCCACATGAGAAGTTTGCATCATCGTTTATCTGGCATTTGATAAACCTAGAGATCAAACCCAGGACATTGCACTTGCTCAGCAAGCACTTTGCCACTGAGCGTCATCGCCGACCATATGGTGGGTTTGACATGTCCATGTGTTCATGTCTTTCTGATTTAATTGGATGATTTTGTAAGTGGTATTAAAATTTTTTTTGCTACATATGTTATGTGTTTGTCTACCCATCATAGTTTGTGCAGGACAAAAAATGGCCATTTACTTGCACAAACAAAGGCAGGGTGGTTCTTACACTTGCACTCAGAATGGAACAAATTACTGTTTTCAAAAGTGGAGTCCCTCAGGGAAAAGTACAACCTGGAAGCTACTGTTCTATACAAAATGGAATAACTGGGAGCAGGGCACAGTTTTATTACTGATAGTAATAACTGGAAACTGGCTCTTAAAAAGTTTTCTAGGGGGCTGGGAGTTTGGCCTAGTGGTAGAGTGCTTGCCTAGCATGCATGAAGACCCGGGTTCGATTCCTTGGTACCCCATATACATAACAAAAAGCCGGAAGTGGTGCTGAGGCTCAAGTGCTAGCCTTGAGAAAGTCCAAGGACAGTGCTCAAGCCCTGAGCCCAAGCCCAGGACTGGAAAAAAAAAAAGTTTTCTAGAGGTATCGCAATCTGTAACAAAAGCTAAAAGGTGAGGCATGGTAGTGCAGCTCTGGAATTCCAGTCCTCAGGAGGTGGAGACAATATGATTAGATAAGGTTGAGGCCAGGAGCTGTGAAGGTGACTTAGAGGTAGTGTGCTTGCCTCGCATCTATAAAGTCCTGGTTTGATTCCTCAGTACCGAGTCAACAGAAAAAAACAAAGTTGGTACTGTGGCTCAAGTGGTAGAGTGCTAGCCTTGAGCAAAAGAAGCTCAAGGGCTCAGGGACAGTGTCTAGGCCTGAGTTCAAGCCTCAGGACTGGTAAGCAATCAATCAGTCAATCAATCAATCAATCAATCAATCAACAGTTGAGGCCACCCTTCGATACATGGCAAAACTCTATTTCTAACTAAATGAATGAATTAATGAATGGATGAATGAATGCTAAAGAAATAAAATGAATAAAAATAAGTGGTTGATAGTTAAAAGAGACCAGTCAAATGTGTACCAGACCTAGTTTTAGAGTCTTATTCTACAAATGCCTGTTTGTTTTTTTTTAAAAAGACTTCTCATCCTGACAGTTGACTTTAATTAATGAATTACAGTCATCATCCAATAATTTATTGTGCTAAAGGTCATTTCTTCACCATGAGCAGAGAGTAAGCAGCTGATGGCAACAATTAAAAACAAAACAACTTGCAGATTAATTAGTAGCTTCAATGTACTTTGGCCTCTGTTAAACTAAAAACTCTCCAGCTACTATGATGACTGTTAGAACATGCTCCAATTAATTCTAAGGCTCTAGCTATTACTGTATTGTCCTCTTCTGCTATCACCCACCTACAGTCATGAAGGAAAAGTGACTGTACCTCTCAATCCAGAGTTTACCTGAGCAAAGTTTGAAACCAATAGTGGAGTTGACGGCCCTTATTTCTTAGCATGATTCCTAGGCTCCAGTGATTCACAAAACCTTTTAATTTTATGTGTTACATTTAAAGCCATTCAAAAATATAAACTAATAGACATGCCTAAAAGAAGTAGCTTGAATTAATCTGCTTCCATTGGGAAGAGAAAACCAGAGTGTTACACGGAAGAGGCTGCAGGATTTATATTGGTTCTTAGGCCCCATTTAGTCACTGATTTTTTTTTTTCTAGTCCTTGGCCTGAGCACTGTCCTTGGACACTTTTTGCTCAAGGCTAGTTCCACTTAAGCCACAGTGCCACTTCTGGCTTTTTCTGGGTATGTGGTTCCAGGGAATTGAACCCAGGACTTCGTGCATGTTAGGTGCACACACTACCACTAAGCTTCCAGCTTATAATCACTGATTTTGTACTGTATGTTGGCTGTGTGACTACTGGTCAGTTTTTCCCAACATAGATTAAATCAGTTTGTCACTAGTGGATCACGCCTATAATCCTAGTTACCTAGGAGAATGAAATCTAAGGTTCACAGTTTGAAGCCAGCTCAGGCAAGAAACTGTGATCGGAAAAAAAAAAAATGTGTGTGCTACTCTTATCCTTAATAAATCACCAAAAAGCTGGAATAAAGTGGTAGAGCACCTGCCCTGAATGGAAAATCCAAACAAGATCAGTTGTAAAGTCAAGTTCCAGCACTGGCACATACAAAAAAAATGTCAAATGTTCAATGCCAGTAATACGGCATGCCTGATGTTCATAAATCTGGGTTATATGGCTCTTATTCCTTGTGTTATCAGCTACTGGTGGAATTTGGAATCTGCTTTTCAGGTTCTACTTTTCATTAGTATGGTAAGATAAACTTCTGCCAGTTCAGATTCTATTTCCTAATCTGTTTAAAGGAAAATCATTTTCAGCATAAAACATTACAAAATCTCTTATATTAAGTGCTATTCGGGTGTTACATAAAGTAAAAATGTTCTGTCAGACTTATTTATTTATTGTCAAAACAAAACAGGTCTGCTCCTGAAAGACGCTTGGTGACAGTTTGAGAAAGAGTCCACATGAATACGAAGAAAACTAGTGATGTACCCTTGACCATGACTAAACAATCTGGGAGGATAATGGTCTCCCCTGTGCTTCTGGAAACAAGGTCCCATGAGGATGCCGATGTATGTGCACAGCTCCATAAATCCCCCACGCTATGAGAGGGTTCTGTTTTGGATTTCATCTAAGGACTGACTGGCCTACAATTAGCACATGCTATATGGATCACCACGTACAGCTGTTTATTGCCACATCTGCACATATAACTCAAGTCAAGTAAGTAAAAGTCATACTCTTTAAACTCGATGTTTCTCAGGTTATCTCTTCTGAGATCGCAGCATGGTCTAATTTGAACATCTCCGGGGATGATGATTTTAAATGGTTATAATAGTAAGACCACAGGCTCTATTCCTGTTATGTTCTGATGATTCCTTTGGGAGATACACTGGAATCACCTCATCTTTCTTATACCTCTTCTGGAACATATTACTAGTTTCTTTAGGGGAGGAGAGGTTTGTTTGCTGGTATTGTTATTGTTTTGACAGAGTCTCACAATGTAACCCAGAGTGGCCTTGAACTTGGGATCTTTCTGCTGCAGCCTCCCAAGTGCTGGGATTACATTTTGTTCAGATTTTCTCATGACATTTTATAGCTACAAATGGCTAATTATAGTCTCATTTATCTGTGTGTGTGTGTGTGTGTGTGTGTGTGTGTGTGTATGCACTAGTACTAAGGCTTGACCTTGACCACAGGGCCTAAATAGTAACTCTCTGTCTCTCTCTGTCTCTCTGTCTCTCTGTCTCTGTCTCTCTGTCCCTGTCTCTGTCTCTCTCTCTCTCTCTCTCTCTCTCTCTCTCTCTCTCTCTCTCTCTCTCTCTCTCTTTCTGGATGAAGTCAGCCCAGGCAGAAAAGTCCATGAGATTTATCTTCAATCTTATCTTCAATTAATCACCCAAAACCCAGAAGGAGAGCTGTGGATGAAGTAGGTTTATAGTTATAGCAGGTCTCTTTCTCTTATACCAGTGCCCCTTCTTGCCTACTGAACTCCATCCAGAAGCCTGCAATGGTGGGAAGGAAGCTTTCTACATCATGGCATGCTCTAACCTTACTATGTACAAATCACCCACGGGGTGAAGAGACCTTTTTATACAGGGCCCTTCTCTTCAGTCTCACAGGGCCTGGCTGAACTGAATCATACAGTGAAATCTCACTCCCAACCTCAGGTGACTATCATAGCCCAGACAGGCAAACAGATCTTAAAGAAAGACAATTATCTTTCGGAAGCATACTTGGTAAATCACTCCTTTAATCGCACAAATGCTTACAAAAGAGAAACATTTATCTTAAGAAAGAATACTTTTGGGGCCAGTAGTATAGTCTAGTGGTAGAGTGCCTGCTTAGCATGCGTGAAAACCCGGGTTTGTTTCCTCAGTACCACATACACAGAAAAAGCCAGAAGTGGTGCTGTGGCTCAAGTGGTATGAGCACTATCCTTGAAAAAGCCCAAGTACAGTGCCTATGCCCTGAGTTCAAGCCCCAGGACTGGAAAAAAGAAAGAAAGAAAGAAAGAAAGAAAGAAAGAAAGAAAGAAAGAAAGAAAGAAAGAAAGAAAGAAAGAAAGAAAGAAAGAAAGGAAGGAAGAAAGAGAGAAAGAAAGAAAGAACGCTTTCTTAAATAAAGCATTTGGTAAAACTCAATCTGGTTTAAAAGGTTGTTCAGGGGCCCAGGAGCATAGCCTAGTGGAAGAGTGCTCGCTTAGCATGCACAAAGCCCTGGGTTCAATTCCACCGTATCACATACACAGAAAAAGTTAGAAATGGCACTGTGGCTCAAGTGGCAGAGTGTGAGCCATGAGCAAAAGTGTCCAAGGACAGTGCCCGGGCCCTGAGTTCAAGCCCCAGGACTGGCAAAATGAATGAATGAATAAATAAATAATAAAGTGTTGCTCAGGGAGAGCAGATATCCATATCACATAAATTTATTAAACCAAAAAGACTTAGTGTCTCTGGGTCCAAATGATAATGTCAAAAACAATGAAAGAGCAAGAATTTTTGGAACATATTGAATACTCAGAGCCAAAGAAAAAAATTTACCTACAAAATTTTTAGGATTTCCTTTGGTTTAAATAACCCCCTAAGTTAGAATATTTGGCTTCTCTTTCCATGGGCCTGGACCCATGTCTAGGTAGGTACTATTATAATTATTTTTTGTTGTTGTTTTGTTCCAGGGCTTCAACTCAAAGGCTGGGTACCATCCCTGAGCTTTTGAGCACAATGCTATCACCCTACCACTTAAGTCACAGCTTTTTGATGGTTAATTGGAGATGAGTGGTTCATGGAATTCTCTACCTGAGTTAGCTTTGAACTGCAATCCTCAGCTCTCAGCCTGCTGAGTAGGTAGGATTACAAGTGTGAGCCATTGACACCCAGCTTTCTTTGCTTTGTTTCACAAATTATGCCCATCTTCTACTTTATTTTGTGTCTTGTCCTGAATTTCTTTTCTGTGATGGGAGAAATGCAGGGTTCAAGGTTTAAGAGTTAAGGCCTCATGCCTTCAAGGAACCTCCTCAGATAGCCCCCACTATCAGCTGATGATTAACAGGTTAGTGATATGTTATCTGTGTTTATTAATTATTACAAAGACTTCTAGTCATCTCTCCTTCCACAAAGACCTAGAGACAGAACTTAAAATATACCTTCATGGTGACATACACATATATGTATGTTTCATTATATATATGTGCATATATATACATATAATTTCCAATCAAAGGAAAACCATCTGTCCTTTCACTAATTATGTTAAGCATTCAATATTTGGAAGAGATATCACAAAGTACCTAAATATATGACTTTTTACAGACTTTTTTTTTAAAGAAACATAAATTGTGTGTGTCTGTGGGTGGGAGTGTAAACTTGTTCAACCACTATGGAAAGCAGTATGGCGATTCCTCAAAAGACTAAACATAGAGCTCCCCTATGACCCAGCAATTCCACTCTTTGTCATTTACCCAATCGTCCAGAAACAAGGACATACTAAAGCCACTAGCACAATGATGTTCAATGCAGCATTATTTACCATGGTAAAGATACGGAACCAACATAGATACCCCTCAGTAGATGACTGGATCAAGATGTGATACTTATACACAATTGAATTCTATGCTGCCATCAGAAAGAATGACATTGCCCCATTCGTAAGGAAATGGAAAGACGGGAAAAAATATTATATTCAGTGAAGTAAGCCAGACCCAAAGGAACATAGGCTCAATGATTTCCCTCATTTCTAATAATTAGTACACATCTAGGACTCTCCTAGCTAGGAGACTCTCCTAGCTTCTTTATTCTTTGTTTTTTTGGGGGGGTCATAGAGTTTGAATTCCACCTGGACACTGTCCCTGAGCTCTTCAACTCAAGGCTACCACCCTACCTTTGAGCCAAGCCCCACTTTTCATTTTCTAGAGGTTAACTGGAGATAAGAGTCTTGGTCATTTTGTGCCCTGGCTAGCTTTGAACCCTGATCCTCATATCTCAACCTCCTGAGTAGCTAGGATTACAGGCATTAGTCACCATGCCTGGCTAATAACTTCTTTATTCTTATTCTTCACTTGGCTGCAAGTTTGAAAACAAGGACTTTTTCTTAGTCAGATTGTGACATATTCAGATCTCAGCTAGTGAATGAATAAATGTGAGAAAATCTTTGGCCTCACACCCATAAAACTCTGATCCAATAAAACAAAATGCAAGTGCTTTTAACTCTCTTTCTGAGCCTCCTTCAATGGGAAAAGTCTAAAAGGTGACTTTTGGAGAGGGGGTTGTGGGGCTTGAACTCAGAGTGGGTGCTGTCCCTGAGCTCTTCAGCTCAAGACTACCTGAACTCTTCAGCTTAAGGCTACTACCCTACCCTTGAACCTAGCCCCACTTCCCATTTTCTAGAGGTTATTTGGAGATAAGAGTCTCAGATCCTCACTACTACACTGTTGGTGGGAGTGCAAACTCGTTCAACCACTATGGAAAGCAGTGTGGCAGTGCCTCAAAAGGCTAAACATAGAACTCCCCTATGACCCAGCAATTCCACTACTTGGCATTTACCCAACCACCCAGAAACAAGGACATACTAAACCCACTAGCACAACAATGTTCATGGCAGCACTATTCACCATAGCAAAGATATGGAACCAACCTAGATGTCCCTCAGTTGATGAGTGGATCAACAAGTTGTGGTATTTGTACACAATGGAATTCTATGCTGCTGTCAGAAAGAATGACATCACCCCATTTGTTAGGAAATGGAAAGACTTAGAAAAAATCATATTAAGTGAAGTAAGCCAGACTCAAAGGAACTTAGGCTCAGTGGTTTCCCTCATTCGTCATAATCAGTAGAAACCTTGGGCTCTACTAGCAGAGATCTGCAATAGAGCAAAATCTTGATACATAAGGCCATATAGTATGAAGCTAATTGAAAGGACCTCCAGGATATTGAAACAAAAGCCATATAATGAATGATTGTTGTCCTTAATGTACTATGTTGTCTTTCATCTCCTTTGCTGTCCCTTGGTTATCTCATATTGGTATAGTATCTCACTTTGTTATCTGATATATTGAATTTATTTGTATTTGGATATTTGAAATTTGATAGGGAAGGGGGGAAAACCAAGACGGGTGGGGGGTTTGGGGGGGGGAGGGAAACGGGTACCAAGACATGTGAAAGGGTATCAATGTATGTGAATTAATGCACCTTCTATCTGGCAAATATCATGTAACCCTTTTACTAATTACAATAAAAAAAAATTTTAAAAAAAAGAGTCTCAGATCCTTTTGTGCACAGGCTGGCTTTGAACCTTGATCCACAGATCTCAGCCTCCTGAGTAGCTAGGATTATAGACATGAGCTACCTGCAGTGCCAGCTCAAGGTAACTTATTTTTGAAGTCAGAGATTTTTTTTTTTTGCGCCAGTCCTGGGCTTGAGCTCAGGGCCTGAGCACTGTCCTTGGACTTTCTCAAGGCTAGAGCTCTACCACTTGAGCCTCAGCACCACTTCCGGCTTTTTTCTATCTATGTGGTGCTGAGGAATCGAACCCGGGTCTTCGTGCATGCTAGGCAGGCACTCTACCACTAGGCCAAACTCCGAGCCCTGAAGTCAGAGATTTTTTTAAATATATTTTTTATTGTAATTAATAGAAGGGTTACATGATATTTGCCAGATAAATGGTGCCTTAATTCCCACACATTGATACCCTTTCACATGTCATGGTCCCCATTTCCCTTCCCCCTCCCCCACCCCTCATCTTGTTTTCCCCCAGTCCCTATCCAATTTCAGATAACCAAATACAATTATATCCGATATAGAAGTCAGAGATTTTTAAGAATTGATTGGTTGTTCTGAAATTTCCACCTTATTGAAATTATAATAAAAACCACAAAGAAATAAAAGAAAGGAGATCATTAGAAAGGCTTGCTTGGACTTTGGCTACTTTATTTAGTTTAATGTATAGGTAGGGGATTTTGTTTGTATGTGTATTGAATTGAACCAGAGCTTTGTGCTTCTTAGTTAAGTGCTCTACTACTAAGCAGCTTACACAAAAGCAACTCATACACTGAGCAATAAATGCAATAATAATATATTTTAAGACCAAACTTACAAAGTTAGTGCTGAAAAACAAATAAAATTGAAAACATTTACTTGGCTGAGCATCAGTGGATCACAGTTGTAATCCTAGCTACTCAGGAGGCTAAGATCTGAAGATCATAGTTCACTCATGAGTGGAAAAACAGGGGGCAGCGTCAGGTAGGTAAGTCCATGAGACTCATCTCTAATTAACTATCAAAATGCTCTAAATGGAACTGTGACTCAAGTGGTAGTGCATATGCCTTGAGCCAAAGAGCTCAAGGACTCTGACCAGGCAGAGTTTAAGCTACAGGATAGCGCGCGCCGCGTGCGCACACACACACACACACACAATTTGTTTTTATAATTAATATTTTTAATTGTTGGAATAATGTATAGAGGGGTTACAGTTACATTCATCAGGTAGTAGGTGCATTACTTTTCACATACTGATACCCCCTCTAATATTTTTGTCCCCATTTCTCCCCACCCCCTCCCAATCATCTTGTTTACCTCCTTCCCTTTCCTATTTCAAATAAGATATATACAATATACCAGGTAAAAAAGTCAGATACAGTAATAATATGAGATTAACTATAAGGGCAAAAAAGAGAAGAGAAATAACTTAGTGCGTTAAGAATAACCATCACATAAGATAAAGCTTTTGTTTCCATATCCTAGAGTTCCTTTCGTTTAGTCTCATTCTATATGACCATATGAACCTAGGTTTTGTGCTATTGTAATCCTCTGCTAGGAGAGTCCTAGTGTGTACAAATCATTACAACTGAGGGAAACTATGAAGCCTGTGTTCCTTTGGGTCTGGTTTACTTCACTTAATATGATTTTTTTCCATGTCTTTCCATTTCCTAACGAATGGGGTGATGCCATTATTTCTGATGGCAGCATAGAATTCCATTGTGTATAAGTATCACAACTTTATCCAATCATCTACTGAGGGGCATCTGGGTTGGTTCTATATCTTCGCTACGTACGTAAATAATGCTGCAGTGAACATTGTTGTGCTAGTGTCACTGGCTCACACCCATAATCCTAGCTACTCAAGAGGGTGAGATCTGAGGATTGCAGTTCAAAGCCAGCCTGGGCATGAAAGTCTGTGATGCTCTTATCTCCAATTAACCACCAGAAAACTGGAAGTGGAATCGAGTATTAGCCTTGGACTGACCAGCTCAGGGACAGCAGTCAGGCCCAGAATTCAAGCCCACAGTCAACCAAAACAAAAAACAAAACAAAACAAAAACCCCACCAGAATAAAGAAGCTTTTATTATAAAGCCATTTACATACTCTGCCATATGAGGTGGGACTATTCAGAAGGCTATATCTTCCTCATGTTCCTTATGCTGAGGATCAGAGAAAGCTTCTTAGGAGAAAAGTTCTACTAAAAGTACTATGTCTGGTTTATGTGTATGTTTATATGTGCTTGCATTAGTACTGGGACTTGACTTCAGGGACTCAGGGCCTGGTTGTTGTCTCTTATCCTTTTCACTTAAGGTGGATGCTTCACTACCTTGTGCCACAGCTCTACTTCCAGGTTTTTGGTTTATTTGGAGATATTTGTCACTTGAACATGTCTGCCTAGGCTGGTTTCTAACAGCAATCCCCAGATTTCAGCCCCCTTTGTAGCTAAGGCACAAGCCACCATCCAGCCTGAGGTTTTCATTTTATTGACTATGTTTTTTTCCTGTGTACGTGGTACTGAGGAATTGAGGAACTGAACCCGGGGCTCCGTGCATAACAGACAAGCACTCTACCAGTAGGTTAAATTCCTGACTCCTTTGTTAATCTTGTTTTTTAATCTAATAATCTATTAGTCTTTCTCATAAAACCTTTCCTTTCCCAGTGATTACAGTGCCCCCTGCAGGTCACCTAGTTGAAGTGCGCCCTCGGTGAGACTGTCATGAGAATTTGGAAAACTTCATGATGTAATATACCTCATTTCAAGAAAATTGATATTTTTACTCTCTTTTTTCTTTGCCAGTCCTGGGCTTGAGCTCAGGGCCTGAGCACTGTCCTTGGACTTCCTCAAGGCTAGAGCTCTACCACTTGAGCCTCAGCACCACTTCTGGGTTTTTTCTGTGTATGTGGTACCAAGAGTCTTGGTGCATGGTAGGCAAGCACTATACCACTAGGACAAACTCCCGGCCCATAACATTATTTGCCAGAAGTGGTAGTGTACACCAGTGATTCCAGTACTCTGGAGGCTAATTGAGGCAAGAGGATTTTGAGTTCTAGGCTAATCCATTCTGCACAGTGAATTCAAAATCAGTGGGTGCTACATAGCAAAATCCATCCTCAAAATAATAATGCCAGGCACTGGTGGTTCATGCTTGTGACCTTAGCTACCCAGGAAACTGAGATCTGAGAAGTGAGGTTTCCAGCGAGCCCCAGCAGGAAGGAGACTCTCATCTTCAATTAACCAGCAGAAAATATGGAAATAGAGGTGTGACTCAAATGCTACAACAGGTCTTGAGTCAAAAAGCTAAGCAACAGTATAAGTCCGTGTGTTCAAGCTTAAGTACCAGCACACACACACACACACACACACACACACACACACACACACTAATAATGTTAATAGTAACATGCTAATAGAAATATAAAATATGAGAATGAAATATGAAAACCATCATTGAGTATATTTTCATTTGGATTTGAAACTGTGCTTTCCTAGTGTGAAAGTCTCTCCAAAGTCATCTGATAAAAACAAGCACTCTGTCAGCTGGATCCTCTGAGAAGCAGGCACAGAGATGGATTTGGTGTATTCCAAACACATCGGGGAAACACTTGTAATAAGAGAATAGGGCTAAGTAGGGAGAGACTTCAGAAGGTGCGTGTGTCTGTCACCTGGGAAAGAGAAAGGGAAGAGGGCACAGTCTCAGACTTCCCTGGAAGTTTAGGACATTACAACCTGTTTGATGGAAAACGTTGAGACCTGGAGCCAAAGGCCCCTTATTTAGAAGTCGTAAATCTCCATTAAGCATGTTCCTTGCTCACTGTGGCTGGGGGAGGAGTGAGGGCTTGATGGTTAGCTGCAGGGGGAGGCCTTCAGCCAGCTGAGCCCCAAGGGAGATGCTCTTGGGGAGGGGGGGTGGAGGGCAGGTTCATGGTTTCATGGTCACAATTCACATCATACGTTCCTGTGAAGAAAACTTAGTGTGGAAGAGGGGACAGGAAGGGAGAAGGGAGAGCTGGAAGGGGGGAGAAGGGGGGAAGGAGAAGAAAGGGGGAATGGAGGGGGGAGAGGGAGAAAAAAAGTGGAGAGAGAGAAGGGAAGGAGAGTGGAGGAGAAGGGAAAGGGGGAGGGAGGAAAGAGGTCTGCGGCCTGCACAGCCCCCCACGGGTCAGCATCTAGGGAGGGGCCTGATCACAGCCGCCTCGCCACCGCCCAGCCGATAGAGGGCGCCCCCGGGGCGCTGAGCGCGCCACTGCGCATGCGACGCTGGGACCCGGCCGGCTGGCCCCGCCCCTAGGCCAGGCGGGAAGCCCGGCGTGCGCTGCCGGATGCGGCGCGCGGCGCGGTGGTCGCCGGTATGGAGGGCGAGAGTTCCTCTGCGGTGCTGTCGGGCTTCATGTTCGGCGCGCTCGCCTTCCAGCACCTCAACACCCGTGCGGACACGGTGAGCCGGCGCACGGCCTCCCTCCTCACGCCTCTGCGGGGTCCTGGCTTGCCAACCCCCCCCCCCCCCCCCCCCCCCGCCGGCGGGCTGGTCCAGACTCGCGGTCCTGGGGCGCCTGGTGTGGGAGGACCGTCGTCGTTCCCGGAGTCTTCCCCTTCCTCCTCCCTCCCCCACTCCCTCACATCCCTCTCCCCTCCCCGAACTCGGAACTCTGCGCCCCGACTCTCGGACTTGTTCACCCTTCCCTTGCTCCTGCCGCCCCTCCCCTCCCCTTCTTCCCCCTCCCCTCCCCCTCCCCATCTCCCCCTCCCCCTTCTCCCCTTCCTTCTGAGCGCTCAGGGCAGCAGAACCCAGCCCAGGGGCAGGGGAGTCGAGGAGGATGCGGGCCACCGGCTGCTTTACGCCTTATCTAGAGGATCTGGGCCTAATCTGGGATATCACTTGACCCCACTCCTTATTGTTTCCATTTTTCTGAAGTCCTGAACCCTCGTCCCATTCCTTTTCTATAGTCACTTATAAACAAACTTGCCCTCAAACGTCAAACATGTAAGTTGTTGTTTTCTTCTTGTTTCTTACCAGCCCCGGGGCTTGAACTCAGGGTCTGGGTACTGTCCTTGAGCTTTTTTTTTTTTTTTTTTGCTCAAGGCTAGTGCTCCACCACTTGGCCACAGCACCACTTCTGGCCTTTTTCTGTGTATATGGTACTGAGGAATCGCACCTAGGGCTTTGTGCATGCTAGGCAAGCACTCTTACCACTAAGCCAAACTCCTAGGCAGTGCCTGAAACTTAGTGAAGTTTAAAAAATACTGTAAAAGTTTGAGGAGTATTATCTGGTAGTAAATACTAGTGGCTTGAAAGAAATTAGAAGCCACTAAAATAGACCTTCCTACTGTACCAAGAGTTTAAAGAGAATGCCTAGTAATTTCGGTAATGTGCTCTTCATTGTAACATAAAAGTCTGGGATATCAGAAGTCAGATGAATGACAATTTTGAGTACCATTCTAATGAAGGGTGCAGTTTAATGTGTTGTATGTACATTACTTCAATGACTTTACAAATTAACACGTAAAGAACAGATTTATGACAATGTGAAGTATGTGAGGAGTTGTGGAAATTATTTCAGAATATCTGTAGTATAAAGATAATGGGCACTTAATTCCCCTGCCTTATGGGATTAGCTCTTGGTGATTAACAGCTCCCTAGTCTTAAGGAGACTTGTTTCTCCACTCTTTTTTAGCTTCTATCTTGGAAGTTGCATTTTCATTGTATCTGCAGCTTTTTCTCAGTTTTTGAGAAAAATCAGCAGCTAGAGGGCAGTAACCAATTCCCCATTAAAGACGCTGTGGAAACATTGCTTTGTGCTTTTTTTTTCCCCCCATGAAATGGAGATGGGGACAGAATTAACTAAGACTTTCATTCTCAAGCACCTTTGAGAGAAATGGAATTTTCTGAAATGCCAATCGACAGTACTGTGGCATATGCCTGCATTTTAAATCAATCAGGCTAATGCCACTCCTTTTAAGAAAGCAGACTCAAGCCTATTTTCCTGTTCAGGTGGCTGAGATCTGAGGATCATGGTTTGAAGCCAGCAAAGGCACAAAAAGTCCCAGAGACTCTTATCTCCAATTAGCACTTAAAAAACTAGAAGTAGTGCTGTGGCTCATAAGAGCTCAGGGACAGCACTCAGGCCCTGAGTTCAAGCCTCATGACCAACAAAATAAAAAGATAGACTCAGAAATTGAATTCTAATTTTTACATTGTAGACAATTTTAAGTTTGAAAACATGAATCATGTGTCATTTTATAGTTTAGAAATCTCCTCTGACTCTTCTTTTCCTTTTCTTTTTTGGCCAGCCCTAGGGCTTGAGCTCGGGGCCTAGGTACTGTCCCTGAGCACCTTTTGCTCAAGGCTAGCACTCTACCAGGTAAGCCATACAATGCCACTTCTGGCCTTTTATGTGGTACTGAAGAATTGAACCCAGGGCTTCATATATGCTAACAAAGTATGCTACCACTAAGCCACATTCCCAGCCCTACCTTGACTCTTTTTTTTTTTTTGCTAGTCCTGGGCTTGAGCTCAGGGCCTGAGCACTGTCCTTGGATTTTCTCAAGGCTAGAGCTCTACCACTTGAGCCTCAGCACCACTTCCGGCTTTTTTCTATGTATGTGGTACTGAGGAATCGAACCCGGGTCTTCATGCACGATAGGCAAGCACTTTAACCACTAGGCCAAACTCCCGGCCTCTACCCTGACTCTTAAAAGCACTTTTAAAATTCAGGCCACTGGCAAGTCATATGGGATGTTTCATTACTAGAGGGGAGCTTCTGTTCCTCATAGATTCTCTTGGCTTCTCACCTGCAGTTGTGCCAAGCCCTAGCTCTGCCTAAATAGTGATTGCCCTGTCCTATAAAGTCAACTCCATTCTTCCCCCCCACACCTGGCTTCAAGTCATTGGTAACTAGTTTTTCCCTTGTCAAATATCACAGTGGTGTTTATGATACACTGATTTTAACTATTTTCCAATCAAACTGAAAGTACCTATACCACTTAGATTGTAACAACCCAGAAAACATGTTAGCAGATTGAGCAGTCATTCGGTCAGTGCATCGTATTCCTTAGGCTGCTTATCTTTTTCCTTCTAGGAAGGTTTTCTCCTTGGGGAAGTAAAAGGCGAAGCCAAGAATAGTATTACTGATTCCCAAATGGATGATGTTGAAGTTGTTTATACAATCGGTAAGTCACTTCTGTATCTTTGTTTGTGGGCACACCAGTACTTGTGCTTGAACTCAGGGCCTCATACTCCCCCTTGGCTTTTTTGTTCAAAGCTGGTGTTGTGCTACTTGATTCATACCCCCATTTCCAGCTTTTTGCTAGTTAATTGGAGATGAGAGTGTCATGAGTACTTTCAAACCCTGGGCAAGAAGAGATACACAGGAAGGGATATGCTAAAAGAGATCAGCTTAGAACGTTCCTTTAAGCCAGATTGTCCTTGAACTATATGATTTCACCATCTTCATCTCCTAGTTGCTAGGCTTGCAGGCTAAAGTGTGACTGGCATAAATTGCTTTTGTGTATGTGTGTGTGCCAGCCCTGGGGGGTTGAACTCAATGCCTGAATACTTTTTCTTTAACCTTTTCTCTTCCTTCCTTCCTTCCTTCCTTCCTTCCTTCCTTCCTTCCTTCTTTCCTTCCTTCCTTCCTTCCTTCCTTCGCCAGTCCTAGGCTTGAGCTCAGGGCTTGAGCACTGTCCTTGGATTTTCTCAAGGCTAGAGCTCTACCACTTGAGCCTCAGCAACACTTCTGGCTTTTTTCTATGTATGTGGTACTGAGGAATTGAACCTGGGTTTTTGTGCATGCTAGGCAAGCACTCTACCACTAAGCTAAACTCCCAGCCCTTCTCTGAGCTTTTTTGTTCAAGGCTAGAGCTCTATTACTGGCACCATAGCTCTACATCTGACATTTTGGAGATTAACCGGAGATAAGAATCTCACAGACTTTTCTGCCCAAACTGGCTTCAAACTATGATCCTCAGGTCTTAGCTTCCTGAGTAGCTAGGATTACGGGTGTGAGCCACGAGCACCTGGCTAAATTGCTGTTTTTAAATTGTTAACATGGATGTACTAATTTGTCAGAATTCAAAAGGACATATTGCATTCATTTTAAGTTAAAATTATATATTGTATACAATAATGTAAGAGGACTTGGACTTTCTCAAGGCTAGCACTCTGCCACTTGAGCCACAGTGCCACTTGCAGTTTTTTCTGTTTATGTGGTTCTGGGGAATCAAACCCAGGGCTTTGTGCATGCTAGGCAAGCACTCTACCACTAGGCTATGCTCCTGATCCCTGAAGGTTTTTTTGTTTGTTTGTTTCTTTTTAATTTTAAATAGTTGTACAAAAGAGTTTCGGTTCAGTAAATCAATTATGAAAATAATTAATCTAAGCATATATACATTATTTTTAAACAAATATGTTTGGTAATATACTTGATAAAAAGTTTGTCATCACACTGTCCATATTATGGCTATTTTTCTAAGTTAAATAATCTTAGTACCATTTTTCATATTGGCAGTGTATTCTACTTTGGCCCTTCTGTGATTTCAGTAAGCTGTTAAATTATGATCAGTTCAGTGTCATAAATTATTCTACAGGAATATCTTTGTACATAATATTTTCTCTCATGTTCACTCCTTTTTCTTTGAGACAAGAGGGTCTGTGTAACCCAGGCTGGCCTTTTAACTACTAGATTCAAGCAATTCTCCTATGTCAACCTCCTAAATAGTTATGACTATAGGCATGTACCACTGCAACTGATAGGGTATGAACATTTTTAAGGGTTTGTTTTTTGTTTTTTGTTTTTTTTTGGTTGTGGGCCTTGAACCTCAGGGCCCAGGCACTATCCCTGAGCTCTTTTACTCTAGGCTAGTGCTCTACCATTTTGAGTCACAGCTCCACTTCTGGTTTTTGAGTGGTTAATTGGAAATGAGAGTCTTTCCTTCAAACTCTGATCCTCATAGCTCTTGTCTCCTGAGTAGCTAGGATACAGATGTGAGCCACTGGCACACTAAGGATTTTGAGATACATTAGTACATTGATTTCTGAAAAGACTGCAACAATATATACACAGTATGTCATTTCTTGTTTGCTACTTACAAGTTAAAAATAAGAATACGTATAATACAAAATTAAAATTTTCACTTTGATTAGAGTTCTTAGTATCAACCACAGTTAGTAGCAAGCGTTAGTATTTTTGTTTCCAGTATACATAAACACACAAGTATAAATGCATACATTTTTATGTGTACAAATAGGAATTTATGTAGACAGAAGTACTTCCCAAGGTATCCTGAGTCCAGAAGATAATCAGTATGGATAGTCTGTTATTCTTTGTAATGTCTTCATATCTACCACTGTACAATGTACCCTAACTTGCTTACCAGTGAATTGTTTTCTGTTTATTAATGTAAACATTACAGTAAACATTTTAGTACATATATTTATATGTCTTTGAAAACACATTCCTAGAGGTAAATTAGCTGATAGTCCTTCAGGAAAGTTAGGGCATTTCAGGTTCATGCACAATACATAAAACATTACCTAGGTAAGTGGGAAAAAGGCACATTCATTGTTTTCGTTTTTGTTTTGTTTTGTTTTTTGTCTTGGTTGGGATAGAACCTTGGGGCTTCTGTGCTGCACTACACGCCTAGCCCTTAATTTGCACTGCTCATACTTTTCCTTTCTTTTTCCTTTCCTATCCTTCCTTTTTCTTGCTTGGCCTGTCTTCTTTCTCTCTTTTGAGTGGAGGTCAGCATTGGGGACTGAACCCAGGGCCTTGTAATATGCCAGGTAAATGTTCTACTACTTAAGCCATATTTCCAGACATCTGTTCTACTCTGCATTTATACTATTTTGTTTTAATTGTCTTGTAATAACATAAATTAAGGAAATTGTCCTTTTGGGATATGTGGTATACATAGGTTCATATATTGTTTGTTTGTTGAGTATTTGGGGGGGGCAGTAATGTGTTTTGAATTCAGGCGTTGATATTTGCTAAGCAAGTTCTCTACCATTGAGCCATGTCTCTACCTTCATACAGAGTTTTGATGTGTTCTTTGGTTCTTTTGGTGCTTAGAGTTGAACTTACGGCTTTATACATGTTACGTACAGTTCTACCATTGAGCTACACCCTTTCCCTTGTTTGTTTGCCATTGTACTTTTTCTTTTTTCCCCGTTAAGACACTTGGAACACTCCCTACTGGCAGTTGGAATTAGCATGCCACCAACGAATATATTTTGAGGAGTTTAAGCAAATATTCCTTGAGGAAATACATTGAATTAGGCAACAATACTAAGCTTTATGGCATTTGGTCAAAAATGTTCAGAGGGGGACTAGGAATGTGGCCTAGTGGTAGAGTGCTTGCATAGTATGCAGGAAGCCCTGGGTTCAGTTCCTCAGTACCACATAAACAGAAAAAGCTGGAAGTGGCACTGTGGCTCAAATAGCAGAGTCCTAGCCTTGAGCAAAAGAATCTTAGGGACAGTGCCCAGGCCCTGAGTTCAAATCCCAGGACTGGCAAAAAAAAAAAATGTATGTCACCAAACACTCCTTTGCTCTAGCAAGGGAGTACAATGAGATTTTCATCGTATAGATTTTACTTTAATACCTCCCCCACCTGAATTTAAGGTCTTGCTCAGATTTCTGGTGCTCTAACACTTGAGTCATGCCTCCAGCCAAGCTTTTTGCTAGTCAATTGGATGTAAGAGTCTCCCTGATTTGTCTGCTTGGGCTGGCTTTGAACCTATTAGCCTATTGAGTAGGTGGGATTACAGGGAAACAACTTTTAGGAGATACTGGTGTTCTTGCTTGTTTTCTTTCATCAATAATGAACACTGGCAAAATCCTTTATGAAACAACTAGTTAGAATAATAAAAGAAAAGCCTGTTAACAGATACTTTTAACTGTTGATCAAGTTTAGAGCATAACCTTTTAGTAGTAAATGAAAATAAAGCCATATTTACTTGAAGACTAAATTATAGTTCATAGCTGTATTTTGACAAGCATGAAGTAAATGCTCACTGCCAATCAACTGATTATTAATATACTCATAACAAAATCCTTTATTTTTAGACATTCAGAAATATATTCCATGCTACCGGCTTTTTAGGTGAGTAAAGTATTAATATAAGCAAGTGAAGTATTCATTGTGAAAAATGGAATATTTTGAAATTAACCAAGTATCTTAGTTACCAATTGTAAATGAGGGTTATTTTTTTTAATAACTAATGATTCACAGGTACTGTCTGTAGATGTCTCAGTTATATGAATTGTATTAGTTTCCACTGCTCTTCTCAAGAATAAGCTTATTTTGAGAATTGACTTTC
The DNA here is from genome assembly GCF_031878675.1 of Megascapheus bottae. Lineage (NCBI taxonomy): Eukaryota > Metazoa > Chordata > Mammalia > Rodentia > Geomyidae > Megascapheus > Megascapheus bottae. Next base: position 11,089,418 of record NC_143521.1, read on the forward strand.
CTTCTCAACTGCTATCATTTCATTAGTGTCTAACTTGCTCTTATATAGCAACAGCAGTCTTTTTTCTAGCTTTTCATTCCGCTGAATTTTTAGCTAGTATTTCTTCCTTACACTCTTCTGGTCCTGGGGTTTGAACTTGGGCCCTAAGTTTTTTCTGTGAGCTTTTATGTTCAAGGCTAGCACTCTATTACTTGAGCCACAGCTCCACTTCTGGCTCTTATAGCAGTTAGTTGGTGTTAAGAGTCTCATAGGCTTTCCTGCCTGAGCTGGCTTCTATGTATGATCCTCAGATCTCAGCCTCCTGAGTAGATAGGATTACAGGTGTGAACCACTAGCTCCAGTTCCTAGTTACACTTTTTAGTATTATTGTCTGTCTGTGGACTAATTATATTCTTGTTCTTCAAACTCTTAGTCCTACAGATAGTACTAAAATCATTATCTGCATCCTAGGGCTTGTACTCAGGGCCTGGGTGCTGTACCTGAGAATTTTTAATCAAGGCTAGCACTCTACCACTTAAGTCATGCCTCTACTTTGAGTTTTTTGGTAGTTAAATGGAGATAATAGTCTTTTAGACCTTCCTGCTTTGGCTGGCTTCGAGTCATGATCCTCATATCTCAGCCTCCTGAGTAGCTAGGATTACAGGCATGAGCTACCAGCGCCTGGCTATTTTTAACTTCTTATTGACGTATAACATACATTATAACATACAAATCAATTTTTAAGAAGGAAAGCAAAACATGCAACCATAGCATGGTATGATACTAATGAAATACCTTATAATTTACCTAAACCATTCAAAAATCATGATTATGGACACACACATGTCTAAAGCTGTCTAAGAGGACATGGTCAAGGTACAAAAGTTTTATGTTGAAGGGATGGCAGGAAAAAGAATTTAATAGGATCTTAAACTGATGTACCAGGAAAAGTGACATCCAGATCCTTAATATCAACTGACACAAAAGTGTCTATTGAATGAGGAATTCTTAGTGGAGATTCATGCACAGGACTAAAAGGGAGGGACTAAAAGTGAGTCAGTATCTTTGGGCAAGCACATTAGTAATTAGATGTATTTCATAAGAATCTTAGAGCTGCAGAAAGCATCTAATCCATGCTTTTAAAAAGTTGAGTTTGGGGCTGGGAGTTTGGCCTAGTGGTAGAGTGCTTGTCTAGCATGCACAAAGACCCAGATTCAAGTCTTCAGTACCACATACATAAAGAGCCAGAGTGGTATTGAAGCTCAAGTGGTAGAGCTCTAGCCTTGAGAAAGTTCAAGGACCGCTCAGGCCTTGAGTTCAAGGCCCAGGACTGGCAAACAAATAAACAAAAAAAAGCTGGAAATGGTGCTATGGCTCAAGTGGTAGAGCTCTAGCCCCAAGAAAGCCCAAGACAGAGCTCAGGTCCTGAGTTCAAGCCCCAGGACTGGCAAAATAAATAAATAAAAAGTTGAGTTTGTTTTTGTGCCATTCCTGGGGCTTGAACTTAGAGTTTCATTTCATTTGGATTTTTCACTCAAGGCCGACACTTCCTTGCTCTAGCTCATGAGATTTTCATCATACAGATTTTACTTAGTACCTCCCCGACCTGAACTATTTTGAATTTAGGGTCTGATGCTTGCTCAGATTTCTGTTTATGGACCTTGTATTTCTGCCATTGTATTTTGTGTACTTTCTCTACTATTCACTTTAGGACTTCATCTGACAGACAAGAAGGTACAGATCTTGGTTGGGCAGTTGGGTTAGGATTAACTAAAACTGAAAATGATAATAAAATTATTCAGACACTTAGTTTATCTGAAATGTCTTTAATTTTGACCTTTGTAGCTTCTACAATTCTGTAGGTGAAGTTAATGAGCACTCACTGAAGAAAATATTTCCAAGTACAAAAAAGGTATTTTCTAGTTTGCCTTTTCCTTGTTGGTATTGTATGCATTATTTTGGGGCTCCTAAAAATATACTGTTTTGACAAAACTTATAGGTAGTATTTGTCTTTATGTTGACAAAACTAGTAAGAAATAGCCTATTCTTTCCAAGTATTCACAAAGGTTTCCCTGAAAGCAAATCTAGTCATTTAACACTGTGAATCTTGGATTGGAGGTGTGGCTCCAGTTGTAGAGTTTCAGCCATGAGCAAGAAAGCCAAGAGTGCAAGTTTCTGAGTTCAAGCCTGACAAAAGTAAAAAAAAAAAAAAAAAAAAACCACATAAATCTTATGTTTATTGCTCCGTGATTACCTAATCAACATCAATCTCTTCCTCTGTGTTGATCAAACTATTCTTGAACTTCTGGGCTCAAGTATCTCTCCCCTTACACGCCTCCCAAACAGCTTAGACTTCAGGTATGCATCACCACACCTGGCTTTGCAGTTACTTTTTTTTTTTCTTTTATAACTGCAGGGACAGTATATAGCTATACTATATATGGTATAGTTTCATATATGGTACAGTTTTCTATACATTATTTAATTCCTCCATAGAATATTTTATGTTTAGCTACAAGTTGTTGAATAATCAAGACAGATTATTTTCTCAAATACAAATATTTTCTACAGTTTGACTTTTTTCCACTTATAAACTTTTGTATCTTGCAAATAAAGGTATATCCAGTTGAATAACTTTGAGTCACTGGGTATGATGACTCATATCTGTAATCTTAGCTACTCAGAAGACTAAGACAGGAGGACTACAAGTTTGAAGATAGCCTGGACAAATTCTTGAGATTCTTAGCTCCACAATTAATTAGCAGAAAGCCAGAGTGTCATCTATGAGTGGAAAAACTCAAGAGCCATTTAAACTTCAGTACTGTGTGTGTGTGGATATCCACACATACACATACAGATTTATAGTTGAGTACCTGCCTAGCACACTGAAGGACTTGGGTTATATCCATAGTACTTTTTTGTTTTTTGGCCAGTCCTGGGGCTTGAATCAGGGGCCTGAGCACTGTCCTTGGGCTTTCTCAAGGCTAGAGCTCTACCACTTGAGCCACAGCAACACTTCCAGCTTTTTCTATGTATGTGGTAATAAGGAATTGAACCTGGGTCTTCATGCATACTAGGCAAGCACTCTACCACTAGGTCAAATTCCTGGTGTCGTCCCCCCCCCCACCCCCTGCCTTTGCCTTTTTTTTTTTCTTTGTGGGTCGAGGGGCTTGAACTTGGCCTGGGCACTATCCCTGAGCTCTTCAGCTCAAGGTTACCGCCCTACCCTTGAGCCAAGCTCCACTTCCCATTTTCTAGAGGTTAATTGGAAATAAGAGTCTCAGATCTTTTCATGCCCAGGCTGGCTTTGAATCCTGATCCTCAGATCTCAGCCTCCTGAATAGCTAGGATTCTTTTTTTTTTTTTTTTTGTTTTCTTTAAAACAATTCTTTGTTGAAAAGTGGTTGTTGGATTTATTTTTTTGTTTTGTTTTTGTGGTTGTCCTGAGGCTTAACCTCATAGTGTGGGCACACTCCCTGTGCATTTTTGCTCAAAGCTAGTGCTCTTCCAACTTTAGCCACAGTTCTACTTCTGGCATTTTGATGGTTGTCTGATGGACTTTCCTGCCGGGGCTGACTTTGAACCATGATTCTGGATGTCAGCCTCCTGACAGAGATGAGCCATCAGCACCTGGCTTTTGGATATTTTTTTTAAATACACATGTGTAAATGTTTAGCTTTAAAAAGAACAGAAACAATTGCTTTTTTTATTTTTTGAAGCATTCTCATTATACAGTCCAGAAGGACCTCTAACTCACAATTCTGCCTCACTTAGTTTCCCAAGTGTTGGGGTTGCAGGTACAGATGAAGCACTTGAAATGTGCAAATACAAAATTTAGTTGTTGAATATGCCACAGATTTCTATGAACTAAAAGTTATTTTTCTGTCTTAGATTTACTGAGTTTTATTTTTCTGGTTTAAGAACAGTTTAGTGCTTGGCACGGTGAGTCACGCCTGTAATTCTAGCTACTCAGGAGGCTGAGATCTGAGGATCTCGGTTCAAAACCAGTCAAGGTACTAAAGTTCATGAGGCTCTTATCTCCAGTTAACCACCAGAAAACCTGAAGTGGCACTGTTGCTCAAGGGGTAGGGTGGTAGCCTTGAGCTGAAGAGCCCAGGGACAATGCCTCCGCCCAGAGTTCAAATCCCACAACTGACAAAAAAAAAGAGCTTAGGAATACAGTGGTTTGGTTTTTGTTGTTGGTTATTTTTTGTTTTTACATATTACATTTAAAAAAACCCATTCCTGTGATTACAAAAACCAAAGCAGCTTATTAACAAAACCTTCAGGGCATAAGTGATGCCTAGTAAGTGAAGCACTGGTATTACTGTTTCTTTCTTGTAAATTTTTACTAAAGATGACAATTACATAACTACAAATGCCATAAAAGGAACTAAAGTCAGCATTTTTTTCTTTGAAATACTTTTCTATATAAATGAAAACAGCCTTTTAAATAAATAGAAAGTAAGTATAAGTCAAATTGCAAACTTTCAAAGGTAAGTATAAAATTAAGTATAGTTTTTATTACTTGTCCAAAATCTTCCCAATTTCAGAAAGCTTTTTTTTTTTTTTTTGGTCAGTTGTGGGGCTAGAATTCTGGGTCTGGGCACTGTCCCTGAGCTCTTTAGCTCAAGGCTAGCTAATACTCTACCACTGAGCCACGGTTTCATGCTTTCACTTCAGTTTTTTGGTGATTAATTGGAGATACAAGTCCAAGCTGGCTTTGAACAGTGGTCTTGGTCTCCTGAGTAGCTAGGATTACAGGCATGAGCCACCGGTATCCAGTTAAAAAGCCATTTTAATACATCATTTTTGCCTTTTGTTTGTTTCTGAGAGTGGGTTTCACTGTATCACCTTGAACTCAGTTTTCTTGCTTTAGCCTCCAAAATGAGTGCTGGAATTACAGCCCTGTCACATCATTCTTGGTTCAAAACTGTTGGTTTTATTGCTATTATTACAAAACATGTTATAATAACTATCAACCATTAAGATTGAGATACCTAATTTTTTTCTGTATTTTCTTTCAGAATATGGTAGGTTGGTACAAATTTCGTCGTCATTCTGATCAGATCATGACATTTAGAGAGAGACTGCTTCACAAAAACCTACAGAAGCATTTTCCAAGCCAAGAACTTATTTTTCTGCTGTTAACATCAAGTACAGTAACAGAAAGCTGCTCTACTCATAAGCTGGAGTATGCCTTATATAAACCTCAAAAAGGGTAAATGTTCGTTGGTCATTGGCAATTTTAAACTAGTAGAAAAAAATAAGTACCTAATACACTTTGCATCTTACGTGTTTTCATGCAGTGTTGTATTAGGTTATCTCAGTAATGCTGAGATAGGTCATAGAATGTGTTAATTGTAGATGGGAGAATGAAGGTCAGGTAGGGAAACTGATCAGTATGGAATGATGCTAAGATGACTTTTCTCGTGTTTCGTGTAGAAAAAATATTTGTTGTCAGTTGATAAGGATACATGTTAGAACTTAAGCTTAGGAACTCGGTTAAACAATTTTATATTCTATATAATCTCTATAAAGAAGCAAGGCAGTTCTTAACAGGGATATCATTTAACTATTTTTTATTGGATATATGAATTAATGTGGATTGGGAATGTGGCTTAGTGGTAGAGTGCTTGCTGAAGCATGCCTGAAGCCCTGGGATCGATTCCTTAGTGCCATATAAACAGTAAAAGCCTGGTACTGTGGCTTAAGTAGTAGAACAAAAGAAGTTCAAGGACAATGCCCCAGGCCCTGAGTTCAAGCCCCAGAATTACCCCCCCCCAAAAAAAAGAAGAATGTAAATGAGCTAGCCACTGGTGACTCACATCTCTAAAAAATCTAAGGATCTTGGTTGGAAGCCAGCCAGGACAGGAAAGTCTGTGAGACTCTTATTTCCAATTAATTACACACACACACACACACACAATCTGGAAGCAGACTTATGGCTTACATGATAGAGTACTAGCCTTGAATGAAAAGCTCAGGAACATTATCCAGGCTCTGAGTTTGAGCCCTAGGACTGGCACATAACACACATAAAAGAAAGTAAAAGAGAATATATCATGGGACAGGAACCCAGAACTTTACACATTGCAGGCAAGCACTTTACCACTGAGCTTCATCCAGTCAAATTTCTCTTCTTTCTCTTTTTTTTAAATAAAGGTCTCTATGTTACCCATGCTGGCCTAAAACTTGCCATTTTGCCCCAGCCTCCAAGTGGCTGCGTTGCCTTATTTTTTCATATACTTAATTAAAATGGTTATTAAATATTTTTTCAGTTTTAAAAAATACTATACATACTTCATAACTTTTTTTTTCCAGTTATTGGGGTTAAATTTAGGACCTAAGTGCTATTCCTGAGCTCTTTTGCTCAGAGCTAATGCTGTACCAATTTGAGCCACAGCTCCACTTCTGGTTTTCTGGTGTTTAATTGGAGATAGGAATCTCACAGACTTTCCTGCCAGGACCTCAGAGCTCAGCCTCCCTGAGTAGCTAGGATTTCAGACATGAGCCACTAGTGCCTGACTACTTTACAACTTTAAAACTTAGTTGCTTCAAGTTGCCACAAGTTAGGAAATTCTGTCTTGGTACATAATAAGAAGCAGGTTTTTCTGTTTAATTGTAAAGGGGAAAGTAGTGCATTGTGATATGTAAGATGCTATTCTATTTGAATTTATATTTAAAAATTTTATGTTGTCAGGCTTTTTTATAGGATACCTTTAGTGGTTGCCAATCTGGGCATATCTGAACAAATGGGTTATAAAACTGTATCCGGCTCCTGTGTGTCCGCTGGTTTTCACAGAGCAGTAAAGGCACACAGGTAAGATTTCTTTAAAATTAATTTCCTTATTACACAAACAAGAATTAAAGGTGATTTGTGTATGTGTTATATATGTGTTGTGTGTATTGCAGTCCTGGGCCTTGGCTCTCTCCCTAAGCTTGCTCTGCTTGAGGCTAGTGCTTTACCACTTGAACCACAGCTTGACTCCTGGCTTTCTGGTAGTAAACTGGAGATAGAGTCTTAAGGACTTTCCTGCCTCAGCCAGCTTTGATTCAAAATCTTCAGCTCTTGTCCTCCTAAAGAGTAGTGGGATTTCAGATGTGAGCTACCAGTACCCATCTTAGGAAAGCTGGATGTATGAACACATTACTCAAATGAGATTTTTTTTTTACCACTTCTATTTCTCTTGAAAATTCTGTACACTTAAAGAAGTTGTATTATTTTATAGCTCTGAATTTTTTGAAGAAGATGGATCTTTAAGAGAGGTACATAAGGTAAATAAAATGTATAATTCACTACAAGAAGAATTAAAGGTAAGTTAACATCAAACATTTAAAGACCACTTCTAGTGTCCATATTAAATTGTTCATTGTTACATCAGATTTATTTGTATTGTATCATTTCATCTGCTGTAGTAAACTGCAGTTTTAATATACAACAAGAGTTTAATGTTATCCTAGCTACTCAAGAAGCTTTCTCAAGGCTGTTGCTCTACCACTTGAACCACAGCACCACTTATGACTTTCTGTGTATGTGGTACTAAGGAATCAAACCCAGGGCTTCATGCATGCTAGATAAGCACTCTACCTCAAGGCCATACTCCTAGCCCTTTCCTTGGCTTTTTTTTTTTTTTCCAAGTCCTGGAGCTTGAACTCAGGGCCTGACCATTGTCTCTGAGCTTCCATTGCTCAAGGCTAGCATTCTACCACATCTGCCTTTTTCTCTTTTATTTTCTTTATTGATATTGAGTAATTACATATTCATTTTTATATTCACACTTACAAGGATCATCATTCTGATTTTGGCATTTTTTCTTTATGTAGTACTAAGGAATCATACCCAGGGCTTCATACATGCTAGCCCCATGGGACTCTTTATCTCTAGCCACTCAAAAAGTGGCACTGTGGTCAAGTGGTAGAGCTCTAGCCTTGAGCTAAAAGAGGCTTAGGAACAGTACGAAGACCAAGTTCAAGCCCCACAACCAAGAACAACAACAAAAAGATAAATAACAACTGTAATAATAGATACTTTTTTTAAATCTCATATAAATAACCATAAATATAAAATAAAATGAAAAAATTATGAAATATATCTATTACATATGTACATATATTTTTCCTGGCTAAAGAGAAAAAGAACCAGAAGATGGACATTGATGCAAGACTTTAAGAAGACAAAGATGATTAGTAACTGAAATTGGGAAAAGCAATGATTCCAAGGATGTTATTCTTAGTATGCAATCTTTGCATCTTCTTTTTTCTTTTTTTTGGCAGTCCTGGTGCTTAAACTTAGGGCCTCAGCACTGTCCTTGGGCTTTCTCAAGGCTAGAGCCCTACCAGTTGAGCCACACTGGCTTTTTCTATGTATGCAGTATATAGGAATTAAACATGGGTCTTCATACATGTTAGGCAAGCACTCTACCACTAGGCCAAACTCCTGGCCTCTTGACATTTTTTTTTTTTCTTGCCAACCCTGGGGCTTGAACTCAGGGCATGAGCACTATCCTTGGGCTTTCTCAAGGCTAGTACTCTACCACTTGAGCCACAGCACCACTTCCAGCTTTTTCTATATATGTGGTATCAGAGAATCAAACCTGGGTCTTTGTACGTGCCAGGCAAGCACTCTACCACTAGGAAAAACTCCCAGCACCCCTTTGCATATTCTTTAAGTAGACTTTCTGGAATGTCGCCTAAATATTGCAGTCATCTGATTGCAAGGTATCAAATTAATTTCTCTTACGGGAATGAAAATTCTTGTTTTCTTTTACAGGAGTAAAATAGTCACTGTTTTTGTTATACTTTCCAGTTTCTTGTTGTAAAATGTGTGCATTATCTTTGCCTTTCTGTGTATACATATATGTATATATACGTATTGATTGTTTGTAGGGCTGGTAATTAAACTCAGAGCCTTGTTGGTGCTAGGAAGTCTGTGGTAGCATAGAGCTACATCCTTAGCCCAGAATTTATTTGAAATTGAATTTCATTTCTGTTATCAAGGAAAGTGATATGACAAAACTACAAATAAATGGCAAGTTAACGTATCTGAAAAGTTTTTATAACCTAATACAGTAATATACAAGTTAGTGCTTGTTGAGGTCTTTCCTTCAGAAAACGGGCCGTGTCTTAGTGGTAGAGTGATTGCCTACTATGCATTAAGCCCTGGTTTGATTCCTCAGTACTACATAAACAAAATGCCAGAAGTGGCACTGTGGCTCAAGTGGTAGAGTGCTAGCCTTGAGCACAGAGAAGCTCAGGGATAGTGCCCCATCCCTGAAGTTAAGCCCCAGAACTAGGGGGGGAAAAATCAGAAAACAGCAAAATAAAATAAAGTTTTTGTAAAAGGCAGATTGTATTTTTACTAAGGATTTATATGATTTGTGAGTTTATATTCTGTTAACATGGTAGTTGGAATTTTGTCTATGCCCTTACTTTATTTTGTAGTTTGTATGCAATCATGTGGAGCAAAGTGAGAAACAAATAGATAAACTCGTAAATGAGATAAACAGATTAAAAGAAGAAATTGGAAAAAAGCAAGCACAGATACAAGCATCAAGTAAGTAAAACCTGAATACATGAACATACGGTGTCTTCCATGTCTCACTGTCTTATGCTCAGTGGCAGCCAACTCTGGACATGTGTATATTTGTCCACCTTGGGATTAAAAGGATCATTTTGTCAGTGCTCTTTACTCAACAGACAGCATGGTTCTTCTATAGCAAGCAAGCAGCATTTATTCATATTACCACATATAACTTTAATTTCCTCTTAGAATCCTGTGGCATATAAGCAGGAATGTAGCATTATATTTGAATGATTGGATATGTTTGTTGAAATCTTTTTGTGTTAAATGACATATAGCTAGTTGTAAAAGCTTTTTGGACTGAAACAGTCTTGAGCTGTTACTTTGTTTTGCTTAGGAAAGAAGAAAACTCCAGAAGACCAGAAGGAGAACGTTTTTCTTTATCAAGCCTTACGGACATTTTTCCCAGATTGTGAACTTCTTCATTCTTGTATTATCTCCTTGACAAATGGACAGATTTTGAAAAGCAGATGTAGTACTGACCACCACTTCCAGCTGGCAGACAACCTGACCTTAATGGTTCCATACACTTACACCCCTGGAGCTAGTCCAGTTAGCTCACCACAGATGACTAAGCGGACAGCTGCTGCAGACACAGATGGAAACCAAACAAAGAGGTCACGGCTGTTTAAGACAGAGACTGACAGTGAGAACCAGGAAAGAGCAGTCACATCCAGCAGCTCAGACACAGATGAAGACAATGGGAAAATGAAGGGCTATGGCGAATATCCTCAGTCTCCCACATTTTGATCCTTTTAATCCCGAATCGGTTTGTTTTTTTTTTTTGGATTAGCTGAATGAAGAAAGCCAAATGTTTGTTTTTACCATGGCCAGTAAAATTGCAGTAATGAAAAGCTCATTTGTTTAAGAAGCTACTTGTAAATGGAAATGGTTTTATTTTTAGTATGCCCAATTCTTAAAGATGATCAACATTTTTTATAAAGTACTTTTAAAATCTTATCTATTTATTCATTCACTTATTTGTGGTGCTAGAAACTGAACACTTACTTACCTCATGGTCCGAGGTAAGTGTTCTATCAAACTAAGTTATGCTTCTATTCCAAGACACTTTTACTTTAAAATCAACACCTTCTATCTTTCTACATGATTGGGGGAAAAAATTACATGGATGAGTTTTTAAACTTGTTCCAGATGTCTGGAAATGAAGTTTTTATCATGTGGAAAGTTAGAAAGTTTACATTAGAGTTTATTTTTACCTAAGTCATTTAAAATTGCTACTTCTTAACCAATGGTACATTAGTTACTTTTTTTTTTTTCCCCCTTTTTCGTGGGTCATGGTGCTTGAACTTAGCCTGGGCGCTGTACCTTGAGCTCTTCAGCTCAAAGCTATCACCCTACCCTTAAGCGAAGCCCCACTTCCTGTTTTCTAGTGGTTAATTGGAGATAAGTCTCAGGTCCTCTAGTGCCCTCGCTGGCTTTGAACCTTGATCCTCAGATCTCAGCCTCCTCAGGAGCTGGGATTATAGGCGTGAGCCACCTCGCCTGGCCAATGGTACATTAAATTAGGCATAATGGTATGTAGTAGTCCCCAGCTACTTGGGAAACAGGCTGGAGGGTTACATTAGTCTAGGAGTTGGTGACCAGCATAAGCAATGCAGTGAGACCCTACTACAAAAATGTACAAAAATAAAAAGGTTAAGGAGTTGCCTGTGCTGGCCTGGAGCGGTGATCCTCCCATTCTTAGCCTTCTTAGCTAGAATTATATTAATGTAAGCCATGGGTGTCCTGACAGTCAGTTCTCTTATCAGCATTCTGATGAAATCTTCCAAGTTAACATGCATTCATCATCATGGGGTGTTTCTGATGCCACACAATGCCCAGGGATGACTTGTGAAATTCCCAAGATTATGTTTTGCTGGAAACACACATAACTATTGGACTAGATACATTGGAGGAGGAAAATTGGGGTGGTCAGTTAGCTCCTATTTATATCACTGGAGAAATGATGATGGGTGGTAGGTTATACATCCTATGTGTAAAGACCAGGATCAATTTAGGACTATAAGAGACCTGGAATTCCACTTCATTTTCCCTCCTATATTTCCTACTATAGTACCAGTGGTATATTATTGTATAACTCTTAGGGTCAGATCATGTATCATTTTCATTCCACGTATGGACAATGAGCAGGCCCAGTGGCTTATACTGTAATCCTACCTATTCAGGAGGCTGAGATCTGAGGACTGTTATTCAAAACCATCCCCAGCAGGGAATTCCATGAAACCCTTAACCACCAGAGAATCAGAAGAGGAGCCAGGATGGAAATACAAGTGCAGTTACTGGAGTCTTCACAAGGACACCTACTTTATGGCTTGCTGTTCACTATCTTGTGGATCTTTCTAACAACTTTCAGGTTCATGTTCAACTAGAAAAGTGAGCTCATGACATGTCCGATTTAGATTTCATGCTTAGAACTTTGAAATGTAAGTTGGAAGTATACTTAATGATCCATTTAGACTTAAGTTAGTCTAAAATCAGTGCTTCCTGTTTTATCATTTTTGCATTTTCATCCTAATTCAGCAGTTATCTACCTCAGTCATTAGAGCTCCAAACTTAAAAGGTGATATATGTGTGTTTGTATTGCCAGTCCTGGAGCTTGAACTCAGAACCTGGGCACTATCCTTGAGCTTTCTCAAGTCTAGCGCTCTACCACTTGAGCCACAATACCATGTCTGGCTTTTTCTGTGTATGTGGTACCCAGGAATAGAACCCAGGGCTTCATGTATGCTGGGCAAGCACTCTAACTAGGCCACACTCCTGGTCCTATATTTCATGTGTAACTCGAGAGTATTAAAATTTTCCCTTTCTTTGACATTTGACATCAGCTTTGTCATTCTAACCCTAAGAAAATCCCATGTTTATTAGGGCTGCTGATCCATTTCCATTGCCAATCCAGTCTCCTTATTCTTAATGTATATAGTTCAAGTGCCCTGTTAAGGAGAACATGTAGGCCCAATTTCTCCACAGTGACAAGTTAGTAATGAAGGTAGAAAGATTTGGGTGAAATGATCAGAGGAATGGAATCTGTAATACTATTCATGGTCCTTGCATGTAACCATCAGATAAAAAGGAAAACAGCCAGAGGAAGAGAAATAGATGTATGAAACATCCCAACTTAATAAATGAAAAACTTGAATGATTATGCCAGATCAGAAGAAATACATCTAAATCTATATTTGTTTGTTTGAATTTTTTTGAAGCTGGAGAGACTATGTAGCTGAGGCTGGTCTCAAACTTGTCATCCTCCTGCCTCAGCCTGGGATTGCAAACATGCATCACCATGCCTAGCTGTGTGTGCTTTGATGAGAGTGATCAAATAGTCTTTTGGGTAGAGATTAATGGCAGTCTTTGCAGCTGGTGGCAGTGCATGCTAATCTCATGACCTTATCTTGTTACCACTAAAAGGCCAACAGAGAATGACTTTGACAGTGGGAGAGGGCTCATCTAATACGCTCCATAGTAAGAACCAAAGCAGATGTGCATGGCTGCCAAGAAATGTTACCTACAGAAAGAGAAATAAAGGAAGCTAGGCTGTCAAATCTTCCTTGGCTCTGTTGAAGTTAGGAAGAAGTCAATAATTTACATGGAAAATTGAAAGTACCCTTTATAAATAACTTCGCTGTGTGAAAATCCACTAATCTGGTAGGTTGTTTGGGGGTATGACTCCTATTAGAAATGGTTGGCTAGAATGTGCATGCTCAATTTCCTGATTTTTGACAAATATGCTTTATTCGTTGGGGGTTTAAATTAAAACATACAAGTGGAATAAAGTATGGACAATAAGTATTTTGAGTAAGTTATTTTCAGAGAATATTCATTAGTATGAAGAAGCAGTTTATCGCTTCTAATCTCAATCCTGAAATACTTTTCTACCCAAAGGTTAGCCTGAATCAACACTGACACACACCTGCTTATTATGAAGAATTTATTGACAATAATTCAGAATTTATTCCCGATATCTGATGTTACAAACTTTGGGGTCTTTGAGATAAGCAGGATCCTTGTATGTAACTGGCATAAATCCTGAAAAGAGATAAAGTTCTTCAGAAAAGAATAAGCAAAATTTTGACTAATACAACCCAATTGTTCAAGTACACCTACCCACGATTTGAGCTCTTTTGATTGCTTTTGTAATTTCTTTCTGTTTCTTCCCACAAAGACCTATGAAATTTTGAAGAAGTGTTTTAAAATTTGTAAGAAAATGCCAGTATTCAAAATCTATTTCCAAAGTTTAAGATTGGTATTTATTTTTTTTCTGTAAAGGCCACAGTATTAAATATTTTGGGCTTACAAACAAGTCATAACTTCCATGTTGCTAGCAGCTCAAGAGAAACCATGTGGCTCTATATAGGCAAACTGGAAGAACAATCAACAAGCAACAAGCTGGATACGGCCTACTCATGGGCCACAGTTTATGACACCAAGTTTTAGTCTAAAGATGACTGTGTCATATGTACACTTCATTTGTAATGTGTGTGTATATCTCAAACACCATGTATTTTGGAAGCACTGAGGTTTAGACTCAGGGTCCTGCACTAAAAAGGTGTTCTACCACTGAGGTCACGTTCCTTGTCTTTTTTTTTTTTTTTTTGCTTTAGTAATTTTTTTCAAAAAGATCATGAGGTATGGCTAGGGGCTGTGATCCTAGCTATAGTCTCTTATGTAGCTGAGTTGACAGGCCAGGCATGGACTACTATGCTGTCTGACTTATTAGCTGAGACATGCCTGGGCTGGACTTGAACCACATTTCTCCCAATATCTGCCTTCTAAGAAGGTAGGATCACAGGCATGAGATACCATAGCCAGTCTTAAAAACCCCTATTTTTATATGTTGCCAATCTATAGTTAGGTCTGAGCATAAAAAGACACACAAAATGATAACTCTTGTAGTTTAAAAAGAAATTTGCTTTACAAAACTCCAGCCCCTATAGCATATAGTCTAGAATGGTTTATAGCAATGATAGAAGTGAACAAAGATAATTCTTTACATTGAAATTATTATGATTAAAAAATACCTGTTATGTGCCTTCCATAAATGCATCCAGTAAATGGAGAGATAAACTGAGACAAAAGCTAGGTTTTTTTGAGGGAAAAAAATTACACTGTTATTTTGTGAATATATATAATTAAAAAAAACTAAAAATCTTACACAAGACCTTTAAGTCATATAAGCATTAAGTTTCTAACAAATTTTGTATGAGATAAAATATCCTATTAAATATTAACAAAAGTTGACATCCAGTGTATCAAAAAAATCTATACTACCAAACAACATGTTAATTGGCTTATTCAGTATCTTGATTTCCACAAATATTTAACATCTTTCTAAGAACTTACTAAAATGCTTCATCTGTTATAACAGGAAGCCACATCATCATGAAGGTAAACAGGACTACAGTGAGGTCTTGGGAGGTATAGATATAATAGATATATAGATAGATAGATAGGTATAATAGATATAACTTATCTATTTTTTATTTTTTGTCTATATTAGGATTTGAACTCAAGTCCTCACTTTATTATTGATTTTTGACACGCTAGCACTATCTTGGTCCAGGGCAGTTCTCTTGGCCTTCTTTCTCCCGTGTTGCATTTTATAAATCCCTGGACTTTCTCCCTTAGAGGCAGCTATTATTTTACGCTAATATACCTAACACTGGCACCATTCACTGCTCCCAAATTTGCACTTCTCACTTGCTGAGAACTTGATGAGGGGCAGTATCTGAACCAGAATGATGAGGTACAAAGATCGACTAAACATAGGAGTTTTTACTTGCACCCTCCAACTCGAAATCCCTATTATAGGAGCCATTTCTCAGACCTTTGGAGCATCAGATATGAGCTGAACTAACAGTACATGAGGAGCCAAGGGGCTCAAAAGTGAGTAAGGATACTGACATACAAAATTACAACCTAATTTGAAATTATGAAGCTCCTCTTTAAGAAAGACTAGCAAAAGGCAAAACCCTAAAATGAAGTTTAGTACAAAGGTATATCTCACCTGAACATTCTTATAATCTATACGTTTCTCACATAAGATACATTTCTTAAGAGGTTCCTTATAAGGGTTTTCCATTGAAATGGGCTAGGATGAAGAAGAAAAGTGTCATGAAACAGTTAATTTTGAAGCCAAAAAGGTTATTATGTACCTGTGTGAGAATAAAACAATGAAGCTTGTTGAAATCGTTTAGGAGAGAGGGAAGCTGGAATGAGAAAGATTGATCATGGTACACTATATTACATACATGGATATGTGGAAATGAAATCCTCTTGTAGAACAGATTAAAGCTAATAAAATGTTGAAAACCTTAATAGACATCCACTAAAGTACACTCTACTTTTATTACTGTGTAGCTATTTTGAATAGGCACTTCGTTTTGTGTCACTTTGGCTAAGGAGAAGAAAATTTATGGAGGATTCTGGGATGAAGATAATCTTTGCAGAAAAGGGTTTATGGAATATAAAAATACAAGTTTGATTTTTAAAAAGTGGTTGAGGTTCTTGGTTTAGATTGTGGGTGACTAAACCATTTTAATGTATTTCCATTTAAGACAAACATAGCACAACAGGTCTACCATTTCTAAGTACAACTGCTAGAATTTAGCTATCCTATTTTTCAATCAGGTGTTTCATCACATCTTCTTTTATAACTATGTAATGTTCCATAGCTTCAGCAAGAAGCTCTTCTGAGTTCGATTTTCTAGCCCTATCCTGCCATGTTTGTATATGCCTTCTTGGTTTTTCTGCCTCCACTCTTGCTTCAGTTCCAGAGCCTTTCCTCTCCTGCTATCAGAATGGCTGGCTCCAGTATAAAGATTTGCTTTGCTTTGTTTTGTTTCTATAAGATAGGGCATGACTATGAAGTTTGCCATCTTCCTGCCTCAGCCTCTGAGTTCTGTCATTACAGGTAGGTACATTGGTTAGAGATTTAATTTAGTTATGGCCTTGAAGCCATAATTGTGTAATTTTGCATAATTGTATTCCAATTCCAACGCATATACACGAGTACTCTTTTCTTAGAGAGGATTCAGTTTTTTTAGCTGCCTTAGTGAGATCAAGACCAAAATAAGGGTAAAGTTCTGTTTTGTTTTGTTTTTGGTGGTTATGGGGCTTGAACTCTGGGCCTGTGTGCTGTCCCTGAGCTCTTCAGCTCAAGGCTACCACCCTACCCCTTTAAGCCATAATGCCACTGGGCTTCGTTTGCTGTACTACTTGAGTCACAGCCACACTTATGGCTTTCTGTGTGTGTATATTTTATTGCAGATAAGAGCCTCACAGACTTTCCTGACTGGGCTGGCTTGGAACAGGGAGGTCCTCAGATCTCAGCCTCCTGAGTAGCATGAGCCACTGGTGCCTAAAAGCAGTTAACTTCTTGAAGTGTGTGAATTAGATAACCCAGAGGTCTAGGCCTTCCTAGACAAGTTATTTTGTTTTCACCAATTCTTCCAAATTTCTTAATTCAATTTACACTCAGCACATATACAATTACTAATCATATTCTCAATTATAGGCTAAGTGCTTTGTATGGTATTGGTGTCAAACAAATTATCTTTCCTATGTTAAGAAAATTTACTCTTTCCAAATCCATGTACCTTTCCCCCATAAAAACACACCTATAAGTAAGAAGAAGGTATATTAAATATCGGTGTAAAATTTTACTCTCTATATTTATTAAGGCAAACTGCCAAAAACAATTAGACAAAATAAGTAGTCTTATGGGGCCAAGAGTTTGGCCTAGCGGTAAAGTGCTTGCCTAGCATGCACAAAGATCAGGGTTCGATTCCTTGGTCCCATGTGCATAGAAAAAAGACTGACATAGTGCTGTGGCTCAAGTGGTAGAGCCCTAGCCTTGAGAAAGTCCAAGGACAGTGCTCAGGCCCCGAGCCCCAGCCCAGGATTGGCAAAAAAAAGAAAAGTAGTCCCTTTGTACAATTGTTTGCAATTATTATTACATCTAGCCAAATGACACATACAACTCCCAAATCACATGTCTTTGTATATATCAAGGAAGAAAAAGTATCAAAGAAGCCATGTTTCTTCTTTAAGGAGTCTAGACTCCTGCTAGACTAATCCTTACTTTAGTGCTTAGTTAAGTGAGTATACCTTATTTTTCTCCTGTAGTTTAATTACAAATATCTGAAAGGTAAGAAGTTTACCTTATGTTTTCAAATTCCTTACTAATATAAAGAAGAAAAAAAAATCTTACCAGGTCCTTACTGCTGTCCTCCTGTTTATACTGTGAACAACCTCTTCTCCATAGCACTGCAATTGAAACACCAATAAACCAAGTCTGTTAACTAGGTTAAACAGCCAATAAAGATTTTGTTTTTATGGAAGCATATGTATCAAAGGATACAAAATAAAAAGTGCTGTTAAGGGGTGACATTGTCAAAAGGAATTGTACTCATTACTTGACTTATGAAATGGCAAACCTTGTGTACAGCATCTTAATATATATAAATATTATGTACGTATATTTAAAAGGTACCATATAGTCTCCATATTCACCATGGGTGGTCTGCAGCACGTTCCCACCCATAAAACATCTTTTATAGCGGGACGCGGTGGCTCACGTCTGTAATCCTAGCTACTCAGGAGGCCGAGATCTAAGGATCGCGGCTCAAAGCCGGCCTAGGCACGAAAGAGCAGAAGATTCTTATCTCTAATTAATCACCAGAAACCCGGAAGTGGTGCTGTGGCTCCAGGAGTAGGGCGGTAGCCTTGAGCTGAAGAGCTCAGGGTCAGTGCCCAGGCCCAGAGTTCAAGTCCCAGGACTGACTAAAACTACAAAAAAGCGAAACACAACCTCTTTTTTTTTTTTTTTTAAACACAACCTCTTAAGACCATTTCTCTTAATTCCTTGGTTACAGATTTTAATGCAGTTTGACACCGGGGAAGCAATGGCAATGTCATCACAAAGTCAAAATGAGTACAATAAGATTCTCTGGAGAATAGCTATTAGAGAAACACAGAAATAAAGATTTTAAATGAGTTACCAGCACAGCTCGTTTACTTTCCCTTCAGCTCTAAAATACTCCTCTCGCTCCACCGATCTTGCAGAAACCAGCATCATTTTACCACCACCCACTGTGATAGCCAAAGCAATGGCTGCAAATGCCTCAAGGGAGACTTTACCCGCGTGAGTTCCACCTTCAGGGAGATGGGCAGCAGCCGTCACCCAGCGTGTCAAATTCTTCCGCCCTAGACCCCTGCAAACAGGTCCTACAGCCGCCATGGTCCCTCTTCCTTTCCTTTTCCCAAATCGCCGCATCAAGTCCCTTCCGGTCTCTTCCCCAGTTGGGCCCGGAACTCCAAGGTTCCGGGGTCGACCGCTAGGGGACGTGAAGTCTTCAATGCGCATGCGTGACATCTGTCCGTTCTCATCCTCAACGCGCGGGAAGTCACAGAACGCTCGTGATTGGACGGGAAGTGGGGCGTGTTAACGCTTGTGCCCCAGCTTCCGGTTCGGGAACTCAGGGAACTTCACTGGGGTCTTAGGCGGTGCCTTCCGAGTCTGGCGGCTGGGTCTTTGGGGAGGATGTGTTTGGGGCCGCATTCTCGCCTCAGCCATGGATGAAGGTGTCTCCCGCATCCAGCGGCGGGTGTCTGTCCGCAAGAGGAACCGGGCTAGTGCTCGGAGCCCCGGGGCCTCCCCGGCCGCGCGCGGGTCCCTGCGGAGCGCCGGGGAGGCGGAGGAGGAGAGGACGGCCGGGAGCCGGCGGCGGAAGACCGTGGGTGCGCGAGCCGCCGAGGTATAGCGGGCCCTCCCTCCTGATTCCCGCGGGGGGCGGGAGGGGGAACCCGGGCCTCCCTCGTCGCGGAACACGCAGTGGGGCGGGGGAGTCAGGAACTGAGAGCTTGGCCGCAGAAATGCAGCGGTTTCTCCTCAAGCGCGGACGCTTCAGTTAGAGGACAGCTGTCACAGTACCTGCCGTTGATTAGCACTTAGCAGATGTCTTGTTTTCACTCTAAATTGATGCGAAAGTTAGACCCTGGGCATGAACCTTGTACACAGGACAGCGGAGTGGCCCGACACAGTCTTAGAATCCGAAATTACCGCTCTCTTTGCCACTGCGAATTACGTTATGGTCATTCTGTCAAACTGCCTGTATTATCCAGATGTTTACAACAGTAGTCACGCCTAAGAAGTTGAGCAGCTACAGTACTGATTTCAAACTGTTCTTATAACTTCACGGTATTACTATCTTCCCGTTTGCAGCCCTTCTGTTTAGTACATAGGCCACCCCCAAGCCAGTGAGCACACCGTCTCAAGCCCAAATCCGGTAGTATCTAGTGGTACAACCATGAATTTGTCACACAAGCCAATCCCCTTTGAGTGAGACTAGATTGCCGCAGTCACCAGAAGCATCCCAGTGGTTGTCGACCATTCCAGAACAGATGTAGCAATTAGGATCTAGGAGCTGGAGTGTAAGTAGTAGAGCCATCATGCCTCCTACAGTCACTCTGTTCCTTTCCCCTCTATTCCCAAACCCAAAATTGGAATCACCGTATCACTTCAACATTTCAGGAGCATTATTTAGGAATGCTTACATCACCTCTTCATGTTTCTGTTTCTTTATCTGTAAAAAGAAATTCTCTATCTGTAAAATTATAAATATTCATAATTACCTGCATATAATTGTATATTTGGGTCACGACTAGGCTGAAGGTTTTGTTCTTAAGCTGGGATTGCCCACAACTCTTTTTGTTTCCTTCTCAGCCAATCGACAGTGAAGAGGACATGTTTGGTGGCTATGATAGTTTCGTAGAAAATTCCTTTTTAGCCCAAATTGATGATTTGGAACAGAAATACATGCCATTTCCCGAACACAGAAATCATGCTACCGACTTTGCCACTGAAGATCTTTGTTCAGAAAGTATCAAAAATAAATTCAGCCTTCCAATGGAAAGCAACTTTACTGAAAATAAAACAAAAAGCCCAAGTGAAAGTGAAGATGTCCCTGTTGAACCTAGCAACGATCTTTCATATAATGATATGCCTTCTTCTCAACTTTTATTCTTTGAAAATTTGTGGAACTCTTCAAAAGATTTGAATGCTCCATCTACTAAAGAAAGGGATACGAACTCATCCTCTAATAATACTGTAAATGAAGAATTGCCCCCAGGTCACATAGAGCAACCCCAGAAAAATGATGAATTCTCTCCAAAAGTCAGAACTAGTTCAGATATGAGTAGGAGGGAAAGTATTAAAGATCATCTGAAGAGTGCCATGGCTGGAAATGCCACAGTCCAAGCACCAATGTTTTCTAAGAGTAAACAGCTCAAAGAGACTCTCCTATCTGAAGAAATTAATGTTGCTATGAAAACAATTGAATCATCATCCTATGATCTTGGTCCTTTTTATTCGTTACCCAGCAAAGTGAGAGACCTTTATGTTCAGTCCAGAGGAATTGAAAAACTATATGGTAATGCTTTTTATTGGAATGAAAACAAAGTTTTGGGGTTGAAGGTGTCACTCAAGTGGTAAAACATCTGCCTAGCAAGCACAAGGCCCTGAGTTTAAACCCCAGTATTACCCCCCCCCAAAAAAAATCTTTCATCAACAGCAGGGGTTTCCAGACATTTCTCATCTTGAAAAATCAAAGTAGCAGCTGTCTCTCAACCTTCCATTCCCTATTTTGCCACTACGGAACCCCTTTCCTACATAGTCATCTTTTAAACCATTTATCCTTGCTATCTGTTAAGAAATTCTTCACTACATGCCAATTCTGAGTTCTGTGCTCCCATTTACAATATAAAGACTAGGGTGTGAAAATCCAAGGGAATTTTAATAATTACCTTTCCTGACTTAGCGGTTTTTCTGCTGCTATAACCACATTTATTACAACTCTTGACACATCTGCTTCTGTTCATTTTCCTCTGAGTAGCTGTTTCAGTTTCCATTTGGTTGGCTGTCTTCTCTGCCAAAATTTTGTTTTACTCCATTAAAGGTTGGAATGTCTGTAATGAAAGAAGTCAACAGTACCATTAAACTTTACCATTACTAAAGACAGTTGCAGTTACTATTTAAATGCCGAGAAATGTAGTGTTGTTCAAAATTGGATCCTTGCATATATTTCACTGTCATTTTAAAGAAGGGACAGTTGCCGTTCTATGGGAGATCAGCTCATCAACCAATTACTTCATAAGTGTTTCTGAAACTCCTTTTAGGATCTTATGAACTATATGAGAAGGTGAGTTCTCAACTCAGGGAGAAAACAGGTTGGAGAAGTAGGACTTCAGGAAACAAAGTCTAATACCAGACTACAAGCAGAGGTTCATGGTTTAAGAGGTAACCGTCTGTTATACTTGAAGTAAATAGTATTTTCCTAACTTTACCTTTCTCCTAACACCATGTTCCTTAACTTTCATCTCTTGCCAAAGTGATTTCCCTGAGAACAAGGTGCTAACCCATCCTTATCTTTGTAACTAGCAATGTGCTTTGGACTTGTGGTATGTTTTCACCTTTTGGAAGCTGTCCATCTCCTTATGAATTGTGGCCCTTTTGATTAAACAGTAATGCATCTATGAAAAAGAGCGAATAATTGTTTTGCAAATTATACTTTGAAATGTCAAATTAAGTAGAAGAAACGATTGTCAATAATTACATTGGTTCTAGGTAAGAATTTCAGTATCTTTGTGTGTGGGTGCACATGTGCACATGCAAGTGCACAGGCACGTGAACACCTGGGCTTGGAATCAGGCCTTGAGCTTTTTGGCTCAAAGCTAGGACTCTACCACTTGAGCCACAGCTCTGCTTCCAGCTTTCTGGTCCTTGATGGGAGATAGTCTCATGGACTTCCTGTTCCTCCTTGCTTCAAACTATGATCCTCAGATCTCAGCCTCCTGAGTAGCTAGGAGATCTTGAGCCACCGATGCCTGGCTAAAAAAAAAAAAACACTTTGAAAATTCTTATTTTAGGGCCAGGAGTTTGGCCTAGTGGTAGAGTGTTTGCCTAGCAAGCACAAAGACCTGGGTTCAATTCCTCGGTACCACATACATAGAAAAAAGCCAGAAGTGGTACTGAAGCACAAATGGTAGATCTCTAGCCTTGAGAAAGTCCAAGGACAGTGCTCAAGCCCTGAGCTCAAGCCCAGGACTGGCAAAAAAAAAAAAAAAAAAAAAAAAAAATCTTATATAAATCTGCCTTAATAACATGGCCAATTTAAAGCATACATACATGGGTTAATTCAGTATTCTAAAGCAGTGTTGTCATTTTTTAAAATAACATATATTATTTGTACAAGTAGGAAAGAGGCTTATTATGACATTTCCACTCATGTATATAGCCCCAGTCAACCTCAGCCCATGTATCACTCTACCTTACCTTTTCCTCTTTCTTGAAACTTTATCAATAGGTTTCATTGTTCTATTTTTACACATGTAAACAAACTTCTTTGGGTACTTTCATCCTCACTCACCCCCTTGTCAGGTCATCCTCCTCCTGCTGAACCCTTCTCCCAACAGAGCCTGTTTTATTTTCCTGTCTTCTTCTTTTAAAATAAATGTGTATTAATTGCAGCAAAGTGATTTCATCATGGTATTAGGTGTACATAACACCTAATCATGTTTTACTCAGAATAATCTTCTCTATTGCTTTCTCTTTTTCCCCACCCCACCCCCACTTGATCCTTAGCTCTCACTGAGATTCTTTTATGCTGATTTTATTCATAGTAACAATGTACTTCAAAATTACCTTTTTTCTTCATCCTAAATAGTACATGGTTAAATATTTAATACACGAAAAACTGTACTCCTAAATATTAGTCACTTTGGTCATTTTAGGTTTAAAATATGTGATTATTAGTTTGGGCATGAACATCTGGAGCTTGATAACTAATGGATGATATCAGCTGAAGTATTTTAAAATACTGAATTTTGAATATTAATTTAAGTATCTCAGTGTTTATTTTCAGTGCTGAGATTGAACCCAGGGCCTCGTGTATGTTAAACATGCACTCTCTACTTGGCTATATCCCTAGCCAAGTATTTTAAAGATGCTTTTTATAGAAAAAATATGTAGTTACTCTAGATGTCTGGGAATTGTGTTAGAAAAAGAACGAAATCATTCATAAATGTCATTAAATCATTTTCATTTTTTAAAATGTTCAGGCCCAACACTTTGCTGCATATTTTCAAATACTGTGTATAATTGACTTCACATAGGTCAGCACATTTGTGATCTGTTTTTTTTTTTTACTATTAATGTATATAGATTGCTTATATTTAGATTCTCATGTGATTATGCAATAATAATTCATCCCCTCCACCTCTCCATGGCCCTTTTGTTATCTTCAAATGATGCTGTGGTTAATCCTGCATGCAGTCATTATATCCTCTTGCTCTTTTACGTGTAGATAGAATTTCTAGATTAAAAGCAAATGTGATTTTCTTTTTGAAACTCACTTCCAGGTTATTAGCATTTTATGTTCTTACAGATCATAAGGAGGAATGCTCACCTCTCCTCACTCTAGCCAACTGTACATTTTTAAGAGAGGGCCATTATTTAAGCAATTCATGTGTTTATTTTTACCAATTAAATAAATTACAGTTGAGCCTCTATTTCTATATCCATTTTGTTTTCCTGTCATGAAATGATGTCATTTGCTTATTTTTCTAATGATAAAATACTGGTGCGTATTTTGGAGACTATCTCGATTGGAAATTTTTCTATGGAGTGTTATACTGATTCCCACACTATGTCTTAGATATTACCTATTTTTATCAATGCTACCTTGCTAAGTGAAGTTAACCCCTGCATGTACCAGTTCATACTCCTATTCTTTGATGGTTTAGTTTTTGTTTAAAATGGTATTCAGCCATTCAAAGTTCAGGTTTGGAAGATAACTAATTGAAGTTAGCCTATACAAAACCTTGCAGACTTGATTCGTCTACCTTCTATTCCTTTGTAAGATAGCTTTGGGTAAATGAGGAAGATTAGCTTACATAGTTTCTCAGAATTTAAGAGGAAGATGGTAGGATATTCATATGGGTCTTTATGTTGTTGATTTGGTCCTCACATATCCTAGGTGATAGTCTCGTATTCCTCAGGCTGCAGCCAACTCTCTTCCTGCCTGAGTCTTAAACTGGTGATAAAGGGGGTTAGCTGTTCATCCCCCATTGATGAGGTCTCTGCTAGGCTCTCACTGGCGGTAGGCATTGTATGCTTGGAATTTAGGGCATTTAATATTGATTTTAATACTTACCTTTAGAAGAAGATTGCCTTACAGGGAAGTGTTGCTGTGGCTCAAGTGATACAGCATTAACCTTGAGCAAAAAAGCTCACAGACAGCACCCAGGCTCTGAATTTAAGCCCCAGGACTACCCCCCCTCCACACACACACCATACACACACACCATATACAAGAATATGAAGAGAGAAAATAATGTTTTATTTTTAATTCCACAGAATGGCAACATACTTGTTTAACACTGAGTTCTGTGCAAGAAAGAAAAAATTTAATATATTCTTTGCCAACTAGTGGTGGAAAAACTCTTGTAGCTGAAATTTTAATGCTACAAGAACTACTTTGTCGGAGGAAAGATGTCTTAATGATCCTTCCATATGTGGCAATTGTCCAAGAAAAGGTATGTTTTTCCTAATTAAATTTTGTTTGCTAATGTTATTGTGACATTAAGATCTAAAAAGCTTAAATGTATAGTTTTATACAAAAGTATCTTTTCATGATGAAGAATTAGGGTTTTTAGCATCTAGTACTTACCTAATATATCACCAGATACTACTTGTATTTTTCTCTAAATTGGTAGCTTGAATTCTATACTATTAATATTTAGTCCGAATTTTCAAGCCAAACCAAATGTTTTGTCAAATGAATGAGTTAATTCTGATTTTTTTCTGATTTATCAAAAAAGACAGACGTTATTTTTAACATTCATTAGTTATCATCTAATGAATTAGTTATCATCTAATGAATGTTAAAAATAACGTCTGTCTTTTTTGATAAGATAGGCCTCTTATTTTTACTGTATTTCTTAGATATAAGTGTTTAATAAGCATGGTTGTTTTTTGTTGTTGTTTTTGGTTTTTTTTTGGCAGCCTTGGGGCTTGAACTTTCGGCTTGGGCACTGTCCTTGAGCTTCTTTTGCTCAAAGCTGGCACTCTATTACTTGAGTCACAGTGCACTGCTGGCCTTTTCTGTTTATATGGTACTGAGGAATCAAATCCAGGGCTTCATTCATGCCAGGCAAGCACTAACCCACATTCCCAACCCATTTGCTTCTTTTAATATTCTAGATTTCAGGTTTGTCAAGTTTTGGTATAGAACTTGGTTTCTTTGTTGAAGAATATGCTGGAAGCAAAGGAAGATTTCCTCCAACCAAAAGAAGAGAAAAGAAATCCCTGTATATTGCAACTATTGAGAAAGGTCATAGCCTTGTGAACTCCTTGATTGAAACTGGAAGGATTGGTAATTTGGGCCTGGTTGTCATAGATGAGGTCAGTTACCATTTCTGCTTCTATCTGTTTGTCTGTCTGTCTGTCCCTCTATCAATCTATCTCTGTCTATCTATGTACTTTTTTTTTTTTTTTTGCTTGTCCTGGGCCTTGACCTGGGGCTAGGGCTCTGTCCCTGAGCTTCACTGTGCTCAAACCTAGTGCTCTACCACTTGAACCACCACAGTGCCACTTCCTGCTTTTTCTGAGTAGTTTATTGGAGATAAGAGTCTCACAAACTTTTCTGCCTGGGCTAGCTTTGAACCATGATCCTCAGATCTGAGCCTTCTGAGTAGCTAGGATTACAGGAGTGAACTACCAGCTCCTAGCTAATATTTTCTTTCTACTAATGTGTTACATTTATTATTGTGATTATTTTGTGGACTTGCTTAGTACCTCATCAAGAAGTAATTCATTTTAATATACAGAAAACAATACAAGTAGAAACATTTCTCTTTTGGAAATCTGCAATCTTTCCAATGTCGGGTGTTTCTTGATGTGTAACTACATATGTTTATGAACAATTTTATAGTGGATTTTTGAATTCCAGATGTGTCAGTGTGTTGCCCCCTAAATTCATTAACTTAAATTACTATCTGGTATTTTAATGTGTATTTACTGCAATCCAAAATGTAAAAGAATTATAAAGCAAGTATTGAATACTAATTTCTTATAATTTTTATATGCACATTTATAAAGGCTTACTTGTTTGCCTTTTTGGTGTTATTTTTTTCTTTTTTTTTCTCTCTGTTTAGTTTTCTTTGTTTTATTTTAATCTCAAAGTTACACATGATTGGTGAAGGGAGCCGTGGTGCCATCCTGGAAATGACCCTGGCCAAAATCCTCTATACTAGCAGTAAGTATTTGCTGATTCAAATTAAGAGTTCTAAACTATAAAAAATTAGATTATGTGACCTAGAGTGAGATACTTATAGTTCCTGATTTCATTTCTAAAATAAGCTCATAAGTTTTTGTTGGAAGAATGGATGACTGAGTAGAACTTTGAGGGTAAGTTAAATTACTATTTGAAGGAGCCATCTATTACTTATTTTCACTCACTAGCTATGTTTACTTAGTCCCCATTATTTAACCTGATGAGATTCTTGTGAGAATTACCTGCATTAACGCCTATGAAGTATTCTGTAGTGCCTGATATACATGCTCAGTAGTTTCTTGCTTCTATTTTCTTCACCACCACCACCATCTAAATGAAATAGTATATTTAAGTATCCATTGGAAGGAACTATTTTGCACTCCTGTTTTTCTTTAAAATGTGCACAAACTATTATAAATATCATCTCTATATCTATACTTTTTTTTTCTTTTACCTCTCCTTGCTTACTTTTTTCCCATATCACTTGAGAAGAATTTAGAATATAAAGTATTGCTAAAATTACTTTGGAGGGGCTGGGAATGCCACTTAGTGGTAGAGTACTTGTATAGCATGCATGAAGCCCTGGGTTTGATTCCTTGGTACAATATGCACAGAAAAAGCCAGAAGTGGCGCTATGGCTCAAGTGGTAGAGTGCTACCCTTGAGCAAAAGAAGCTTAGGGACAGTGCCCAAGTCCTGAGTTTAAGCCAGTGACTAGAAAAAAAAAAAATTAGGGCCAGGAATTTGACCTAGTGGTAGACTGCTTGCCTCGCATGCACAAAGACCCAGGTTCAATTTCTTGGTGTACCACATATATAGAAAAAGCCAGAAGTGGCACTGTGGTTCAAGTAGCAGAGCTCTAGCATTGAGAAAGCCAATGGACAGTGATCAGACCCTGAGTTCAAGTTCTGGGACTGGCAAAAAAAAAAAAAACATATATATATAATATCTATAATATCTATATTATATATATATACTTTTGATATAAATGAAACACTTTAATTCTTTTGAGTTTTTTTTTTTTTTTAGAAACGACTCAGATTATTGGTATGAGTGCGACATTAAACAACGTTGAAGACTTACAAAAGTTCCTTCAAGCAGAATATTTCAGCAGTCACTTTAGACCAGTATGTACTTAAGGTTTGCATTATATTGATTTGCCATGTTTTATCTTAGAAATAAAAGTAGTGGGCAGAGTATATATAAAAATTTTATAGAAGCTGTGGGCTAGTGGCTCATGCCGGTAATCCTATCAGGAGGCTGACATCTGAAGATTGAGACTCTTGTCACTAATTAATTAAAAAAGAAGCAAAAGAAGAAGGAGGAGGAGGAAGAAGAGGAGGAAGAAGCAGCCAGCAGTAAAGCTATAGCTTAAATGGTAGAGGCCTAGCTTTGAACAAAAAGCTCAGGGATAGTGCTCAGGCCCTCGGTTCAAGCCCTAAGTCTGGCATACACACACACAAAATTCTAATGAATATCCTGGGTTCCATGACTAATGACTATAATCCAGTTCCTTGAGAGCCTGAAAATGGGAAGATGATAGTTTGAAGCCAACTCTGGTAGAAAAGTTCATGAAAACCTTTTTCAGTCCATGGCAGAGTCTGTCAGCTTATGCATGACATCTCAAGTTATGTAGGAAGTTGAAACTAGGTGTTCCAGGCTAGCATAGTCAGAAAAGTTCTAGACAAAAATTCTCCAAGGAGGGAATCTGATTGCAGCGCCCACACCTGTCATCCCAGCAATATTGGAAGCCAAAGGTGGGCAGATCGTGCACCTAGGTGGGAAGCAAAACTATTTCAGAAATAACTAATGAAAAATAGTGCTGGAAGCATGACCTAATGAGCATGTGACTCTAAGTTCAAACCCCAGTACAACCCAAAAAGTTCAATGGATTAAGAGGTGAGGCTTGGAATATGGCTTAGTGGTAGACTGTTTGCCTAGCATGCATGAAGGTCTGGGTTCAATTCCTCAGTATCACATAAACAGAAAAACCCAGAAGTGACACTGAGGCTCAAGTGGTAGAGCACTTGCCTTGAACACATAGAGGGTCAGGGATAGAGCCACAGCCCTGCATTCAAGCTCCACAGCGGCCAAAAAGAATAAATAAATAAATAAGCTTAGGAAGTATAATTCCACTCCCATGATAACTACATTCTAATAATTAAGTTTGTGTATAAAGACTATAAGTTATATAGGGACCAGGATATTGGCTTGTTAATGTCTCTATAGCACTTGAAGCAATGATTGGCTTAGGGACCCTCAGTGAACATTTGTTGAATTAACTGTTCTAGAACTCTTTTTTTCTGTTATTTTTTAAAGTATATTTTTCATTTGGCTCAAATTTAGTGAGACATGTCTGGCTTATTAAAAAAACAAAGCCAGCTTTGGTAATGGAGAACATCATCGCCAAAGGACAAAACAGCACAATGGCTCATTTCTGGTTGTCACCGAGCAGAAGGCCAAGAGTAAGACCCCCTCCGAGGAGCCTCTAATGAGTGACCTACGTCTTCCACAAAGGCCAACTTCCTGCTACCTCCTGAGAGAGATATCAAAGTGCAAATATATTGATGGGTTAAACCTTTGATTAGGTCAGAGACCCCATTCATCTTTCAGTGATTACATCTACCAGCTGGGGCCACGGCTTTGACCACATATGGATTTGGGAGGAGTGTCCTATGCCAAACCTTTGGACAGAATCATGACCTCCCAAATTAGTAAAGTAAAAATCAGCCAGTGTGAGTGAGAGTAGGAAATGTTTATCTCCTTTAAAAACTTTGAAATCCAGAAACATATGTTTAAGAATATCTCTGCCTTCTGTTGGATAACAGAATAAGTAAGGTTAAGTGAATTATAAGAAAAAGTTTATTTTGTTCATAATTTTGAACTGAGAGGTTCAAGGGTGTGGCACCAGCACATCTTTGCTATCATCTGAGGCATGGTATTTTGCCTCATGTTGTGCTAGAGGTGCTTCCAGGCAAGAGCACAAGTATGCTGCCTATATCTGTCTTTCAGGTCTTGTAAAGCACTAATAATGTGAGATGCAGTCCCACTTTTATAACCTCCTCTAATGCAAATTGCACCCCAAAGGCTCTACCTTTAAATACAATTAACATGAATTTGTCAATATATCTTTCTGTATGATGAAGACTGTTATATAATTTGCTAAAATAATAGAATCTTTAGTGTAAGAAACGTGTTCTCTTTCTCATCATTGAAGTATATGTGAAATATTGATATTATTTATTTCTAATAACACTTAATGGAAAAGTCACTTATATCTGGGTTTTTAACTAGTGTTACAATAAAGAATACACTTCTTTGCCTCAAAACAAAACAAAACAAAGCCAGGGACAGGAGTTTAGCCTAATGGTAGAGTGCTTGCTTAGCCTGCATGAAGACCCAGGTTCAATTCTTCAGTACCTCACATACATAGAAAAAGCCAGAAGTGGTGCTGTGGCTCAAGTGGTAGAGTTCTAGCCTTGAGAAAGCCCAAGGACAGTGCTCAGGCCCTGAGCTCAAGTCCAGCAGTGGCATAAAATAAAATAAAACCTCTTTTAGTTGCCGTCCTGTAATTCCATCACTCAGGAATCAGAAGTAGAAGGATTGTGAGTTTGAGGTCAGCTTGGACTGTAAAACAAGACTTTGTAGTAAACCCACCCAAACAAAAGATTTACTTTTATAATATTTTCCGATATCTATGCTTTGGTAGTAATAATATCTTTTTAATAAATTAAGGCTTAACATAGGTTTAAATTTAAACTCCTCAATAAGAGCATTCCCCAAATGCTTGAAGCAGGTAAACAAATAAAATTCAGTTATCCAAAAGTAATGTATAATGAACATATGCTACAGTACTAGTGTATATGTTCTGGTTCTAAATAGAGCTCCAGAAAATAATTTTTAAGAATTACCAAATTTTATTTTGAAGTTGGATGGTTTTACATTTTTTTCAATGATATGAAGAAAATTAAGAAGTGCTAAGAAACATTTTTCTAACCTTATGTGTCACTTTAGACACTTAAAAATTTCTTTTGAAATAGGGTTTCAGATTTATTGTGTGGCATGGCTAACCTCAAATTGTAATTCTGCTTCAACCTCCTCAATACTGGGATTATAGGTATGTGCCACCTCACTTAGCAAATAAACTTTTTTTTTAACTGTCTTTTTCTTTTTTCATTTTAAACCTAATTTTATTGTAAAGGTGATATGCAGAGAGGTTACTGTTGTATCAGTAAGGTAATGAGTACATTTTTTGTGGAAAAGTGTTGCCCTCACCCTCATTTCAAATGAAATTTTCTGTGTTTTTGTTCACAAAGACTTAAATTGAAAATAACACGATGGTATTTAACATAAGAAGCTGATGAATAGCACAGATAATTTTAAATCTTGAGAAATAACTCAAGTCATTAGCGGAGGATGAATGTGAACTCTACAACTCACCCTTCTATCCTTTCAGATATGTGCCTATTTCAATTCAAAAGGACTTTTGCAGTGATGTTACTACTTATTTTGATATAGAGGCAAAAGGAGAAAAGAGAATGATGAAGCCAGAATTTCTAAGTGGGAGCAGTTTTACATTTCTTTGGCTAAAATCTTTGTATAACTTTGTCTTTTGTTAAAATATATTTTACCAACTTTTAGATCCTGCAAAGTAGAATCCCTTTGTGTTAATTATTTCCTTTTAATTCAAGGTTGAGCTAAAAGAATATCTGAAAATAAATGATACAATATATGAGGTTGACAGCAAAGCTGAGAATGGTATGACTTTTTCACGTCTCCTTAACTTTAAGGTATGTTGATAAGCTTTAAATCCCAAGTTCCCTTACTTTGATGGATTGAGATAGTATTAATTAACCTTTGAGAAAAATGACTGATGTTTAACATATGTTGGTCAATACAATGCAATCTGAAGATTTATTGCAACTAGTTTTCTGTTCTCTTTTTGCAGTGCTGAGAATTGAGTCCAGGGCTTTGTTCATATGGAGCAGCCGTTGTCTCTAATTTTAACATCAGAACATATTATATTTCTTTCTATAATTTCTGTATGCAAATACTGTGTAGCTATTACTAGCCACGTCCAGTTTCATTTCAAGGTTTTGAAGATATGTCAACTCATGTGTACATCCCACTAGTGAGCTCCAGTGTTTAAGAATTAAGTGTTTTTAATTTAAATGTCCACTGAACGGTGAGGAAATACTTGTTTACTAAATTGCTTGGTAAATATCTCATTGCCTTGGGGCTCTAAAAACCTCTACTATGATTATTGTTTAGCAGCAACAAGAAAAATGTATAGTCCAGGTACTTGATGTATACTTAGTATACAGATGTATTAATGTCTACAGTATTACTATTTTGCCATTTATGTAAAAAATATTAAAGGGGTATTTGGGACAGGTGGATCAGTAATGAGTTTGAGCATAGGTGTGGCACTTGCTCAGCAGGTGTTCTTACCACATGAAGCACACCACTACACCATTTTAGTTGATTATTTTCTACACAGAGTCTTGATTTCTGCTTAAGCTTCAATTTGTGCTTCCTTTTGTCAGCTAGACGACAGGTATGCCTTATATTCCCAGCTATCATGCCTCCTCTATAGTGGATGACAGGATGTGCTGCTGCACTGGCCCATTGTTTGAAATGGAAGCTCATAAACTTTTATGCCTGGGCTGCCCTTGAACCCAGATCCCCAATCTCTACATCCTGAGTAGCTAGAATATTAGACTTTTTTTTTTTGTCTAAGTCTGGATTCAAAATCAGTACTTCATACTTTCACTTAATTGCCTGGTCCTCTACCACCTGTGCTGTGCATTCTACCTCAGGATAATAGATTGAGTCACTATGTCTAGTTTTTTGTTTGTTTGTTTGGTGGGTTTTTTGCTTGTCCTAGGGCTTGAACTCAGGACTTGGGCACTGTCCTAGACATTCTTTAGGGTAGCACTCTCCCACTTGAGCCACAGCACCACTTCTGGCTTTTTCTGTGTATGTGGTACTGAGGAATCAAACCCAGGGCTTTGAGCATGCTAGGCAAACACTGTACCACTAGGCCATACTCCTTGCCCCCTCCAGTTTTAAGTCTATATCTCAATCCATTTTCAGTAAAATAAAAGGGACTAAAGGCAATTTTCAAATAACTTTACCTTTTTTTAAATTTTCTTGGATTTTTATACCTGTATAATATTACAAAAATCATAATTGATGTTAATTTTTTTCTAAAAGTAAATCCAATAATATGGAGAATCTATGTTTTTAGAAGATATGTAATAGTAAAGGATATGTCTTTATCCACTCCTTATTGGGACTATTATTAGGACCCATACTTGCTTTTCTCTGTGAGCTTTTTTGATCTGCTTTGTTGAAAATCGATATGTAATTGAGTTACTAATCACAGTTTCTACTTTTCACTTCTTAATTTTACTACTTAATTCCTAATGCATAAACTAAATAAACCTAACAGATCCCTAATAGCCTAAGCAGAAAGTACATTAATGTTTAATATAGGTGACTCCTCCTCCCTCTTCCTCTTCTTCTTCCTCCTCCTCTACCTTCTCTTCCTCCTCCTCCTCTTCTTTTTGTCAGTTGTGGGGCTTGAACTCCAGGCCTTAGTACTATCCCTGACCTCTTTTGCTCAAATCTAGTGCTCAACCACTTCAAGCCACAGTGCCACTTCTGGTCTTCTGGTGGTTAGTGGAGGTAAGAGTCTCACGGACATTACTGCCATGGCTAGATTTTAACCACACAGTCTTTAGATCTCAGCCTCTTGAGTATCTAGTATTACAAGCATGACCCACCAGGGCCCAGCCAGGTTTCGTTTTTTAAATATTCAGATTAATAAAGACTTCAGGACCGGGAGTTTGGCCTAGTGGTAGAGTACTTGCCTAGAGTGCACGAAGACCTGGGTTCGATTCCTCAGTACCACATACATAGAAAAAAAAAGCCGGAAATGGTGCTGAGGCTCCAGTGGTAGAGTTCTAGCCTTGAGAAAGCCCAAGGACAGTGCTCAGGCACTGAGCTCAAGCCCAGGACTGGCCAAAAAAAAAAAAAAAAAGAGAGAGAGAGAGAGTTCAGAGTTTTAGGTGGTATGCATGTGCGTGCGCGCGTGTGTGTGTGTGTGTGTGTGTGTGTGTGTGTGTGTGTAAGAGGTGGGGTACAGGGCTCACACCAGAACTGGGACTTGAACTCAGAGCTTGAGCTCTCACTTGGCTTTTTAGCTCATGCTGGTACTCCACCACTGAAGCCATAACTCCAGTCCTGGCTTCTTCTGGTTGGAGATAAGAGTTATTAGATATGTCTGAACAGCCTGGCTATAAACATAGATAAGGTGGTTATCTCTCAAGGATGCTAACTCTTTGGAACTTACATATTGTTTTTTTTGCAGTATTCTGATACCCTCAAAAAGATGGATCCTGATCACTTGGTAGCATTGGTGTCAGAAGTTATTCCCAATTATTCCTGCTTAGTTTTTTGTCCCAGTAAGAAGAACTGTGAAAATGTAGCAGAAATGTTATGCAAATTTTTAAGCAAGTATGTTAATCTTTTAAATATATTCTATTTTATTTATATCATAGATTACAAATTGTGTATTCTGTTTATTGAAAGAGCACTCATTACTTCTTTTTTTCTTTTTCTTTTTTGCCAGTCCTGGGCTTGAGCTCATAGCCTGAGGACTATCCTTGGATTTTTCTCAAGGCAAGAGCTCTACCACTTGAGCCTCAGCACCACTTCTGGCTTTTTCTAAGTATGTGGTACCAAGGAATTGAACCCGGGTCTTCGTGCATGCTAGGCATACTCATTACTTCTTAGAGAACACTGTATTATTCTAGATTTTGAAGGAACTGACCTTGAAAATAAAAATTCACATGTGAATCAGAAATCCTTAAGTTGCATTTAGAATAACTGATAGATTCAGTGACTTAAGATCAGTGATTTGAAACCTTGGCTGACAAGTTACTCACTTCAGAGATTTAAAAAAATCATCAATCATGTCTGGGGCCAGGAGTTTGGCCTAGTGGTAGAGTGCTTGCCTAGCATGCACAAAGACCCGGGTTCGATTCCTCGGTACCACATACATAGAAAAAAGCTGGAAGTGGTGTTGAGGCTCAAGTGGTAGAGTGCTAGCCTTGAGAAAGTCCAAGGACAGGTCTCAGGCCCTGAGCACAAGCCCAGGCCTGGCAAAAAAAAAACCCAAACAAACAAACAAAAAAAACCCATCATGCACAGATTGCATCTTAGAATCTGTGAGAATGAGACCCAGGAGACAGTCAGGGTCTAGATCTACTGACTTTGCAACTCAAAGGACTAATCACTGTAGAGACAAAGCATATCTTCAGCTTAACTTTCTCTTTAACTTTCTCTTAACTTTCTCTTCATTTTCCTGATCAACAGCATAAGTTGTTTGGACTTTTGAATTTAATTTCCAAAGTAATTAAGAAATATATTGGTTTAGAAGTTTATGATATATATATATATATATATATGATTTTTGTTTGTTTGTTTTTGCTAGTTCTGGGTCTTTTGCTAGTTCTGGGTCTTGAACTCAGGGCCTGGGCACTGTCTTTGTGCTTTCTCAAGATTAGCATTCTACTGCTTGAGCCACAGCACTACTTCTGGCTTTTTCTGTATATGTGGTACCAAGGACTTCATGCATGCTAGGCAAGCACTCTGCCTCTAGGCTACACTCCCAGCTACTAAAATTTTTTTAATTTAATATTTTTTTGATATTATAAAGGTGATATAGAGAGGGGCTGTATATGTCAAGTAAAGAATATATTTCTTTTGGGACATTGTCATTCCTTTCATCACATTCTTCCAGTGTTTCCCTCGTTTATGGTATTTTAATGTTAGCTCTATCCTATCTATGGGACTAAATATAAAGCAATTTTAAGTACTAGTGATTCTAATTTTTCTACATATATCCCATGTGTGTTTTTACTTTTCTAGATTTCTTTTTTAATTACTTCTTAGCTTGGACTATGTTAACAGTTAGAGACTCTTAACTTGGGTTTTAGTTTGTTTATCGGTCTATTGCCTCTCATACCAATCCACTGGTATAGACTGATGAAATAGAATTTGATTTATGGACTAGTACAAAATAAAGGAGTGGCTCATTTTAGTAATTATTTGCCTTTGCAATGATATTAATTATAGGAATTTGAGGAACGTTTAAATTATCATTAAAAGTTTCTCAGTAAATCACTATCTTTAATTTTTTAAACACTTTAGAATAATTTAAAACATTAAGACAAAATATCATATTGTTGCATATTACTGATATTTCTCATGTGCTCTTTTAGACATTTTACCATGTACTTGGTAAGATTTAATACCTATTTTCAACTTCACAGAAGAAAATTTAAGCCTTAAGATAAAAGAAACCATGTTCTTCGGGGTGTGGGGGGGGGGAGGGAAATGGGTACCAAGACATGTGAAAGGGTATCAATGTATGTGAATTAATGCACCTTCTATCTGGCAAATATCATGAAACCCTTTTACTAATTACAATAAAAAAAATTAAAAAAGATAAAAAAAAAGATAAAAGAAACCATGTTCTTGGGGGTGTGGGGGGGGAGGGAAATGGATACCGAGACATGTGAAAGGGTATCAATGTATGTGAATTAATGCACCTTCTATCTGGCAAATATCATGTAACCCTTTTACTAATTACAATAAAAAAAATAAATTAACCTAAATTACAAAAAAAAAACAAAACAACAAAAAAAGAAACCATGTTCTGTAAAAGTATATCCTATAGCAAAAAGAACCAATCATGCCAAGTAGAGCAAAAAAATCTAAACTTTGTATCCATGGATTTATGGAAAGTATAGGGTTGAACTCCACAAACTTCAAATTACATGTGAGGTATGTGTTTAATTAAATAGTTGTGTTTCTCCTTACCATTAATGAGGTTTTAGGAGGGTTCTGTCATACACACAAAGACTGAGAGAGAATGCATAATAGTTAAGGAAGTCAAGATCCAAATTCCAAGAACATTTTATATACTTATACAAATAAAAGGATGGCCTTTTTTCTTTTCCTTTTTCTTTTCTCTCCCTCTCCCTGCCCCCCATCTCTGTGTTGGTCTGTCTGTCTGTCTGTCCTGTGGCAAAACTTAAGAGCTTGGGGGCTGTCCCTGAGCTTTAGTGCTCAAGGTTAGGGCTCTACTATTTTTAGCCACTACACCATTTCTGGTTTTTGGTTGTTAATTGGAGATATGAATCTCATGGACTTTCCTGCCCAGGTTGGTTTGGAACTGTGATCCTCAGATCTCAGACTCCCGAGTAACCAGGATTCTAGGCATGAGCCACCAACCCCCAGGAAGACATTTTAAAAAATTGCTACTAGGGGAGGGGAGTTTGGCCTAGTGGTAGCCTAGCATGCGTGAAGACCCGGTTCAATTCCTTGGTACCGCATACATAAAAAAGCTGGAAGTGGTGCTGTGGCTCAAGTGATAGAGCTCTACCCTTGAGAAAGCCAAGGCCCAGGACTGGGGGGAAAAATGCTACTAAAATGAAAATGGTATGATCACTGTAAAATCAAATCTTATTTTAGGGATTTTTTTTTAAGGGCACATCTGAAACACAGGGAAAAAGAAAAACGTGACGTGATTAAGAACTTGCAGAATGTCAGCAATGGCAACGTGTGTCCAGTCTTGACGCACACTATCCCATATGGAATTGCCTACCATCACAGTGGCTTAACAAACGAGGAAAGGAAGCTCTTGGAGGAGGCCTACTCCACAGGGGTGCTCTGCCTTTTTACCTGTACATCCACCCTGGCAGCAGGGGTCAACCTACCAGCTCGAAGGTGAGAGATGAGTAAATGTTGACCAGGTTTAGAACATTTCACCTCCTAGCTTGGGAGAAATTTTTGTGTAGTGGGTGAGAATTTATAGTATTTGCAAGTTGATATTTTTATTTCCTTTAATGTTTTACTTAAAAGTAGATATTTCCTGGTATTAGAATTTCTTCTTTCTTGTTCTCCCTGTCTATTTTTGGTTTGGGTTTGCTTGTTTTCTTCTTTGTTGTATGGTTTTGATGTTTGAATCTGTGATCTCAGTTGTACAGGAAGAATCAGCAAACTTCACAGTTTTTGTGACTCAAAGAGTATAGTATATTTAACATAAGGATACTATTGAAAATAGGACATTCTGAAATCTTGTAGAAGTGATTCATAAAGCTGGCCTGGAGATGTAGATCAGTTGGTAGAGTGCTTACCTAGCATGGACAGTGACCAGGGTTTGATCCCCAACACTGAAAATAAAAGGAGAGGGATCTGTGATTATAAAGCTATTTAACTGTTGCAACATTTTTTGTAGCAGATGCTTGGTTAGTTTTTCAGTTATCACCAAAGCTGAATCCTTGAATTCTTAATTGATTTCTACTCTTTATGACTATAATTTTTTTCTTTTCTAATAATTTTTTTTTGCCAGTTCTGGGGCTTGTACTCAGGACCTGAGCACTGTCCTTGGGTTTTCTCAAGGCTAGAGCTCTACCACTTGAGCCATAGCACTACTTTTGGCTTTTTCTGTGTATTTGGTACTGAGGACTTGAACCTGGGTCTTCGTACATGCAAGGCAAGCACTCACCACTAGGCCAAACTCCTGCCCCTAATTATTTTGATGAGTATTAAAAGATGTTTATTTTTCTGGGTATGGAAGATTGATATTTTAATGGGACCACAGTTAATTTATGTTCTTGTTGTTCTATTTTTATTTTTTTAACTTTTTGATTATTTGCCAACATGAGAGTATATTAGCCTCTCATTTTAAGAAGTTGTCAGTATCTCCTTTTTGCATTTCTAAATTTTTTTACTATTATTTTCAATTAACATGTCATTAAACTTACATGTATATAAGTATATAACAAAATCAATAATTTAAAAAATAGGTCCTAAGCTATATGTGTAGTATCACTTTTAATTTTGTCTGTTATATAGAGTCATTTTACGAGCTCCCTATATGGCTAAGGAATTTTTAAAGAGGAATCAATATAAACAGATGATTGGCAGAGCTGGTCGTGCTGGCATAGATACTATTGGAGAGAGTATCCTTATAATGCAGGAAAAAGACAAGCAGCAGGTAATATGATTTGGTTACCAACTGGCTGATTTTTTTTCTTGGTTTTACATCTGGCCCTTTATGAGACTATCTCTTAAAAACTAATTATTAATATTTCTTGAGAAGATATATCCTATATAAATGTGATTTTTGAAAGAGTATTTGAATGTATTTCAGATAGTGGAAACAATATTTGTCCTATTTATCTGTTTTCAGTTTTAAAATTTTTTTCTATTGGGGCCAGAAGTTTGGCTTAGTGGTAGAGTGCTTGCCTAGCATGCACGAAGACCCGGGTTCGATTCCTCGGTACCACATACATAGAAAAAAAAGCCGGAAATGGTGCTGAGGTTCAAGTGGTAGAGCTCTAGCCTTGAGAAAGTCCAAGGATAGTGCTCAGGCCCTGAGTTCAAGCCCAGGACTGGCAAAAAAAAAAAATTCTATTTTGTCCAAGTTTGAGCTTTATTTTTTGATCCTCCCAAAATTTATTTAAAATATAAGATCTTTACATAAAACACCATTTATTTTAATAATAGCATGTGATATTGCTTTATCTTTTATAGGTCTTAGAACTAATAAGCAAGCCATTGGAAAACTGTTACAGCCATCTTGTTCAAGAATTCAACAAGGGAGTCCAAAGTTTGTTTCTCTCTTTGATTGGTTTAAAGGTATTTTTGAAAGATTTTTTTAAAAAAATTTTACTACTATTACTACTACATTGAGTTTAAAAATTATGCAAATAATTTAAAACTTTGTTACAAAGAACCTTTATGACCATCAACTTCCCTGATGAATTCTAGTATGCACCTAAGGAAGAACTAATAAGTCATAAACAAACTCTTCCAGAATGTAGAGGAAGAAGAAATGTTGCTCAGGCCTTCTTATGAGACAGCATTGCTATAATACTAAAACCTGACCCTCCCCACCAACAAAATTATGAACATAGATGCAGAATCTTCATTGTAGTATTAGTAATCCCACAATACAACACAAGAGTAATATGCTACGATCAAGATTTTTCCAGTAGTATAAAATTGATTCAACATTAAAAACTCAAGCCAGGCATTGTGCAACATGCCTATAATCTCAGCACTTAGGAGGCAGAAGCAGGAGAATCCCTGTTTAAGCCTAGCATGGACTACATAGTACCTAATGTAAGACCCTAACTCAAAAACACAAGGCTTTAGATGTAGCATAGTGGTAGATCTTTGCCAACATGCACAAGGCCCTGAGATAAAGCCCTAATACAAACAAGAAAAAAAGGTGGGGAGGATAACTTCAAGCATACTGTTAGAATTCAATATACATTCATAAAGAAAACCAGACAAACTTAGAATTAAGAAATAACTTCCAGGGCCGGGAGTTTGGCCTAGTGGTAGAGTGCTTGCCTAGCATGCACAAAGACCCAATTGGTACCATATACATTGAAAAAAGCCAGAAGTGGTGCTGAGGCTCAAGTGGTAAAGTGCTAGCCTTGAGAAAGTCCAAGGACAGTGCTCAGGCCTTGAGCGCAAGCCCAGGACTGGCAAAAAAAAAAAAAAGAACTTCCAACCTAATAAAGAGTGTTTATTTGAAAACCAAGGATGACATCATACTTAAACTGAAAAATGGTATATTTTAACTCTGTGATTAGGAAAAGCAAAAGCAAAATGCCTGCCCTCACCATACATACTGTTTTTAGGTTATAGGCACTATAGGAAAGTAGATTAGAAAGAAAAAAGTAAAACCATCGTACTTACGTCCTATTGACACTGAGTTCAAGAAAGTCCAAAAGAATGTACAAAAAAAGAACTAGAATGTAGTTAGCAGTGTTACAAGATAGCCAAAGTACAACACTCAGATATTTTTCCAAATTCTATAAATAATAAAAACATTTTCATTTATGAAAGCATCAAGAAATAAAATAGGAATAAAGAGAAGATATGAACTAGCCAGGAGTTTGGCCTAGTGGATGTACTAGACCTATACATTGAAATCCATAAAGCACTGAGAAAAACTAAGCAAGGCATAAATACATGTAGATACCACATTCATAAACTGGAACAATTTAGCTTTGTCTATTTGCTTTTTCTCAAATTGATCTGTACTCTCAGTGCGATCCCAAGACTTAAAATCTCAGGCCAGGTGCGTTGGCTCATGCCTGTAATCCTAGCTACTCAGGTGGCTGAGATCTGAGGATCAAGGTTCAAAGCTAGCCTGGGCACAAAAGGACCTGAGACTCTTATCTACAATTAACCTCTAGAAAACTAGAAATCAGGGAGTGGGGCTTGTCTCAAGGGTAGGATGGTATTTGAGCTGAAGAGCTCCGAGACAGTGCCCAGGCAGAGTTCAAGTCCCATGACCCACAAATAAATAAATAAAAGAAGAAATCTCAGATTTCTTGTTTGTAAAAATTTAAGAATTCTAATGAAATTGGGAAGGAATCAGGACTTCACTCTGGAGATCAGAACACTAAGTAAAATGGAGACAGAGCTATTTTGGCTATGAGTGTGGCTTCATCAAGTTGACTATACCCAACATGAAATTGCAGTTTTAAACAACTGCAATTTGGTAGTGAGAAGTGAGGCAGCCAGCAGTTCAACAGATGAGTGAGTTGGAAGCTGTCATTCAAGTCTGCTCAAAAGAGGTGGAAATCAAGCTATTGAGTCTAGTCCAGGTATCAGGGTTCAGCAATCAGCCAGCACTGTAGTTACGGCAGGATACTGGGATTCTAGACAGGGTCTGTGACCAGGGAAATCTTTTAGGCTAGCAGCTGGGAAAGGAATAGGAGGTAGAGGTGAACACCGCTAGAGATATTAGATGTATACTTCTATA
Organism: Megascapheus bottae; assembly: GCF_031878675.1. Classification (NCBI taxonomy): domain Eukaryota; kingdom Metazoa; phylum Chordata; class Mammalia; order Rodentia; family Geomyidae; genus Megascapheus; species Megascapheus bottae. The sequence continues at coordinate 11,131,190 of NC_143521.1, forward strand.
GGAAGTGAGAAAATAGTTGCTATGTCTTGGGATTCAGGAATCCTCTGGTTTTCGTTTATCACAAGGGTGTTTCAAACACACTTGACATGTTTTTTGTGTTTGTTTATGTTTTGCTGGTCCTGGGGCTTGACCCTCAGGACCTAGGCTCTGTGCCTATGTTTCTTTTGCTCATGGCTATAGTGGTCTACCCCTTGAGCCACAGAGCCACTTTGGCTTTTTCTCTTATTGGAGATGAGAGTTTCACAAGAGATAAGAGTTTCTGCCCAGGCTTCCTTTGAACATGAATCTTCAAATCTCAGCCTCCTGAGTAGCTAGGATTGCAAGCATGAACCATGAGTACCCAGTGACAAGAGTCTTGTTTTGTTTTTTTGGGGTTTTTTTTGTTTTGTTTGTTTTGTTTTTTGCCAGTCCTGGGGCTTGAACTTAGAGTCTGGGTACTGTCCTTGAGCTTTCTCAAGGCTAGCTAGTGCTTTATCACTTGACCCACAGCACCACTTTTGGCTTTTTCTGTGTGTGTGGTACCTAGGAATCAAACCCAGAGCTTCATGCCTGCTAGGCAAGCACTCTATCACTAGACCATGCTCCTGGCCTTTCCCTCCACCACCCCTACACCTGTCTTTTTTTTTTTTTTTAATATGCTTTATCTTTAGTTCTTGCACAAGGATTCAGATCTTGCATCAAGTAATATTATTCCTTTTTATATATAAACAGTGAATTGGAGACAAATATAAGTAAGCTTCTCATGGTCTCCATGCAACTACTGCAAGGTTTTCCCACATCCTCTCAGTAGTTTTTTGCATAGAATAGTCTTTTCAAAATGTAAATCAGAATATGTCACTCCTTCTGCTGAGATTTGCTGTGATCACCCCGTGCTATTAATGTGAAGTCCAGATTCCTTACCATGATCTCTGTTGTTGATATGGCTTCTGCCAGTCTCTTCAAACTCATCTCTGGCCAGCCTTCTTGTACTACAGTCACACTGCCATTCTGTTTTCATTTCTCAAACATACTGTGCTCACTAGTGCTTCCTGAACCTTCAGCCACCTCCCCTCCCCTTGACTAGCCTCACACTCAGCCTGTTTATCTTAGTCTCACTGACCTTCAGATTTAGCTTAACTTCACTTCCCCAGGAAAGCCTTCCTACAGATCTGAATCAACTCAGTAGTTGTTACATACTTTAAAAGCACCTATCACACTGCTAGAGTTGTTAAACATTTGTAAATATTATACCATGGTATAATTTTTCTTTGATAATAGATCTTTTTTTTTCTTCTTAAGCCAGTCATAGAGCTTGAACTCAAGGCCTGGGCACTATCCCTGTGCTCTTTTGCTCACAGCTAGTGATCTATAACTTTGAGCCACAGCTGTATCTCTAGTTTCCTGGTGGTTAATGAATATAGGGATCTCACAAACTCTCTTGCCCAGGCTGGCTTTGAACCACAATCCTCAGATCTCAACCTCCTGAGCAGCTATAATTACAGTCATGAGCCACCATGACACAGCTAATACACTCCCATGTTGATGCCTATATTCATCCACTGTTTTCTCTGGTGTTTTTTATGCTGGCTTCACCATCTGTGATGTTCTCTTGCCATGACTTCTAATTGCCATGTACTATATACTTAGAATTTAGATAATTCTTTGTAGAGAAACTGTATAACTGCACAGTTGTAAGTCAACCTAACCTTGAAAAAAGAAAAAATTTTATGGTCTCATATTTCTTTTCACTGATGACTGAATCCCAGTGTTTCACATAGTGCTTGGCATGTGTACAGCACTCAGTAAATACTTGAATGAATAATACTGACTTTGGAATGGAACCTGGGTAAACTAGCTAGTTGGGTCATTGGTGGAGAATTCAGCTTTGAGAAAAGCCAAAGAGACAAAGGCTGGACTAACATGTTTCAATCGCAAGGAGGAATAGAAAAGGCTATGCGAAGGCAGATAGAAGAACAAAGTGAATGTCCTCACCTGGACCTGCCCACCTATCTCTATAGTGTTTATTGTGATCAGTCAGATAGGAAACATGGTGGGAACAAAGTATGCTAGTAATCCACAAGTTGAATATATTTCATTTTAGCTTGATAATATATTAATAATGGAAAGAGAAAATTATGGAAAATTGTGTTGCCCTCTCGTATTTTTCTTATCCCTTATATTAGCCTAGTGTGAAATAATCACTAAAATTTTCTAGTTGAACTATCATCAGAATTGTAAGAGAACTATTGATTATTTTAGTAGAACATTCTGATATCATTGAAATTGGATAGTAAAAGATGGTTCTCATTCAGAGTTAATTCAGCATCTTAATACTACGCAGAGTGCATAAGTAGTATTTATGATCACTGATATAAGTTGTAAATAGTGAATACAAGGTGGAGAGCAAAAGATAATAAGAGATATATATTACTTATTTTTAGGTAACATTTCTGACAAGTATTGCCGGATCATATTTTGGTGAATTCTTTTTTCTTTTTGCCAGTCCTGAGACTTGAACTCAGGGCTTGGGTACTGTCCTTAGACATTTTTGCTACTTGAATAACAACAGCATTTCCAGCTTTTTCTATGTATGTGGTACTGAGGAATCAAATCCAGGGCTTTGTGTATGCTAGGCAAGCACTCTACCATTAGGCCATTTTCCTGGCCCTGTGAATTCTTTCAGTTGAATTTTCAATAATGTGATTTTTTAAAAAAGTTGTGGGGGCACATGCCTTTAACCCGAGCTATTCTGGTTCGAAGCCAAATTGGGCAAAAAAAACCCCTGTGAGATTCTTAGGTTCAGTAAACCATTTAAATATCGGAAGTGGTGAGGTGGCTCAAGTGGTAGAGCATTAGCCTCCGAACAGCACCAGATCCTAAGTTCAAGACCCACCACTTCAAAAAAAAAAAAGTTTTTTAAATTTAAAAATACAAAGCTGGGCACAGTGGCTCACACTTGTAATCCTCACTGCTCAGAAGGCTAAGATCTGAGGATCGAGGTTCAAAGCCATCCCAGGCACAAAAAGGACTTGAGACTCTTATTTCCAATTAACCTCTAGAGAATGGGAAGTGGGGCTTGGCTCGAGGGTGGAGCAGTAGCCTTGAGCTGAAGACCACAGAGACAGCACCTAGGCTGAGTTCAAGCCCCATGACACACACACACACACACACAAAAATACATGTATTTTCATAAAAACATGAATATGAAAACTACATTTGGTTTGAATTGCTTTTCCTGTTAATTTTTGTATAGGTTTTATATTGTTAATTTAAATAGCTTTAAATAACTTGCTAGTTTAATTCAAGAATGTGGTTGCGGGAGACCATGAAGAGCTTGCTTCTTTTTACCTTCAATTCATTGTTTATAAAACAGGAATAATTCTACTTAATGTATAAGAATGAATAGCCTTCTTGATTAATGAATACGGTAAAGCTTGGAAATAAAGAAAATGCTCCAATGATGTGGACAATTGTTTCAGATTGCAACAACTCTTGGTGACATATATCACTTTATGAATGGCACATTTTTTGGTGTTCAGCAAAAGATTTTATTAAAAGACAAAAGTCTCTGGGAAATAACTGTCGAATCACTTAGATACCTGACAGAGAAAGGACTCCTACAAAGAGACACTGTTTGTAATTCTGAAGAAGAGTTAGAATGCAATTTCCAAATTACAAAATTGGGAAGAGCTTCTTTTAAAGGTAAGAATTTCCTTAAGCCTAATTATTAATCTAATAAAATATATTGGAAAATAGAAATTAAATTGTTCTCTTTGTATTTGTGTTCATCTTATAGCACTAATGTCATAAGCTGATAAGCTATGTCAGCTTAAATTGAAAACTATTTCAAATTATAAGTAATTAAAATACGGTACAAGGGGCCAGGAATTTGGCCTAGTGGTAGAGTGCTTGCCTGGCATGCACGAAGACCCGGGTTCGATTCCTCGGTATCACATACATTAAAAAAAAAGCTAGAAGTGATGCTGTGGCTCGAGTGGTAGAGCATCAGCCTTGAGAAAGTCCAAGGATAGTGCTCAGGCCCGGAGTTCAAGCCCCATGACTGGGGAAAAAAAATACGGTACAAGTATATATAGAGATGAAGTTTGTCATTCCTCCTTTGATGTCCCTCCTTAGAAACCACAGATTTTAATATCTTCCCCAGTATAACAGTTTGTAGAATGTCTTTTCTTCTCCATACATTTCATTTCAGTTCATAATACATACATATATACAATTTTAAGTTTTTGCTATAAACAAGTCATTTATATTGTTCTAGAATTTTCATTTTGGTTTAATATAACATGCAAATTATTCTATTCTTGAATGAAGACATTCTTTTCTTTATTGTACTTGTCCTGGAGCTTTGAACGTATACTTTTCTTACTTTCTTGCTTTCTTTTTTTGTTTTCTTTACTTCTCTTCCCTTCCCTTTACCCCCAGTTCTAAGACTTGAACTCAGGGACTGTGCACTGTCCTTAAGCTTATTTTGCTCAAGGCTAGCACTCTACCACTCGAGCCACAGCACCACTTCTGCCTTTTCTGTTTATGTGGTACTGAGAAATCGAACCCAGGGCTACGTACATACAAGGCAAGCATCCTACCACTAAGCCATGTTCCCAGCCCTTGCTTAGCTTTTTCAAGGCTTGGCACTCTGACAGTTGAAACAGACCTCTACTTCCAGCTGTTTGTTCATTAATTGGAGATAAGAATCTCCAATCTGCCTGGGGTAGCTTTGATCTTGAGATCTCAGGCTCCTAAATAGCTAGGATTACAGACATGAGCCTGGGTACATAATGAATCACTTAACAAAAAATAATTCATGTCTATTATTAAAAAGAGAACTAAGTGCTAGGAGTTTGGCCTAGTGGTAGAGTGCTTGCCTAGCATGCACGAAGACCCAGGTTCGATTCCTCGGTACCACATACATAGAAAAAACCTAGAAGTGGTGTTGAGGCTCACGTGGTAGAGCTCTAACCTTGAGAAGATCCACGGACAGTGCTCAGGCCCTGAGCTCAAAAACAGAACTAGGAATGCTTTTAAGCCCCCAACTCCTGTTCCATTTCCACTCTATCAGGAAATGCTGTGATAACAGTTGGATGTGTGCCCTTCCACATAGAGTCATGCACTGCATAGTGACGTCCTTGTCAACAGTCAGCAACAGCCAGCCACGCACACAACCATGGTCCCAAAGAGATGGCATCCCCTCATGGAGACATTAGCCATTTTAAATGTTAACACAGGACAAAATGCATCCTTGTCCTCAAGTGGCATGACTCTTTATGTGTACATATGTGATTGTATATGTAGGCATTTGTTTTTTTTTAATTTTTAAATGTTGTTATTATAAAGGGTATATACAGAGGAGTCATGATTAAATAAGTCATATCATGAGTACATTTCAGACAATGTCACCCCTTTCCTCTCTCCCAGTTTTTGCCCCCTCTCCCCACCCATAAGTTAGTGTTTCAACCTCAGTAATTTAGACATCCATAATTGGATACAACAGTTTATTTAACCATCCATCTATTAATGGATGTTTTCATTGTTTCTGATTATAAACATGAATGTATAAAAATCTTGATTTATGTATTTTGGGTAAATACTGAAACATATTTCTTGGGTAGATTCTCAAAATAGTTGGACCAGATTTTAAGGACTTTTTACTATATTTAGGTAACTTAATTTAAGGCTGGGAATAAAAGTCAGTGATAAAAGTGTTTGTATGACATGCATGAGGCCTTGGGTCCAATCTCCAACAGTGCCAAACAACAAAAAATAACAATTGACAAAGGACTGAGCATTTAGCTCAGTGACAGAACATCTTTCTAACATTGAACCTCAACACTACAAATAAAAACTAAATGAACCAGACTTTATTTAAAATCACTTCTCTCTCCCTCTAGTAATAATGAGAAAAATGAAATGTTTGTATCTTTCTTTTAGGAACTATAGATTTGGCTTATTGTAACATCCTCTACAGAGACTTGAAGAAAGGTCTTGAAGGACTTGTACTTGAAAGCCTTCTTCATCTAATCTACCTAACAACGCCCTATGATATGGTTTCTCACTGTGACCCAAATTGGATGATATACTTCAGGCAGGTGAGACTGTAAGATGTCTCCATTAGGCTACTTACTTTGTCTTTTGTTGTTATTGTTGTTGCTTTTGGTGGTCCTAGGTACTATCCCTGAGTCTCTGTGCTCAAGGCTAGCACTCTACCATTTGAGCCCACTTCTGGCTTTTTCTGTTTATGTGGTACCTTTATGTGGAATCCAAACGAAGGCTCCGTGCATGCTAGGCAAGCACTCTACTGCAAAGCCACATTCCCAGCTGTAGGCTACCTTGTTAAACATGAAATTATTTTTGTCAATTTTTTTGTCTATTGAATTATATTTAGAATTGTCTTTTTTTCTTCTCTGTTAGTATATGTTTATTGTACAAAATAATGGGTTCCATGTTGACATTTCCATATATGTATATATAACATAGTAACATGACAGCATTTTTATTTATTGAACTTAAATACTATTTCTCTTTTAAATATAAGCATATTCTGTGTTGGAGAGAGACAGATAGTCAGAGAGATTATTCCACAGGCAGTTTTATTAACATTTAATAACAAGGCCTTATAGTACATAAAGCAAATGGTACATATTTTGCTGATGATTTGGTATAGTTATGTGAAATTGATATCAGAGCAAAGCATGATGATGCATCAAACCTGCTAATTATATCTGCAAAGCAATATTTATTTTATAGCCAGTAGCAAGGTGAAACTGGCTATACATTAGCAGAATGACTGGAGTACAGTATAGTATGACTTTTCTGTAATTGGATGATTGAATGCATATTAGAGAAAAACAATATCCCCACTACTCCCAGTAATGGGAATTAAACCCAGGGCCTTCCAATACTTAGTTAAGTGTGTGCTCTACCACTCTGCTATACCTCTGTTTCCCTGCAGACATTTTTTTAGCCTTAGGAAATGAACATCTTTTATAATACCACAGTTTAAAGTCATTGCTACAAATCTTTAAAGTGGTGTTTTATAATGCTTTCAAAACATTTCCCTCTTCCCAGTTACCCCCAGTATTAAATATAATCACATAGTCCATGAAAACTAGTACTTGTGTAACCCAGTGATGGAGATGCATTGCTAGCCAATTTTATCATTGTGCAAACAGTCCTTTGGGACCACTATGATATACATAATAAGTATTAGCTAAAGCATGAAGCATCAATTTGCTGCATATGACTATAATTCTTTTGATGTAGAATATTTACAGTAATTTTGGAACTTTCAATATTTGTTCATTTATGTCATTTTTGTATCCCTTAACATCATGAAAATGTGATCTCATTGTAAATACTGGATTTGACTAAAATGACAGATTTTAAAAAAATATTAATTTCAGTTTTTGCATGTATTTGCTCTTTATTTAGTTTAATCAACTCACTCCTGCAGAACAAAATGTAGCTTCTCTTCTTGGGGTCTCTGAAAGCTTTATTGGGAAGAAAGCATCAGGTCAAGCCATCAGGAAGGTACTACAGTCTTTTTTCCTTTTACATGATAAACTTCAGTTCATTCAGAAAATATTATGTCTTCTCCATTATTGTGCTGATCTTTTTGTTTCACATTCTTTTTCTTTTAATTAGTATTATTCTCATTTTGTTATTTGAAATGTACCTCTACTGAGCATCATGGTACAAACTTGTAATCCCAGCACTCAGGGCTGGGAGCAGGCAGAAAGAACACATTCAGGTCAACTTGCATTACATGAGGAAACTGTCTTTGAAGGAATGATTGTTTAAACACCAGAAATGTGCAGCTTTTTAGAAACTTTCTAAATTTCAGTTAAAAGGCATGAAGCAAAGTCTAAGACATACACTAATAGTAAAAGAAATAGAAATGATGCTTTAGTAACCACCTTCACCTTTTTTAATGTCATTTTTTCCTCACTTTTTTTGTCTTAGTTTCTTTTGTAACCAAATTAATTGAAACTGAATAAATCTGTCATTTCCCACTGTATCTTTGTGTGTGGGGGTGGGGGTGAGTGGTGTGTGTGCAGTGTGGGTGGTGTGTGTGCAGTGTGGGTGGTGTGTGTGTGTGTGTGTGTGTGTGTGTGTGTGTGTGTGTGTGTGTGTGTGTGGTACTGGGTCTTATTTGAACTCAGAGCCTCAAATTTAATTAGCTGGTGCTTTATCACTTGAGCCACACCTCCAGGCCTGCTTTTTGCTAGTTGTTTGAGAAATGGAGTCTCACAGATTGGCTGGCTTCAAACTTGGGTTCTCCAGATCTCAGCCCCCTGAGGAAGTAGAACTATAGGCATGTGCTGCCAGTGCCCAAGTTCCCCTTGTATCTGTTAACTTATGGAGGCAATGCTTATTTCATTCTCAAAAATAAATGAAGCTGTTTACTTTCATTTACAACGAATGACGCAACTGTTTCAACTATGGCCATATCAAAAAGTTTTAAAAATGTCATACTTAAGCATTCATATTATTACACGTTTTAGACTGAGTCTTTTACCTTAGAAATAACTCTGTTATTTAGACTTTCAGTTTTATATTGTGTTTTGTTTAGTGACAGGGTCTCATTGAGTAGTCCTTATTGGCTTCAAACTTAGAATCCTCCTTTTTCAGCTTTCTAAGTACTGAGATTATAGGCTTTTTATATGTTTGACAACCATATTTTAATTTAATTAAATTAATTTTTAATTGTCATATTTTATTTCTTTATTATAAATTTTATTATCAGGGTGAGATATAGAGTGGTTACAGTTAAATTCATAAAGTAGTGAGTACATTACTTCTTGAACATTGTTACCCCTTCCCATCTTTTGTTCCTACTTTTCCTCCTCCCACCTCCTCCCAAATTGTAAAGTTCATCCTTTGTCTTTTATATCACCATCTTGCTTTTCCCCTTTCCTTATCTGATTCAAATAAACAAGTAAATGTGTATGCAATACAATAGGAACCAAAGTCAGATACAGCAGCAACAGATAATAAACCTTAAGGGAAAAAAGAGAAAGAAAAAAAAGAATAAAGAAATAAGTTCACATAGTACAACAACATCCACAAGGATAAATCTCTTGTTTCCCTGTCCTGGAGTTCATTTTGCTTAGTCTCATCCTTTATGGCCATATGCATATAGCTTGCCCCTCAGTAGATGAATGGATCAAAAAGATTTGGTATATATACAGAATGGAATTCTCTGCTGCCATCAGAAAGAATGCTGTATTTGTAAGGAAAGGGAAAAAACTCATATTAAGTGAAGCAAGCCAAAGGAACAGAGTGTCCCTCATTTGTAATAATGAGATTTTCCTAGCAGAGGCGCACAATAGCTCAAAAATACTTTTTAAATTATATGCCTTTTCCCTGGCAGCATAGCCTAGCATGCATGAAGCCCTGGGCTCAATTCCCCAATACCACATACACAGAAAAAGCTAGAAGTAGTGCTGTGGCTCAAGTGGTAGAGCACTAGCCTTGAGAAAGCCCAAGGTCAGTGCTTAGGTCCTGAGTTCAAGCCCCAGGCCTGCAAATAAATAAATAAATAAATAAATAAATAAATAAATAAATAAATAAAATATCTTTTATGTCAAACTGTCAAACGCAAATCATGATTTGGAACTATTACCAAGTAATAACTTTAAATTTTTCTTAACTTTTTTTAGTATAATATTTTTATTTCAATGTATGGAGGGGTTACAGTTATATTTGCCAGATAGAGGGTACATTACTTCTCACACATTGATATCCCTTCTTGTGTTTTTGTCCCGATTTCCCTCTCCCTACTCCCTCCCTTCATTTTTCCCCTCTTATTTCAAATAAACAAGTAAACATCTATATATTATACCAGGTAACAAAGTGGGATACTGTAACAATATAAGATTAACCAAAGGGCATTGATCCAGAATATAATTTATTACGTTTTGTTACTTTTTTTTTTTTTTTTTTTTTTGCCAGTCCTGGGCTTGAGCTCAGGGCCTGAGCACTGTCCTTGGACTTTCTCAAGACTAGAGCTCTACCACTTGGGCCTCAGCACCACTTCTGACTTTTTTCTATGTACGTGACACTCCGGAATCAAACACGCGTCTTCATGCATGCTAGGCAAGCACTCTGTCACTAGGCCAAACTCCCAGCCCCACATTTTGTTACTTTAGAAAAAATATTTTATTTATTTGGCCTCCTATGTTTCAAGTATGTATATGTGTGTGTCCCATGGTGAAATCTGAATTCAGGACTTTGTGCTTCTTGTTTGGCCTTATTTTTGCTCCTAGCTTCTGCTGTAAGACTTGAACCATGCCTCCAGTTCCAATTTGTTAGTTAAAAAAATTTAGTTTTGTTGTTGTTGTTGCTGCTGCTGCTGCTGTTGTTTTAATGTTTTTGAGACAGAGCCCTGTTATATAGCCTAAACTCAAGGTCCTGCTGATTACATCTTTTTTTAAGTACCTGTATTACAGGTGTGTACCACCATACCTGGCTCAATTTTGTTATATTTTATCTAATACCTGTTAACTGAGTAGTTAAATACTCAGAGAATGATATATGAATTTATCTCATTTAAAGTAAATTTGTTACTGGTTTAATGTCTCATTATTTAACATTCTAAGTAAATACTCTTAGAACAAAAAGCATAGACTGTAGGAATTCTAAAAGAACATGATACTTAAAATCTAATTGATTTCTCCATATTCTCTTTTATATATTTCTTGCAAAAGACTTTAAAATTGACATAGAGCAATTTACTCTATGATAATTATATCATTCTTCTTGGCTTAGGAAATACATTCTAAGCAAAACTTACATTAATTCAATTTATAGTTACTAGTAAAGGTGCATTAAAAATGGGGAATTAAAAAGCTATCTTTTCCTACTTGATATTCAGTTATCACAGGTTTTTTTTTGGTTTTGTTTTTGTTTTTGTTTTGCCAGTCCTGGGCTTGGGCTCAGGGCTTGAGCACTGTCCTTGGACTTTCTCAAGGCTAGCGCTCTACCACTTGAGCCTCAGCACCACTTCCGGCTTTTTGCTATGTATGTGGGGTACTGAGGAATTGAACCCCGGTCTTCGTACATGCTAGGCAAACACTCTACCACTAGGCTAAACTCCTGGCCCCGTTATCACAGGTTTTTTAACTTAATGGTTTTTTGTTTTTTGTTTTCAAATCTCATTTTTCAGTTATTGGTATTGAACTCAGGTCCCTGAGCTTTTTTGCTCAAGACTCTACTACTTTGAGCCACAGTTTCACTTCCTTTTTTTCTGGTGGTTAATTGGAGATAAGAGCCTCACAGACTTTCCTGCTCGATCTGGCTTGGAACTGCGATGCTCAAATCTCAGCCTCACCTGGCCTACCTTAACACTAACACCTGTAATCCTAACTATTCAGGAGGCTTAGATCTGAGGCTCGAGATTCAAAGCTAAAAAAGCATAAAAAGTCCATGAGACTCATCTCCAATTAATCACCAGAAAACCAGAAGTCATGCCATGGCTCAAGGAGTATAATGCTAGCCTTGAGCTGAAGAGCTCAGAGACAGCACCCAGGCCGAGTTCAAGTCCCACAAATGAAAAAACAATAACAACAACAAAAACTATCCATAATGAAGATATAGAATGTAAAACCTGTAACTCACAAGTCTTTCAAAATGTTGCCTTAAGTTCTATTTCAGTCACGAGGAGGATATAATGTTTCCCCCCAACCTGAAGGCCAGCTTAAGCCAGCCTCAAAGTTTTAAACTTCCTGCCTCAGCCTCTAAAGCTGTGTGATTCCAGGCATGTACCACTATCACACCTAGCTAATTTTACACCTTTTATGTTTCTTCCTCTGGAGTTCATCCTCACTTCCTTTTGATTTTAAGCATGAATTAGTTTCGAAGTTAACTTGATACTAGCAATGAGGTATTTTATGCAAAAATATAGTCACTAGATTCACTGGGAAGTGGATGAAATTAGAGCGAATCATGATGAGTGAGCAAAGTCAAGACCAAAGGAACAAAAGGTGCATGGTATCCTTAATATGTGGATATTAAGTCCAAACTGTACAATGGCGATGAGTCAATATTCGGGTACCCAATGTTATGGACATGGTGTTGGAGATACAAACATAACTACATAGACATTAAAAATCTATGATGGGCTGGCTATATACTCTATAGATATAATGTTTTATTACTTATATTAATTTGTATCTATGACATACAAACCCTCAGCTTAATTTTGATTATGTTCTAAAATCTGTGTATGAGTGTTGTATGTAGAGATTCCCTTCTTGAATACTTGTTTGTTAAACATGACATTTGAAATATGATATAAAAACCAATGATAATAAGTTCTTTAATTTAAAAAAAATGTAGTCACTAGATATGCCACTGACAAAGGTAGGTACCCAGAACAGAAGCTGTTAACTACAGGAAGCATTTTTTTATACCTTTTACTATCTTAAATTTGGAAATATTATTTTTCATAACCATGTAGAAATCATAGCATAGCATTTACTCTTTTTGTAAGAGACAGGCTTATTAATCTATCTACATGCATTTGTGTAACATAATCACAGTCATACACACACATGACCAGCTAAGCAGACAGCTCAGTTCAGGAGATCACAAATTGAAATCATTGATTTCTTCAAGAGTCTCTGAGCAATGAGCCATCCTGGACTTCTCTCCTAAGTCATAGCTGTCAGCAGTCCTTGATATTCCCACAACTCTCTCACCTGAGCCTCCATCTATATGTTGCTTAAATCCTGGTGACTTCACTTAAAGACCCTCACCTAACTGCATGTGCCAAGATCCTATTACCAAGTCCACTCACAGAGTGGGTGCCAGGTTTAGGACAACATGAACATTTTTCTTTCTTTAGGATAGTACAATTCTACTATTATATTCCCAGTAGAAGAAAGTTTAGTTTAAATTGGAAACAGTTTAATCACACTCCCCCCACCCCCCCTCTCTCTCACACCAGTCCTGGGGCTTGAACTCAGGGCCTGGGCACTTCATTGTTCTTTCTCAATGCTAGTACTCTACCACTTGAGCCACAGTACTACTTCCATGCTTCATACATGCTAGGCAAACATTCCTCTACTAGGCCACACACCCCACCCCTACAAGTCTCTTCTTTATAGTTGGAAAAATGAGAAATCATTGTAATCTAAAATATGTGTTAAATCAGTTGTTTCTATGAAGTTATTCTCGCCTTGATAACTTGTAGTACAACTTTACTGTCATTCCATCTAACATTGCTTATTTAATTATGTCCTTCTAGAAGGTTGACAAGGATATCGTCAACAGACTCTACCTTTCATTTGTTCTTTATACCTTGCTTAAGGACACTAACATTTGGAGAGTGTCTGAAAAGTTTAATATGCCTCGAGGATACATACAAAACCTGCTTGCTGGAGCTGCTTCATTCTCCTCCTGTGTGTTACACTTCTGTGAGGTAATTCGGATCAATGTGTGCTGATCCTTTGTGGATCTTCTTGTTTTAACTGTTAGCCAATAGGTCAGTATTTTTTCATAGCTAACTTACATTATTTCAAAGCAGTCAAGATTTATTTTAAAATATATCTTTATTTTTTCCTTTTTTATTGTAATTAATAGAAGGGTTACATTATATTCGCCAGATAGAAGGTACATTTCTTAACAATCATTGCTACCCCTTCTCATATTTTTGTCCCCATTTCCCTCCCCCACCCTCTCCCCTCATCTTGTTTTCCCCCTTCCCTATCCTATTTCAAATAAACAAATAAACATATATACAATATATCAGATAACAAGGTAAGATGAGAAATAACATAGTACATTAAGAACAACAGTCACACCTTGTATGACTCTTGTTTCTGTATCTTTATTTTTATATACTTACAAAAGCACCACTGCAATGTGGAAAAGGTACAAAATTACTGATCAACTAAAATATGTAATAAATAGTTTGCCCCACATTAGAGTCACCATTAACAATTATGTTGTCTAGAATGAACTGTTAAAAACAGCCTTTTTCCATAACTAGTTTCTATGTCAGTATCTTTCTTATGAGTGATACCATGTCTTATGTTTGGTTTGGTTTGTAAGTTACCATTTCTAACAGCTACAATGGAACTACTCAGTAATCTCTCTCTCTCTCTCTCTCTCTCTCTCTCTCTCTCTCTCTCTCTCTCTCTCTCTCTCTCTGTCTCTCTCTCTGTCTCTCTCTCTGTCTCTGTCTCTCTCTCTGTCTCTGTCTCTCTCTATCTCTCTCTCCCTCCTCCTCCCTCCCTCCCTCTCTCCTTCCTTCTCTGCTTCCCTCCCTCTCCCTCCATCTTTTCCTCCCTCCTTCCCCTCCCCTCCCCTCCCTCTCCCTCTCTTTCCCTCCCTCTCTCCCTCTCTTCTGTCTCTAGTATATATTAATTGTACAAAAGGGGTTCGTTGTAATATTTTCCACACATTCATATAATATCCTTGATGGAATTCATTCACTCTGTTGTTTTCTCTCCCATCAATATGATGTCATGATTTTTATTCTCCATTCACAAATGGGCTTTTTTTTTCTGGATAATCTTTCTTTTCCTTTGTTTGTAATGGAATTGTGAGGACATGAGCCTTAGAAAACAATCTATATGTAGACCTAGAAAAATAACTATAATTTTGATGACTGATCCTAAGAAACATCTAGCTAACAACCACTGATATATTTTTACTCTTCTTAAGTATTTTTTTCTTTTAAAAATTATGTGAGTAGTATAAAATAGTAGATTGGTTACATGTGAGAATGATTTTTCTTTTTTTTTTCTTTTTTTAAATTTTCATGAGGCTTGAACTTTGGGCCTGGGCACTGTCCCTGAGCTCTTCAGCTCAAGACTAGCACTCTACCACTTGAGCCACAGTGCCACTTCCACTTTTCTGGTGGCTAATTGGAGATAAGAGTCTCACAGACTTCAGGCTGGCTTTGAACCGGAATCCTCACATCTCAGCTTCTGAGTAGCTAGGATTACAGGTGTGAGCCACTGGTATCCAGCCTTGGTGAGAATGGTTTTAACTGCAAATAATAGAAAAAACTCCACAGAAGTTTAACCAGTAAGGAAAAATCCCTGTCTATGTTATAGGAAAGCCAGAACTAAGGCAGGTCCATAGTTGATTGGTTCAGTAGTTCTAGTCAAAGATTGTCTTTTCTTTCATTTCATTTATTGCATTAATGCTTCCTAACTGGTTGCACTATGTCGAGCTACTGTGTCCCTGCATCATATCTTCCCAGTGAGACCGGGTGGAGGGCAACATTAAAAAATACACACTACCATAACAGAAAATTTGAAACTTGTATCAAAGAAGACATATACTCAGGGTTGACAATTACAGATTTCCATTATTTCTATTCATTTAAGTAATGCCATATTGAGCATATGTTGCATTTGAATTTTTCCATATTTAACTTTTTTTTTCTGAATACCAAAGATAGGCACTGGTTTTTACATTACTTGAGAAAAATTATGTCTAGATCCTGAGATTTTGATAAAAATGAAGTTTTTATTTCCTCTGCACATATATGTATGTGTGTGTGTATGTGTGTTCATACATATATATGTACCAGACCTGTGACTTGAACCCAGGGCCTGGGCGCTGATCCTGAGCTTTTGTGCTCAAAGCTAGCACTCCACCACTTGAGCAACAGCTTCACTCTTGGCTTTTTTGGTGATTAATTGGATGTAAGAGTCTTACAGACTTCCCTGGCCAGGCTGGCTTTGAACTGTGATCCTCAGATCTCAACCTTATGAGTAGCCCAGTGCCCAGCCTTATTTTCCAATGTATATTTTTTTTTCTCCATCTAAGATTATTAAGTTTCTCAAAAGACTCTCTGACACTTTTCCTCATAATAAATTTGATCAGAATCATCCTTCATTTCTGGCTTAACTCAAGGAACTAGACATAAAGACTTAAATAAG
This sequence comes from Megascapheus bottae, assembly GCF_031878675.1. NCBI lineage: Eukaryota > Metazoa > Chordata > Mammalia > Rodentia > Geomyidae > Megascapheus > Megascapheus bottae. The sequence goes on from NC_143521.1 coordinate 11,147,080, forward strand.
TCCTTCCCACAAAAGTAAATGGAAATAACTTACAGAGGTTAATTTTTTTGTATTTCTTGTGTTTGGCAGGAACTTGAAGAGTTTTGGGTTTATAAAGCCCTTTTGGTAGAACTTACCAAGAAGCTGACATACTGCGTAAAGGCAGAGCTAATCCCGCTCATGGAAGTGACTGGAGTCTTAGAGGTAAGTAGCTTCCTGGTTTGTCAACCGAGGTTGTTTTGACAAACAGAAAAAGAAAAAGGTTTGCTGTTGTGCAGTCTTACTATAGAACAAATAATAGCAATTACTTATTTGCTATGGAAATTTTTGATTGGTTTGGTTTTATTTTTAATATAAATTGCTGCTATGGCCTCCCAGAAATCCTCTGCCAACCAAGAAGCAGACCTGATGAAAAGACTTGATTGTGGAACATAATAATAGTACTAATAACAGTAAGAGAAAGGGAGTTTCCCCAAGAGTGTGTGCTATCACTTGTACTTAGCTCCTCTTCCTTCCTCTACTCCAGTGACAACTGCTTCGGCCATTTAGACTTGTGGAAGCAAGGGTCATTTGCATTCATTTACTACAGTCTGAAGAAAGAGTTCTCAATCAGTTGCTTTCTGATAGCCATCTGCTTCATTTTTCAGTTCTGCTTCTGTAAACACACACACACATACACACACACACACACACACACACACACACACACACACACACACACACACACACACACACGTGGTCCTCTGAGTTGAGGATGGAAACATTTAACATATTGAACTAGAACTTTTTTTTGTTTGGTTTGTTTTGTTTTGCCAGTCCTGGGGCTTGAACTCAAGAGCCTGGGCTCTCTCCCTGAACTTCTTTTTGTTTAAAGCTAGTGCTATATCACTTGAGCCATAGCTGCACTTCTCAATATTTGTTAGTTTAGTGGAAAGAAGAGACAGACAGATTTTTGAAGGGTCTGACTTCAAACTGCAATAATTTTTTATTTGTTTTGTTTTGTCAGTCCTGGGGCTTGACCTCAGGGCCTGGGCACTGTCTGAGCTTCTTTCCCCATGCCTGATCCTGGGACTTGAATTTGGGCCCTTGGCTCTGTTCCTAAGCTTTTTCCTCAAGGCTAGTATTCTACCATTTGCAGGATAGCACCACTTTGGGCCTTTTCTGATTAGTTTATTGGAGATAAGAGTTTCATAGACTTTCCTGCCCCAGTTGGCTTCCAATTGTGTTGGCTTCAGACTCCTCAGTAGCTAGGATTTCAGGTGTGGCCCTCAGCTGAACATTTTGCTTAGGTTAGTGCTATTTACCTAAGTGCCTTGTTCTTTCTCATTCCTGAGTTTAGTACATATCAACAGGTTTAGCTGCATAAAATCTACTTTAAAGTCAGATTTAAAACACCCAAATACAGCTTAGAAACCTCTTCAAGATTCTGATGTGTTATTTCTTCATATTGAGTTTATTATCTTAGTTTATTCTTACCTCTTGCATGTGGATTTTTTTTTTTTTTGCCCTACCTCAAATTCTGATTCTACTGATTTTTGTAATGCTTTCAGGGTCGAGCAAAACAGCTGTACAATGCAGGTTACAGAACTCTAATGCACTTAGCTAATGCAAATCCAGAAGTATTAATAAAGACCATTGATCACTTATCAAGGCGCCAGGCCAAGCAAATTGTCTCATCAGCAAAGGTAAGCAAGTAAATCATCCTCTAACTTTAAAATGCTTTATAGTATTGCTCCATTTACCTTAGACATCAAAACAAATTTTTTTTTTTTTGCCAGCCTTGGTCTTGAACTCAGGGTCTGGGCACTGTCCTTGGAATTTCTCAATGCTGGCATCTACCACTTGATCCACACACAGTACCACTTTGGCTTTTTCTGTGTATGTGATCCTGAGGAATCAAACCCAGAGCTTCATGCATGTCAGGCAAGCACTCTACTACTGGATCACACTCCCAGCTCCTCAAAACAAAATTGAATGCTGTGTACAGTTACAGACATGAAAGTATCTGTGCTCAGAATTTGGGCTGTGACACAAGCTTTGCTAAGAAAAGGACCTCCTTAAAAATATAGCTGGTTTTCAGCGTTCATTGGAAGCCATTAGGCTCTGCTTCCCCAGAGCCTCTTTAAGAAGTCCTTTCTCAGCACTCTCATCATTTTTTCCTACTCATAAACACATTTGCTGACTGGAAATTACAGCCTCAGAACTCACGGTCCTCTATTTTGGGATGCTTTTCCTCTACAAAGTTCATCCCAATATGCTCAAGTTAAGTTTTTCCTCTTAAACTCCTAGCATTGAATCAGGTCATGGCCCTTTCATGACCATGCTCTCTGGAGCCCAGTCTACTCTTTCTTACTGTAATTATTCACATGTTTGAAAACAGCCCTTACTGCCACTAAGTGTTTCTCTTATTCTAAATAAAGTTGTTAGACTACTCACTCACTCTCCTCTTGCCCTTTGCTAGATGCCATCCAGTTTCCTGCTGCCCCTCTATTCCATGTGGGTAAAGCCATTACAGGGCCATTTAGGCTTATTGCCATCTTGATTGTGATTACGTATTTCCTTTTGGGAAATATTTCCTATGGGTTCCCACCCCTCCAAAAGAACATGTTTCTCTCTCCCCTCTATAACTCCCTATTATATTTGTTTTTATATTGGTGTATGTTTGTGTGTAACTTATAGTGGACTCATTTTGATGACTCCAGTCCTAATACTTTCTGGTACATGCATTGACATAACAGAATTTTAAAACTTCATGGCTTACAACAGTCACTTTATTTTCCTTGTGTTGTTGTTGATTCGAAAGTGTTCAGCTACATGATTCTCTCATTTGGGGTTTCATATAATCACAGCTAGATATTGCCTGAGACTTGTTGTCTAGAAGCTCAACATGGCTGAGTGTCCAAAAGGGCTCCATCACCTGACAGCTGGTAATGCACTGTTACCTGGGCTTTCCATTGGAATAGCTGCATATGGTCTGTCCATGACCATAGGTTTAGTGTCATTCATTTACTTACTGCTGATCTGTGTGGCTCTCATTGCATGTATTGGAAGATTTGTTTTAAATGGTCACCATTGCATCAGATGTTTGAAGGTTTCCTAATTACTTGTTTGTTTTTGTTGGCTTTGATTTTATGCTCTTTTGGTTTTGAGATAGAGCCTCATTGTAGCTCAGGCTGGCCTCAAATGTGCTCATCCTCCTGTTTGAACCTCCTAAGTGTGGGGATTATGGATCTGAACTGTCACACCCAGCTCCTTAACTATATTTTAATTTCTGTTACATAACACTCTGTAATGTTGTGTGCCATCTGATTGGTAGAGTATTTTATTTCACCCTTGTATTTACAACTAATAGCAACATTTTATTCCTGATATTTAGAACAAAAAAGGGAAAGTCATTGTTTCAGGTGCCACGTTTTGTTTTTGTTGTTGTTTTTGTTATTTGTTGTTTGTTTTTGTGCCCTTGCCTCCCAAGTGCTGGAACTACAGCCATGTGCCCTTACACCTGCTATGTGCTATATTTAGAAAGACTATTTTCCTGTGCATTGCTTTTGAAATTAACCATGTGTCTAAGTGCACTATCACATACCTATAACAGCAGCAAACTGAAGTGGAAGGATTGCAAATCTGAGGCCAGGTGGCCTACATAGTAATATTTTGCCTCAAAACAATAGAAAAAGAAAGCGGAAGAGAACGAGGATGAGGTTAATAACTATGTTAACTTTAGTAATTTGAATAAAAGTTAACTTTGAATTACTAATCAGTTTTTAAAAGCATACTAAATTTTGAGAAATAATAAAATGATATAAATGGTCACACTTTTAGGAGCTAATTAAGATTTTGCAAAATTGTGTGAGATTTTATAGATTAAATACTAATTTTGAAGTGGCCAGGTCTTCAGTAAAACAAATCTTTAGATGTGTTAAAACTCCTTTAGTGTAGTGCTCAGCTGAAATTTTAACTCAAGGCCTCAGCCACATTAGTGATATTAATGATTATCACTTGTTCTTTTTTTTTTTTTCTTTTGCCAGTCCTGGGCTTGAGCTCAGGGCTTGAGCACTGTCCTTGTGCTTTCCTCAAGGCTGGAGCTCTACCACTTGAGCTTCTATGTATGTGGTGCAGAGGAATCAAACCCAGGTCTTCATGCATGCTAGGTGAGCACTCTACCACTCGGCCAAACTCCCTGCCCCAATCATTTGTTCTTATATGGTCACTTATTCCATCTCATGATGCTAGTTTTAAGGCCTAGATTATGGATGTCTAAGAATCCGGGTTTCTAGTAGGCAGTGGCATAGTGGGGGCCTCATGACTTTATGTTTTATTGCAGATGCTGTTGCATGAGAAAGCTGAGGCTTTGCAAGAAGAAGTGGAAGAGTTACTGCGACCGCCCTCCGATTTCCCTGTTGTTGAAAAGGAATGAAGTTCTGTGATGCACATTTTCAAATCCAAAATATTTATTACATACACATTTTATTAAAGAAGCTTTAAAATGTATAAATGACAAATATATATTAATTATATGCTGAAAACTGTGGTAGTGCTTAAATCTGTCTTATAATTACCAGAACTTTCCCACTAGTAATCCATCCTTTTCAACAGACAAATTATCTTCCTGCAAAAATTCTTCCTGGACATAGCTCCAACATACCCTTATTGCTGAACCTTTCATCATTCTCTTACACTAGACAGGCTGAGCACACACTCTACCACTGAAATACACTCTAGCCCTCTCTTACATATTTCTTTTTAATTATGGTTTTTTTTTTTTTTGCCAGTCCTGGGGCTTGAACTCAGGGCCTGAGCACTGTCCTTGGGCTTTCTCAAGGCTAGTACTCTACCACTTGAGCCACAGCACCACTTCCAGCTTTTTCTGTGTATGTGGTACCAAGGAATCGAATCATGCATGCTACGCATTCTACCACTAGGCCACACTCCTGACCCTTACCCATTTCTTTTATCAAACCGGACTACTTGAAACCTCAAAACTTTCCCTGAGATGTCCAGACTTCCAAGTCCTAAACTGCTTTATGTTATTGCTAGTAAATGAAAATGTACTGTGGATTTCAAGTGTCAAGTTACAATGTTTGAATGCTATCTATGAAATTGTCTCATATTCATCCTCATACATCTTATAAATGCTTTTTCTCCTCTTCAAGCATCATGAGGTCTCTCATTTATGCCATCCCACCCTGCCCCCAGCTACTAGTTTGCAACCTGGAGAAGGAAACCTTTTTGTTCATTTTTTTTTTTTGATGCCACATGGCATCTGCTATACTTCACTCCACAAATAGGAACCTCTGTGAAAAATGAATGCTACCCTGATTAACAACTTAATATTACCTCTCCCTATCAGAATTATTACTCAAACATAGACTTTTCAGCTAAACCTATAGTCTACGTTCTTCTTGCCTTAGCATTTTAAACTTAAATATTATAGGCATTTACATAGTTCTGTGTGCCAGTAGTTTGTGTGATTTAGCGAATTTCACTCCTTCAACAACCAAGTAATCCCAAGTACTATTATCCTCACAATTAGTTACAAATGAGCCAGGTGTGGTGGCTTATGCCTGTAATCCTACCTACTCAGGAGGCTGAGATCTGAGGATCACAGTTCAAAGCCAGCCCCGGCATTAAAGTCCATGAGACTCTTATCTCCAATTAGCCACCAGAAAACTGAAAGTAGTGCTGTGGCTCAAGGGGTAGGACAGTAGCCTTGAGCTGACGAGCTCAGAAATAGTGCCCAGGCCCAGAGTTCAAGCCCCATGAGCCACCAAAAAAAAAAAAAAAGTTACAAGTGAGAAAGCTGAAACAGAAATTATTTGTCCAGGCCATTGAGTGGTAAAAGAACAGGAATTCAGACCCATGCAGCCCAAGCCTGAAGTCCATGCGCTTGTATAATACTGTCTTGGTAAATGGTGTGCCCGTGTTTTTGCTTCCTACGTGTTACTCTCACCTGACCTTGACCTTCTCCCTAAGATTAAATGCCATTACTGTGCCCCATTCTGCATTGTCTTTACACACATCGAATATGGCATCCTGATGACTCCATAGAATCTTGGGTGCCACTGCACATGTTCCATTTGTACCAGCTACCTTGTCCTTGGTAAAAGCAACTACTGAGGATTTCTCAGAGGTGCTGAGATACTCTGCTTTATGGCATTAGTGCCACAAGAGTCCTCTAAAGAGATGATTCATTTTGTTTCTTAAGTCCTGAGTTCTTGAGGGTCAGGTCGAAGAACTCGTTATTCAATGATCAGTGGTCTTAATGGGCAATTTCTAGCTTTGCCAGTTTCATTTTCCTTTTTTAACTAGGTGGATCCCTTTGTTCTGCAGTGATCTCGTGGCCGGCTCAGTAGATGTGAGACTGCAATGCTGATCTGCTGGCACAGGCAGCATGGGAAGGGTATGCTACAGTCCTCCCGCTCAGTGCGACGGGCCATGCTGCACTTAAGTTTCTCAGCACACGTCTTCATATAAAATGCTTCTGTACAGGAAAAAATTGAGAAAACAACCTGTTGAGACCTCTAGGACATCCTTAGGTTAGATAACAATAGAATTTTGGTACAGTTTTCAAATCGTTTCTTATTGTTGAATTTACCATGCCGTCCCTCAGATGGTGGCTCTTGACTACGTCAGATGCGTGGTAAACCCAGGGCTGCTGGGCAGGATCTTGCCATGCACGGTGCATGGGATGTTGGGTCATATGGGACAGCTCACTCACAGCTGGATCAGATCCCAGATCATGGGCAGACATGGCCCCTGGGACAGCCAGGCCACCATGGCTCCTGCATGGCTCCAGCATGGCTCCAGCATGGCTTCATACCTACAATTTTTTTTGCCAGTCCTGGGCTTGAACTCAGGGCCTGAGCACTGACCTTGGACTTTCTCAAGGCTAGAGCTCTACCACTTGAGCCTCAGAACCACTTCCGGCTTTTTTCTATGTATGTATATCAAGGAATCGAAACCAGGTCTTCGTGCATGCTAGGCAAGCACTTTACCACTATGCCAAACTCCCGCCCCTACGTACTATTTTTGTGTGCAATATTTTTATTTTGTTTACATATCAATCTTGGGGCTTGAATTCAAAGCCTGGATGCTATCCCTGGACTTTTTTGCTCAAAGCTAAAACTAGCACTAGAGCCAAAGGTCCATTTCAGGCTTTTTGATGGTTAATTGAAGATACAAGTCTCACTGACTTTCCTGGCTTCAAACCCCAGTCCTCAGATTTCCTAAGTAGCTAGGATTACAGGCATAGGCCACCAATGCCCTGCTTATTTGCAATAAGATTTGCAATAAAGGGCCGAGAGTTTGGCCTAGTGGTTAAAGTGCTTGCCTAGCATGCATGAAGACCCAGGTTCGATTCCTCGGTACCACATACATAGAAAAAAGCCGGAAGTGGTGCTGAGGCTCAAGTGGTAGGCTGAGGCTCTAGCCTTGAAAAAGTCCAAGGACATTGCAATAAAATCCAATGAGATTTTTCTCCATATCCTATAAATGATAGCTTATGTGAAGTTCCTCATTAATTAAAACAAGAAGAAAGATGTGGGCTGGGAGTTTGGCCTAGTGGTAGAGTGCTTGCCTAGCATGCACAAAGACCTGAGTTTGTTTCTTCAGTACCCCATACATAGAAAAGGCTGGAAGTGATGCTGTGGCTCAAGTGGTAAGAGGTACAGCCTTGATAAAGCCCAAGGACAATGCCCAGGCCCTGAGTTCAAGCCCCGGGACTGGCAAAAAAAGGAGAGAGAAAGAGATGCAACTACCACCAATTGGACATTTTCTCAGGCCTTCCTTCTCCCCTAAAAGTGGACAGAAAATGCATTCTTAAAGAGAAATGCATCAAGTTATGAAAATATAGGCTAATAGCAATTTAAGTATAAAGAATAGATATAATGCTATGTTTCTGTAAGATCACACATAAAATTGGAAACAAGGGCTGGAAATGTGGCTTAGTGGTAGAGTGCTTGCCTAGCATACATGAAGATCTGGTTTCAATTCCTCAGTGCTACAGAAACAGAAAAAGCCAGAAGGGGTGCTGTGGCTCAAGTGGTAGAGTGCCAGCCTTGAGCAAAAACTCCAGGACAGTGCACAGGCCCTGAGTTCAAGCCCCAGGACTGGCAAAAGAAGAAATTAGGAGCAGATTCACAGGTAAGTACTACTCACTGTACTAAATGTATCACTAGCTTGACTCTAAATTCCTACGAGTTATAATAAGTATACTGTCTTCCCTAGAAATAATGAAGGAGTTCAACATTTTGTAGAAATTTGTCAGGCTCAGTGTATTTTCAGTGTATTTTACTGACTCATTTCAATATTTTAGCCGGATGCTGGGCACTGGTGGAAAATAGTGAAATATCTCATCCTTATTTCCTTTAGGAGCAGTAAATCACAAACACAGGAACTATGGAGCCACTGATAAAATGTGACATGCGGTATGAAACAGAAGTGCTCTGGACACCAGAGGTAGACAAGCAGATGAGTCTGAGAGGGCTGTGCTGGATGTTGAAGGACAGGGGAACTGGGCGTGATAGGAATGGAAGAACATTTGCAGAAGATTGCTCTAGTGCTCTTTCAGCAAAGAATACAAAGGAAACCATGAAACATCTGTACACTGGAATTCTTAGAGCAACAAGAAGTCCCAAAGGCACATAGTTTGCATGGAGCCATCTCTGCTTTCTCATCCGGATTCCCCTGTGATCAAGGAATGGCATTTATAAAACTCATGACATGAGAATAATGATGTAATAGTAACGTGGATACAGCCATATGAAGTTTACACTCCCAACCTTGGGCCCATTAGCTCTGTGCTCCACTTATGCTGAGGCAAGTAGAAAGTGTATCTCATCTTTGTCCAAGGTAAACTACAATGCTAGCTTAAAGCACAAAAACCAGTTCGTTCTGTGATAGCCTGCCGAGGGAAGGGGCCTGGGGTAAACTGAGCTCAGGCTCCATTTGTGCAGGGGCACCCGTGTGGAATAAATGGAGCCTTGAGAAAGACTAAGTTTCTTCATTGGTGCTGATCTGGAGATACAAACTGTTCACACTTGAATGACAGGAGGTGAGTTAAAGTACGGTATTCATATTGGGGGCAGGTGTTATATCCCCTGAATGTTGGCATCCCCAAAGGCTCTCATGTCTTTGGGGACAGTTCGGTGTGGTAGAAGATATACATCTCAGAGGGGAAGAAAAAGGATCTACAAATGCAGCTTTCAAGGGCACTCTCTCTGGCAGGGGAGGTTCAGAAACGAGTTACCAAGTTTGGCTGGAAAATAAATCTAATAGCACTGAGCTTTCTCAGGAAGACTAAAGAGAATCTGGAACAATCCTAAGGGTTGAATACTGAGAGTCTTGTTAGTCTCTGAGTCTTTTAGCTGGAGGAATGTGGAAGTGGGAAAAATCATTTTTGCCAAGAGTTTGTGCCAGGCCTGGGACTTGAACTCAGAGCTAGGGTGCTGTCCCTTAGTTATTTTGCTCAAGACAAATGCTCTACCACTTGAGCCATAGCTCTGCTTCTGGCTTTTTCTGGTAGTTAATTGGTGATAAGAGCTCCCAGGGCTGGGAGTGTGACCTAGTGGTAGAGTGCTTGCCTAGCTTGCACAAAGCCCTAGGTTTGATTTTACTCAGTACCACAGACACAGAAAAAAGCTGGAAGTGGTGCTGTGGCTCAAGTGATAGAGCTCTAGCCTTGAGAAAGGACAGTGCCCAGGCCCTGAGTTCAAGCCCCAAGACTGGCCTGAAAAAAAAATCTCACAGACTCCTTTCCAGCTGGCTTCAAACCAGGATCCTCAGATCTCAGCTTTCTGAGAAACTAGGAACACAGGGCATGTGCCACTAGCACCCTGTGAGTTTCTTCTTTATTTCACGTCGATGGGTAATGTGCCCATGTCATAATAAGGTTTATAGGGAGGCATATCACACAAGCACGAGAGAACCTAATCATCATGCTTATGAACCGGAAAAGAATCAGTTTCTTCTCTTTCTAGAGCAAAGACTGAGGCTTAGTTAAGAGTCTGTCTGAGCCAGCTGCCAGTGACTCATACCTGTAATCCTAGCTACTCAGGAGGCTAAGATCTGAGAATCACAGTTCAAAGCCAGTCCAAACACTAAAGTCCATGAGACTCTTATCTCCAGTTAACCAGCAGAAAACCAGAAATGGCACTATGGCTTAAGGAGTAGAGTACTAGCTTTGAGGTGAAGAGCTCAAGGAAAGCATTCAGACCCAGAGTTCAAGCCCTATGACCACCCCCCCTAAAAAAATCTATATGGTTAAGAGGAGAGTCTTTGCCCTCTCTGATATTATAAATGTTTTACTTAGCTCACTCACCAATTCAGATTGATATTTTATTTCCTTCAGTCCATTATAAATCTAGATCCTGGCCTTTAACTTAATTTTGATTCATTGTATGCATATATTCTCTCGATTGGAATATTTCCCAAAAGGGGGAGAACACAGTAGTAATTTTTCAGATCATGTCAGAAAGATGAAAGCAACTGTTAAATTTTAGAGCATTTATGTATTACCCATGGTGTGTGGGGGGGGGTGGATGAATAGTTTTTCTGATATATGTAAGTACACAATGAAAACACTAGAAAATTCAGTAATATAAGCAATATAAAGCCAGTCCTAATAGACAGGAGTATTACAACATACTGGTAAGAAGTTATTCTTTTTTCCTGTTTTAGTTTTAGTTTTAGTCTGTCCTGGGGCTTGAATTCTGGGCCTGGGCACTGTCTCTGAGCTCTTCAGCTGAAGGCTAGCACTCTACCACTTGAGCCACAGCACCACTTCTGGTTTTCTGGTGGTTAATTGGAGATACGAGTCTCACAGATTTTGGTGCCCTGGCTGGCTTTGAACCATGATCTCAGCCTCCTGAGTAGCTAGGATTACAGGCATGAGCCACCAGTGCTCAGCATTTTTTTTTTTTTTTGGTGTCCGTCCTAGGGCTTGAACTCAGGGCCTGTGCACTGTCCTTGAATTTCTTTTGCATTCTACCAGTTAAGCCACAGCTCCACTTCTGGCTTTTTGTTGTTGTTGTTGTTGTTGTTGTTGTTGTTTATATGGTACTGAGGAATGGATCTTGGGGCTTCATGCATGCTCAGCAAGCAGTCTATCACTAAGCCACATTCCTAGCCCCTTTTCTCCTTCTTGAGGGGCTAAGTTCAGGAATTTAAATGAGCTGTGTTGACTCATGGGTTTACTCAGCTCCAGAGCCATGGTTGATAGCAAACAGTACTTGAGATTGACTTTGGAAGTGAAACAGGGCTGACCAGGGAAGGTCAGAAAGCATACAGGACTTTACATACCCTCCTCTACCTCTTTATCTCCTGGGGCAACTATGATTGTGAATTCTTTTTATGATCATGGAATATTTGGAAAAGAGGAGGAGAATCTACTTTCTTCAGGTCATATGTTTTAATATTTCCCCCCAATATTACAGGAGACTGAATAGGAAGATCATTTTGCAAAAAGTATTCTAGCTCTTGGCAGAGCACTTACGTATACTTTTCAGGCTCTTGCAGCACAGAGAAGCCTTTATAAACTCCCATAACCTTGAAAAGCTTCTTTTGGCCATCACCTGGGCCTGAGCAGATGCAGTTCAGAATAACCTCCAGAGGAGCTCAACTTTTATAGGCAACAGCCTGTGCTTTAGTTGTGCGGGCCTGTGCGGACATACTCAATCTAAATTAAATGTTAATGATGGTGGCGTCTGTGTCATTCTGCTGGGGAAGCTAAAACACAGAGGAAGGAGGCTGTAACAGCTGTCAGTAATCAGGACACTGTCTTCCCTTGAGCCCTGGCTGTCAAGATTTATACTAACACCTACAATCATTAATGGCCCTGCTGCCCAAAATGCCCTCCTTTGCCAAGATGTTAGACTAGAGAACCATGCTCTTTCAGAAGTCCTTGAGAGAAACATAGAAAAGAGGGCATGAGTCCATGCAGAAAGAATGGACTGATGCCCACGTAAATACCGTCAAGGGCTAAAGAGCAGTCTTAACAGCTGCTACAGCTGCTTTCTTCTAAGTGGGCAGCCTGGATCTCCTGGGCATATGTATTGTTGTTGCCTTTTTCTGAGAAAAGCTAAGAGGGCCCAGAAGTGTGGCCTAGTGGTAGAGTGCCTGCCTAGCATACACCAAGCCCTGGGTTTGATTCCTCAGTACCACATACACAGCAAAAGCTAGAAGTGGTGCCATGGCTCAAGTGGTAGAGAAGTGGTGGAGTGCTAGCCTTGAGAAAGCTCAAGGAAAGTGCCCAAGCCCTAAGTTCGAGCCCCAAGACTGGCATTAAAAAAGGAGAATATTCTAACCTTCTGTTAGCCCGTCTTGTTAATTCAACAATGAGGAAGAGCCTTTCCCATTGCTTATTCCAGTTATGTCACTTGCAGCTTTATAGCAGCTGGTGGTTTCATTCCTATATAATGGTTGATTGGAATCCAATGTCTGACACAAAACGCTGAGAGAGCTAAGACCACAGAAACCCATTCTAGATTGCCACTTCTCCATTGTATACTCAGAGGTTTTTTCCTGAATAAAAAGCTTGGGTCTTGCTTTGAGGCCCTGGCTGGTCTTCAGAGAACTGCAGTAAAATTATTCCACAGGTAACTAAAGTGGCTGAGAAAGAGAGGAACTCCACTCTATATTGCATTGACCAATTAAATCTGTAGTTTCACATATGTGGCTGTTGGTGATAGTGGAAGTTTCAGATAAAAAGCTTTTCGTGCTACTTACACAATACCTCTAAGTCAGCAAGTTAAACAGGTGAACTGTTGGACCTGCTCTTTGAGGGGTAGGCATTGCTCACCTCACCACGGAGTGCTATGTAAGAGATACAATATCATGGTTGACCACAGAAAAAGATAAAAGCTGGGAACCAGTGACTCATACCTGAAATTCTAACTAATCAGGAGGCTGAGATCTGAGGATCACATGTGAAAGCTAGCCCAACAAGAAAATCATAAGACTTATTTCCAATTAACCACCAAAAAGCCAGAAGTGAAGCTGTGGCTCAAGTGACTAAGCATGACTTGAGTGGGAAAACAAAAAAGCTAAGAATCAGTGTACAGGTCTTGAATTCAAGCCCCACTACTAGTAGAATGAATGAATGAATGAGGTAAAGGAATGGCTGCTTATATGTCTGCTCATTCTTAGAGCCATTCTGTTCCTATCTACTCTAAATTACAAGGTCTAGAATCTGGACGTTGGCATTTTCCAGGCTCTGTTGCCCACCAGGCACTCAGGATTAGCCTATGGAAATCCCCTCTGGGAGGCTCAGAGCCACTATACAGATTTAAATAGAAGACCTTCCATATACTACAGATGCAGAAAGCATCTCTGGGAGCTTCTCTCATCAGACAAAAAGCAGGCACTTAAGAAATGAAGTTGCCATTTATCTCTTCAGAGAAAGTTTACTGGGAGAGAAGAGTTGAAGATGTTCACCAATTCTCTTTCAAAGGGAGTCATGACAGAAAGGTAGTCACATCTGTGTCACAAACATCTCAAACTTTTTTGTTTCCCATATATTACCCCTACAATTCCAACTGTCTTTCTTAAACCTATTTTTTCTTAGTCAAGTCTGTCTGAAAACCAATTGCTGCAGCCACAGGCAGTTAAGCTAAACACTGGAGGGAGCAGGCCTCAAATCCAGCATCACAGTTGCCCTTAACAGCAGGAGATGGGACTGGGCACCCCTTGCCTAGCACACAACAGGCCCTGGGTTCCTTGTCCAGCACCACACTGGAGTGATATGTCTACAAAATATGGATGGTCCCTCTGATTTCAGACTTCCACATTCCAGAATTGTGAGACTGCACCTCGGTTGTTTTAAGCTCCGAGGGGTGTGGTGTATCCTTTCAGTGCAGTAGACATGCTTTGCAAGCTAATGTAATGACATCGATGGGGCTCTTCCCCTGTCCTTCTCTTCCCCTTGACAGAGAAGGGTCTTGATGCCACTGCCTACCTCTATCCAACCTGCTCCTCCCCACAGAGGAGAGAGCTGAGACGAATGGGGTTGGGACAAGAAGCAAAGGCCCTCTGTGTCAGCTCTGTCCTCTCTACTTTCCTCCCTCTGAGATGCTCCTGTCTCAGGGGAGCTCAGCCAGGGAGCAGAACTTGGCAGAACTGTGCCCTGGCAGGCTGGAAAAGCAGCCTGCACCACGCTCTCCAGAGAAGCAGGGAGGGCAACTGGATAGATCTCAATGGAGACCTATATTCAGGCTGACCCAATGGAGATGCTCTAGAACAGAAGCTTCAATAGTATTCCTTCCCTGCTGGGGTGAGGATTAGCCTCTGTCCCTCCACTATTGATCAGGACCACCAGAGGCTGTAAGAGAAAGTACAGCTGAGCCTCTTGCCTAGGTCAAAGCCACTTCTGGTGGTATTCCAAGCTACGTCTTGCTCAGCAACAGAACAAGAACCAGCAAAGACCATGCAGCCCCAGGCCAGCACACTCCACCTTAAGGAGCCTGACAGCTTGGCTTTTTCCTGGGTAGATAGATAATAGAAGAACTGGAACCAGAAATTCCTTCCTCCTGAAGTATCTTCTCAGCTTCCTTTGCTGACTAGACCAGGGCCAGTCTTGGGCTTGGGCTTAGGGCCTGAGCACTGTCCTTGTGCTTTCTCAAGGCTAGAGCTCTACCACTTGAGCCACAGCACCACTTCTGGCTTTTATTTTTCTATGTCTGTGGTACTGAGGAATCAAACCCAGGTCTTCGTGCATGCTAGGCAAGCACTCTACCACTAGGACAAACTCCCAGCCCCGGGCCAGTCAGTTTTTATAGCGCAAATGATAAAAGGTATTTTTAAATCTGAGCAGTCATAAATTGTAACATGCCATACTCACTAAGATCACATCTGGACACTAAACTGTCCTTGCTCTTGAGAAATTTTAATAGTTATCAAAATTATAGCCAAAGAGAGACCTGTCCTGGCCCACTTTTTAGCTCAGGCCTGCAGTGCTAGCCAAATGCACAAAAGTCAAGGTCTAATGGCCAGGACTAAGTCTGTAGAAACCAGTGGTCATGGGGTGGCACAGACAAAACAGTCCAAGGAACACATTTGTGTACAGCTCTTAAGCCTGAGCCCTGAGGGGGCACTTCTAAGCATTCTTGCTTTGTGCTGAAAAAGATAGGAGAGAGCCAAACAGCCAAGAAGTGCCATGAAGATCTGTTTAGGCAGTGAAAGCTACTCAATGTGGCCACACAAAGCATGGTGGTCAGATTTGATCACAGTGGTCATGCTGGTGCTAGAACATTCGTAGAGTCCACATGAAGATTGTTGAAGTCATCAGTGTGTCTCTGTTGGCCTTATGCAAAAACAAGGGAAAAAATCATAAGTGGTGGATACAAATATGATGTTAATACATTTTCATGAAACATTCCCATGTTTTACAGGTTTTATATTGAATATCAGAAAAAGTAGAGTGTGGCCCTCAGGGAGACCAAAACAAGGAAGAGCACAGAGCATGAAAGATCATCACAAGCACCTGCAGGAAGCTGGAAACACAAACCAAACATGATGCAGGTTTCCCTGTAGAAAACCCCAGCTTAACACAGCAGAGTTAAATCAGAATGTCAGTCATCACATGTCAAGTGGACGAAAGGCACAACTAATGCACCTACTACCTTATCAATATAACTGTAATCCATCTATACATCACCCTGACAGTAAATTTTTTCAATTTAGCTATAAAAAATAATAATTAAATAAATAAGATGATGTAGGAGTGGGCCAGGAATGTGGCCTAGTGGTAGAATGCTTGCCTAGCATGCATGAAGGCCTGGATTTGATTCCTCCATACCACCTACACAGAAAAAAAGCCAGAAGTGGTGCTGTGGCTCAAGTGGCAGAGCACTAGCCTTGAACAAAAGTGCTCAAGGACAATGCCCAGGCCCTGAGCTCAAACTCCAGGACTGGCATAAAAAAATGTGTAAGAGTAATTAAAAACAAAAGTAAGAGTTAAAAATGAAACAAAAACGGTTTAGAGTTAGGTGCCCTACTTCGGAAAAAAAATTATATGTGGAAGCCTTAAGCCCACTCTGTACTTGGAGAGGAGAGTCTTTAAAAGCATAATTAATGTAAAATGAAGTCATTAGTGTGATCCCTGATACAGTATGACAGGTGTTTCTTAAGGAGAGAGGAGGAAAGATCCCATGAGGACACAGGCAGAGGCTTCAGAAGGAACTAGCTCTCCTGATACCACCATCTTAGATTCTAGCCTCTAGATGTGTGAAGAGTTCCTGGGTTAAGCCACACAAGTATGTCGGCTATAGAAAATCAATACACAGATATTTTCCAATAGAGAATGTAATGAATAAATGA
The DNA here is from genome assembly GCF_031878675.1 of Megascapheus bottae. NCBI lineage: Eukaryota > Metazoa > Chordata > Mammalia > Rodentia > Geomyidae > Megascapheus > Megascapheus bottae. Next base: position 11,163,370 of record NC_143521.1, read on the forward strand.
GAGTAATTCAAAACATCAGGAAATCTTGTTACCAAAAGTGACTATTGAGTCTGAACCCGAGCCACAAAGAAAAACTGTTAATGCCCATTGAATTTGTAATTATTATTCAAGAACAGTTTATTTCTATTTATTGTTATTGTTATTTTGTTTTCCTCCTGTCCCTTTGTAGCCAAGGCTCACCTTTAACACTTCTTTTAAGGGGTGAGGAGTACTAGAGATTGAACTCAGGGATTTGTGCAGGCTTTCTACCACCTGAGCCATGTCTCATGAAGTATTTTTTTTATTTATTTATTTATTTTTGCCAGTCCTGGACCTTGAACTCTGGGCCTGAGCACTGTCCTTGGGCTTTTCTCAAGGACAGAGCTCTACCACTGGAGCCACAGCACCATTTCCAGCTTTTGTCTATGTATGTGATATCAAGGAATCGAACCCAGGTCTTCGTGCATGCTAGGCAAACACTCTACCACTAGGCCAAACTCTCAGCCGCTATTTTTTTATTTTTTATGCCAGACTCAGGGCTTGAACTCAAAGACTGGCACTGTCTCTGAGCTTTTTATCTCAAGCCTAGCATTTTACCACTTGAGCCACAGTTCCACTTTTTTTTTTTTTGACTGTTTTAATGGGCGATAAGAGCCTCCTGGACTTTCTTGCCCTGGTTGGCTTTCAACTTTGATCCTCAGTGCTCAGTTTCCTAAGTGGCTAATATTACAGGCCTGAGCAACGGTGCCCCGCTGGTCTTGAACTCTTGAATCTCCAGCCTCAGCCTTCTAGTGATATAATTATAGTTGCATGACTCTATGCCAAGTTTGTAGCATTTTATTTATAAAATAAACAAGGAAAATAAACCAATTTTAACTTCATTCAAAGAGAAATGTGTATCAGTACTAATCTATATGTCATCTGTATCGCTTTGATAGGGTTTTGTGGTGAGCTACTGTTAGAGTGAACGAAGACAAACAAATTGGATGCTTTGGGTGTCCTCTGAGGCACTGTGACATCCTTGTCCTGGTGAGCCTGCACCCTGTAGCTATTTCCCAAGGGTGGATGATGATGAGCAGCCAACCACACAGCTACCACAAAACACATACATTCAGCTTCCCAGAATTCCTTGCAGTTGGGTTATACACACGCAGCATCTTTATACTAAGGAGAGGGATGCATGTGTCTTATGCAATTTTCCACCCTTGTGACCTTGTGCTTAACCTCTCCTCATCTGTTTCCTTGCCCATAAAATAGGGATGCTGATAGCATCGACTCCATAGGAATATTTTGTGTTTGTGTATGTGCTGTATGGGGGCTTGATTCAGGGCCTTTTGCTCTTACTTTGGCTCTTTCTTTTTGGACAGTCCTGGAGCTTGCACTCAGGGCCTGGGAGTTGTCACTGAACCTCTCTATGCTCAATATGCTTTACCACTTGACCCACAGCACTATTTCTGGCTTTGAGTAAATTATTGGAAATAAGAGTCACACAGACTTTCCTGCCTGGGCTGGCTTTAAACCATGATCTTCAGATCTCAGCCTTCTGAGTAGCTAGGATTACAAGCGTGAGTCATCAACGCCTAGCTTACTTGGCTTCTTTTTGCTCAAGGCTTGTGCTCTACCAGTTGAACCATATCTTCACTTTCATCATGATCATTATCATCATCATCATAGGCAGTACTGGGGTTTGATCTCAAAGACTAGCACTTTCTAGGCAGGCACTTTGCCACTTGTGCCATGCCGTCAGTCCTGGGATTTTGTAACTGAGTTATACAAACCTCTTTACCTGGTCCATGGTATCTGTAAGTGTTGTGGTGGTGATAGTTGTTGGGAAAGTCAAGAGGAGCCACTTCTCCTGTGATGTCCCCTAGATCCACTGGAGTTTTCATGGTGTTCGTGGTGTTGGGTTGAGGTTACGAACATGTGTCTTCATGTCCGTTACCCCCAAGGAATCCTTCTCTGGGGACAAATCAGCTACGGTCTTGAGAACCATTAGAGGCTCAGCTTTTCAGCCTTCTCTTCAAGGCCCCTCAGCAATTTTGTAACTGCCTACTGATTTCATAAAAATGTTCCCTCTGAGCCAGGCACAGAGGGTTCACATCTGTAATCCTAGCTACTCAGAAGGCTGAGATTTGAGGATCATGGTTCAAATCCAGTCCCGACAAGAAAGTCCATGAGACTCTCATCTCCAATTAACCACCAGAAAACCAGAAGTGGTGCTGTGGCTCAAAGTGGTAGAGCACTAGCTTTGAGCTGAAGAGCTCAGGGACAGAGCTCAGGCCCCCAAAGTTCCCTCTGCTTAAAAACCTGTGAGGTGGTGACCATTTCCCTTGTCTGAATGTACAGTGATCTTCTCCTATGGGCTTCTTTCTTAGTTTCCCTGTGTTAAGAAAATACACTGAAAAATTTATTTAGAAACAAGGTACTGCAAGCAAGATTCACTGACTGCTTTAATCCATTCACAGACAGGTGAAACAGAAGCAGGATCCAAGTAAGAGGAAAAACCTGTTCCTCTTGCCTCTTACTTGTCACTTTTTTTTTTTTTTTTTGGTCTTGGCGTGCTATTGTAAGTTCAAGCATAGCTTGAGCTATGAATATGTTTGTGAATTCATACGGCACACTGCAATGTTATCACATTATCTAAGCACACTTTAAACCTTATCACCAGCCTGGACTCTCAGATATGAATTCTGCCTCTGTCCAGGTTCTCTTAAAAAGGTTACTTTAAAAAACACTAAAGATTCTTAAAAAACAAACAAACAAACATGATTCTATGAGTGATATCTTGTAAATGGCTTTTACTTAGTCAAAGTTCATTGGGTTATAAGTAAGAGACAGACAGGCTTTGTGGTAGAATGAGAGGTTTCTTTGTAATCTTTGGAGACATCAGATTCCAAGGTCAGAAATAGGTTCATGTCACAGAGAGACAAAGCAAGAAGCAGGAACTGCCAGAAACCAGCTGCTATGTCTTTCTGCCAGGCCTCTAAGCCCTTTTCTGCCCTTATGGTGCTTGGTGTGGCTACTCTACCTTCCCAGTTCCAGAGAGTGGCACCCCAGCTTGTTGTAGTGTACCAGCCCACCAGCCTCACCATCTCCATAAGAGGACCTGGCATTACCCTACCAGCAATCAATCTTCTTCTGGGTAAGTCCCATTTCCCAGAAACAGAGATCAAACTTAAATTAGAAAGCCAGACACTAGTGGATCACACCTGTAATCCTAGCTACTCAGGAGGCTGAGATCTGAGAATCACAGTTCGAAGCCAGCCTAGGCAGAAAAGTCCATGAGACTCTTATCTCCAATTAACCACCCCCAAACTGGAAGTGGAGCTGTGGTTCAAAGTGGTAAGGCATTAGCCTTGAGCACAAAAGCTCCCCTGAGTTCAAACCCCATGACTGCCAAAAAATAAAAATAAAAAACAAAACTTAATTACATTTCCTTTCTTAATTAATTGATGGTGGCTAAGAAACAATACCCTTCACATAGTACAAACTGACTGTACAGAACTGAATCTGGAGGGGTCAAGAAATAGTTCTTGGAGATGTGAGGTGTCAGTAGACATTTTCATGGAATACAGAAAATAGCATTAACTTCACATTTAAGAAATGATACTCTTCTATTCAGGGAGCTAAAATCTGAGAATTGCAATTCAAAACTAACCTGGGCAGGAAAGCCTGTGAGAAACTTATCTCCAATTAACTCCAATAAATTAAATAAATAAATAAAACAAAATCAGAAGTGGAGCTGTGGCTCAAGTGATAAAACTCTAGCCTAAAAGCTTGAGTCTAAAAACTTAGCAGTGTCCAGGCTCTGAGTTCAAGCCCCAGGACCATCATCAAAAACAACAATAAACTTATACTCTTTACATATGATGTTGAAATATCTCACAATGGTTCAGTGGTTTTAGTGTTTCCAAACAACATGATATGACTACTATGAGACTAGTTAGCAAAGCAACTGGAAAGTAAATTAATGAGATAAAAATTGAATTCTAGATATCTCTTGGAGGTTAAATGATATTCAACATGCAAATGGAACACTTCGAAAGATGTGTACCTTAACTAGAGCTGCCAGGGTACCTCTTAAAGAATTCTCATTCTGGTAAATAACCGTAAATAGAAACCTAACAATGGAAAATCACTAGGTTGCTTCTAGAAGCAGTCCACAGAAGAACCTGAGTAGAACACATAGCCAGATGAATAAGGCAAAGGCAAAATACCTGGGCAGAGGTGAGATTCATATCTGAGTGTGCAGGCTGGCGATAAGGTTTAAAGTGTGTTTAGAGAATGTGATAACAGCAAATTGCTGGTGCAGGCCTCTGACATTGCAGTATCAGAATCTAGGGCACCTGTCCCATATGAATTCACACACATATTCATAGCTTAAGCTGTGCTTGAACTTACAATAAAAAGCCAAGACAAAAAAAATGTGGTAAGTAAGAGGCAAGAGGAACAGGTTCTTCCTCTTACTTGGATCCTGCTTCTGTTTCACCTATCTGTGCTCTCTGTTCCTTTGAGGCAAATGCCTTTCTCTGTCCCATACAGATGGTCAGCAGAAAGGCTTTTCTAAATCTTCACAAGTGGCTTTTGTGCCTTCTTGCTTTTAAAACCTAGCATCCAAACAAGGTAGTAGCTCCCACCTATGAGACTGTGATCTAAAATTAACTATTCAAGGCTAGCCAAAGCAGATAAAGTCTTCAAGACTATCTCCCATTTATCAGCACAAGCTGGGCTACAAGTGTGGCTAAGGTGATAGCGTGTCAGCTGTGAGCAAGCAAACAGAGCAAGGTAGCAGAGCAAGCTTGAGGCCTTAAGCTCAAGTCTAGTATCAGAAAATACTACTATTAATAATAAGGAGCAGCATTCAACTTCTCTAAAAATCTATTACTTTGTATAGTCATTTGAATATAGTTGTAAGTAGAGTATAGTAGGAAGTTAGTTATTTGAAGAGCTCTCTGGTGCTCGTGCCTGTAACCCTGGCGACTCAGGAGGCTGAGATGAGACCTGGACAAACTCATCTGTGAGAATTCATCTCCAATTAACCAGCAAGATGTCAAGATGTAGCTCAAATGATAGACTGCCAGCCTTGAGCAAGAAAGCCAGGTGAGGGTATGAGGCCCTAAGTTCAAACTTAGGGTACTAGCATAGGAAAAAAAGAATCTAATACATGCATCTTAAAACACTTGAATGTAAAATCATACGCTAAATCAATTGCTCAACTACACACATAATTGGGAGCTACAAAGCTAAAATAGTATTCCGTGGGCCAAATTCTTTACAATGCTTGCGTTATCAAATATATACAGTTCCTTTAGCTTAAAAACATTCACATACACGTGTGATTTTTTAAGTTACATAAGTCAAGAGTACAGTCACCCCCTTCCCTCGCTCTCTTGGTTTTTCCTTCCCGTCCCTACTGACAAGTTCATTTTCAACAGTGTCTAGTGAGTGCCATTGCTGCATCTGTTCCCCCTTTGTCCCTCCATTTCTGTATCCCTCTTCTCCTCCCAAAGACAGATAAGTGGACAAACAAGACCGGAAAACAAAAACAACAAAGAAAAAAAAACCCTCTCATTTCCGTTTCCTCGAGTTATTTCAATATAGGCATGACTCTTGATTTTTGTGGGGTTTGTTTTATTTTGTTTTTCTAGTCTTGGGGCTTGAACACAGGGCCTGAGCACTGTCCTTGGGCTTTCTCAAGGCTAGCATTCTACCACTTGAGCCACAATGTACTTCCTAGGAATTGAACCCAGGGCTTCATGCATGCAAGGTAAGCATTCTGTCAACTAGGCCATACTTTTGGCCCCCAGGCATGATTCTTTGAACCATTCTGTATTTAGTATTTTCTGAGGTAGAGAGCCCATGCCTGCCCCACTCTTCAGGGCCATTTCACAGATGTGCAAGTTTCCAGCCAGGACATTAGTCTCTGTCTTCAGACCTTTACAAAAACTTTCATCACAAGCCCGACCCAGGTCAAGTTCCCTTCTTTAATTGCAATGCTTCTTCATGATGAACCTTGAGGGCTAGGTCACTTCTACAGCTGACTTATCCTTTGGGTAGAGTGAAAAATATTGGGAACTATGATACGTTTAGGTACCAATAAATAGGTTTTAATTTTAATTTCTTTTACAATCAGAAGAAAAACTGTAATACAACGAGCATGTAATATCCAATACATCTTAGATTATATTCATCTGTATATCAATTCAGTGGTAGGATATAGTCTCTGGAACTTTTTTCCCCCCACAAAGACAAAATTTCCCTGAGCCCAGGAAAGCCATCCTGTGGCTCTGGTCCCCAATGTCCATATTTCTAAGTGGGCATCCATCACGACCTAATTCTCAAAGCAACTTGCACAACTCTGACCCACTAGACGGGTCCAAAATGCAAGGAACACATTTATATTCCTTTGCTCTTCTGATGTTTATATAACTGTATTTACACAATTCTACATTTATGTGTGTGCGCTGGTACTTGAACTCAGGGCCTCTCCTATTTTTTCACTCAAAGCTCATACTTACCACTTGGGCCACACCTCACCTGTCACCTTCTGATTTTGTGCTAGTTAGTTGGAGATAAGAGTCTCTCAGATTTTGTCTGTCCAGCCTAATATCAAATCAATCCTCAGATCTCAGCCTCCTGAGTAGATAGGATTAGAAACATGAGCCAGGCTACATTCTTTTTTTAATGTTTTGTCATCTTTAAGGGCATGGGATTTTTTTTTTTTTCAGTCCTGGGGCTTGAATTCTGGGCCTGGGCACTGTGCTTGTGCTCTGGAGCTCAAGGCTAGCACTTTACCACTTTGAGCCACAACCCCATTTCTTGTTTTCTGGTGATTAGCTGGAGATAAGTCTTACGGACTTTTATGCTTGGGCAGGCTTTGAACCGTGCTCCTCAGATCTCAGCTTGCTGAGTAGCTAGGATTACAAGTGTGAACCACCGGTGCTTGGCTGGGCATGTTAAAGTACCATCCAATAAGCAAACTTTGGAGTCGTTTTGTAAGGGAACATATTTTGGAGGCCAAATAAACATATAAAAATCCTTCATTAAGCCATCAGAGAAATGAAAAATAAAGTACATTCTTCAAAGGGATGGGACTGTTCTTAGACTTGACATCTATTAGAACCACTAAATTTTTCATTTTTTTTTATTGTCGGGGTAATGAATAGAGGGGTTACACTTACATTCATCAGGTCCACTAAAATGTTTTTAACTGACATCAGTAAAAGCGGTACAAGTGCAAGGTTTCTGTCCTCAGGACCGTAAACCTAGCTACTCAGGAGAGTCACAGTTCAAAGCCAACACAAGCAGGAAAGTCTTTTTTGGAGACTTTTCTCTCCAATTAACCAGAAAAACAAACAAACAAACCAGAAGTGGAGGTGTGGCTCATTGGTAGAGCACTAACTTGAGTGGAAAAGCTATGACAGTGCTCAGGCCCTAGGTTGAAGCACTAGTTCTGGTGCACGTGTTCACACACACACATACACACATACAACTACAACCACTGAAAAAAATGTGTTGGCAGGACTGGAGGTTTGGCCTAGTGGTAGAGTGCTTGCCTAGCATGCACGAAGACCTAGGTTCAATTCCTAGGAACCACATATATAGAAAAAAAGCCAGAAGTGGTGCTGAGACTCAAGTGGTAGAGCTCTAGCCTTGAGAAAGTCCAAGGACAGTGCTCAGGCCCTGAGCTCAAGCCCAGGACTGGCAAAAAAAAAAAGAAATGAGTTGGCAGTTTCATATCAACTTCGTGAGCCATTCCTCCCCGACATTTTATTTGCCCATAAAAACATAAGCCTATAATAAAACCAAGATAAGCTTGTTCTTAGCAACTTCCTTCCTAACAGCTTCAAATAGTAACAGGAAGATGGATCTGCAAGCTAGTATATGTTCATACAATAGAAACTACTTTGGAAGAAAAAAACCTCAATATGTACATGGTCTATCTGAATTTCAAAACTGTTATGCCCAGTAAAGGTAGTCTTAGATTGAAGAGCATGTATTATATATGTTACATATATACGTTTATACGTATAATATGCCTTACATATTTTTTTCTTTAAGTTCCAGAGCCAGCTAAAATAATTCATTTCTTTTGCCAGTTCTGGGGCTTGAACTCAGGGCCTGACACTGTCCTTAGGCTTTTTACTCAAGACTAGCACTCTGCCACAGTACCATTTCTGGCTTTTTCTTTTTTTTCCCCATATATTTTTTATTATAATTAATTGAAGGGTTACATTATATTTGCCAGATAGAAGGTGCATTAATTTCTGGCTTTTTCCTATGTATGTGGTACTGAGGAATCAAACCCAGGTCTTTGTGCATGCTAGGCAAGCACTCTATCACTAGGCCAAATTCCCAGCCTTAACTAAAGTAATTCTTTTTTTCATATAAATATTTCATTGTAATTAATAGAGGGGTTACAGTTATATTCGCCAGATAAAAGGTGCATTACTTCACACACATTTATACTCCCTCTCATATTTTTGTCCCCATTTCCTTCCCCCACCCCCTCCCCTCATCTTGTTTTGCCCCCTTCCCTTTCCTATTTCAAATAAACATATATACATATATACAATATACCAGATAACAAGGTAAGATACTGTAACAATATGAGATAACCAAGGAATAAGAAAAGAGATGAGAAATAACATAGTACATTAAGAACAACTATCACACATTATACAGCTCTTATTTCCATATCCTGGAGGTCCTTTCATTTAGCCTCATCCTATATGGTCTTATGTATCTAGGTTTTGAACTATTGTAATCCTCTGCTAGGAGAGTCTAAGGTTTGAACTAATTATTACAAGTGAGGGAAACCATTGTAGCTCAAGTAATTCTTGATGATAAATTTAGGAATGGTTGCCTCACGGGTAAGAGTCAGGACTTTACTAAGAGAAGACTTGAAGGAACTTGCTGGAAAGGTAAAAGGTTTAGATTTCTGTATTGTTATATTTAAGATTTGTGTGTTTTGCTGTGTGTAAAATTTACCTACAAGCTGGATGCAGTGGCTCACTCCTCTAATCCTAGCTACTCAAGAGACTGAGATCTGAGGATCAAGGTTCAAAGCCAGCCCAGACACTAAATTCTATGACACTCTTATCTCAACCATCAGAAAACCAGACATGTTGCTGTGGATCAAGGGCTAGGATGGTAGCTTTGGACTGAAGAGCTCAGGGACAATGCCCAGGCCCAGGAGTAGGGAGGTAGCCTTGAGCTGAAGAGCTCAGGCACAGCGCTCAGGCCAGAGTTCAAGCCTGATGACCAACCAAAAAAAAAAAAAATTACCTACAAACAAAACAAATTACAAACTCCAATTAAAAATTGAATTCCTAAAGAATAAAGAATACTAATGTCCATAGTTTATATAGATATGTTTCAAAAAATTAAACTAGTGGTCAAAGGATTTAAATAGATATTTCTTTAAAGAAAATGGTAGGTCCACAGAAATGTTCAGCATGAGAGAAATCCAAATTGAAACCATAATGAATTGTCATTTACCAATACTAGGAGATAAAGGGATTCAAAACATGACACTCTCAAATATACTGTTTTTGCATATACAATATTTTCAGCCTAAGGCACAGGCAATAAAGATCTGGCCCCACCTTGGGCCAGGAGTTTGGCCTAGTGGTAGAGTGCTTGCCTAGCATGCACGAAGACCCGGGTTTGATTCCTCAGTACCACATACATAGAAAAAGCTGAAGCAGATCACAAATCACAAGAAGGTATTGTACTTGTGCTAAGAAAAATGAGCCTTCTATCACAACAGGCTGTGGGGGGGGAGGCAGTCCCAGCTCAGCTCCCTTCATCTTAATCCATTCTCATAAATTTATCATTGGTTGTGTAAATAGATAGATACACTTGGGCAATTAATCACTTCTTTGGGTCTTTATGTCTCTTCTGAAGGGCTCCCTCATACAAAAGAAAATATTAAGTATATGACTGTCTCCTGTTGATCTATGCTTTATTAGTTTACTTCTTAGTCTAAGCTCAGTCAAAGACCATGATTGTAATAAGTGAATTAATTATCAGGCCTTAATCCATAACCTGTCACCCACTAAAAGTACATCCCTTTGCTGGGTGTTGTGACTCATGCTCAAAGTCCAGCTATTCAGGAGGCTGAGATCAGAGAAGCCAATCAGGGTAGGAAAGTCCATAAGACTGTAATCTCAACCAGCAAGAAGTGTGGCTCAAGTAGTAGAGCATCAGCCTGGAGCAAAAAGTTTAAGGAAAAGTGTGAGACTCTGAATTCAAGGGTGTGTGTGTGTGTGTGTGTGTGTGTGTGTGTGTGTGTGTGCGCATGCGCGCGCGCGTGCACGCGCGTGCATGTGCAGGTGCGTACTTGTGCATGCCCACACATGTGTACACATGTATGAAGCATGCCTTTCCTTCTCTTGTCAAGGGGTCCAGATCAACCATGTACCATAATGACCTGGGTTGTGTACCAATGTCTCTACGGATGAAATGGTTGCTGATCTTTGTTATATAGGAATACATTTCTGAAGAAAATGCCACATACCATGGTTATTGGATAACTATGAGCTCCAAGCTTACCTCACCAATGGGATAAAAGGCCCCCCCTTCCCGGACAGCTTTCTCTAAGAGTGCTTTTCTGCCTTCCTCTTGAAGAAAAGCTTCCACAAAGCTTTGTCTGTATATGCAGACTCACAGAGCCTAAGAAGACAGAAGGAACTTGCTCTTTTCCAGTGGCCATATTGGAGTAGTCACACAATGACATGTGTTGGTTTAGATGTGGAGAAAGTGGAACCCTCATATACTACAGATAAAAATCAAATACACGGTGCAGACACTCTGTGAAACAGTTTGGAGAAAAATCCTCAAAGTGTTAAACAGAATTTTCACTTAACTCCCCAGCTCCTCTCCTAGATCTAAACTCAGAAGAATAGAATACATGTTTCCATACAAAAACAAGTCTATGAAGGTTCACATGAACTTTGTACCTAACCACCAAGAAAAAAAAACAACACAAAAACTCATCAACTGATTAATGGACAAATACAAGGAATATATCCATATAAAGGACTATTAGGAAGCCATAAAGAGGAATAAAGTGAGCATTTATACTGCAATACAGACAAACCTTAAAAATCTTGTGCCAAGTTAAGGAAGCCTGACTCCAAATGCTACATAGTTGAGGATCCTTTTGTATAAAATACCCAGAATAGGCAAATCCATGCAGGCAGAAGTGGATGGCAATGGAGAGAGATTGTTTAATGAATATGGAGTTTCTTTGTGCCATTTTGAACAAAACATGGACCAAAGAAAATAGTAATGGTGGCACATCTTGTGAGTAACTGAAACAACGAGAAAAAAAAGTGGATGCTCACATTTTAGAAGGGTAACTCTAAGACATGAGAGTTGTATCTTTAAAAATAAGATGGAGAGAGGAGCTGGTGACCCCTGCTTATAATCCTAGCTTCTCAGAGGCTGAGATCTGTAGATCAACTGAAGCCAGCCTGGGCAGGAAAGTCGTGAGACCTCTATTTCCAAATAACTAACAAAAAGCCGGAAATATAGTTATGGCTGTAGGGGCAGAGTGTTAACCTTGAGTGAAAAAGCTAAGGGACAGTGCCCAGGCCCTGAGTTCCAGCCCCAGGACTGGCATAAAAACAATTAGATGGATGGATGAAGGATAGAAAGATATTGGAGTGGATGGACTGTTAGGAAAATGGAAGAGAAAGGAAGCAGGCCAGACTCCATCTTATCAGGCTAGGACTGTTTATTGCCCAAGAGGGACACAGATCTTCCCATTGGTATGGAGGTTGTGCAAGCTGGGCTGGAATCAAGATTTTATAGGGTCTGAGCAAGAAAACAGGGGTCACATGCATATAGGAAAGTGGGGGGGACTGCTTGTGTGGGCAGAAAATAAGATCAGCATTCCCTTATCCAAGGTCTCAAGCTTTTCATTTTTTAATTTATTTTAATTTATTTATTCTGTTTTTGCCAGTCCTGGGCTTGAGCTCGGGGACTGATCACTGTCCTTGGACTTTCTCAAGGCTAGAGCTCTACCATTTGAGCCTCAGCACCACTTCCAGCTTTTCTCTACATCTGTGGTACCGAGGAATCAAACCTGGGTTTTCATGCATGCTAGGTAAGCACTCTACCACTAGGCCAAACTCCTGGCCCTGGTCTCAAGCTTTTAAAATGTTCATACAGCTCTCCATTTGTCTTGCCAAGACAGTTTGACTTTCATAGGGTCCAATTCTGTCTTCCAACCTCTTAACCCTTTCCTGGCCTCACACTTCAGCTTCAGTCCCTTATGCGCTGGGACCACAATGGAATGTTTACAGCCAGGCACAGGTCAGATTGCCCTGCCTATGTAAGGCAGTCTGCACCTACCTTTGGTGGCTTGCCTGCTACCTGCATACACTTGGGAAAACAGGGTGGCAGTCAATCTTTCGTATTCCATCTTTAGATACATAGGAAGAATGGGCCAAGAGGCGAGAGGCAAGACCTTCATGAACAAACTGAAAAATCATATAAAATAGAAGTGGTGGCTATATATGGGTGTCCGCTATAGAATTTGGTCTTTCAGCTCTTCTACATGTTTATAATGTTTAGTGATCAACAATACAAATTTAAGGTGATTCTACTGATATAATATCAAAGATGTGTGTGTGTGTTTTAAAATAAAGGGCAAAAGGATAGACAGTTAATGCCTACCCATGACTCTGCAAGACAGCTTGAGAGACCTAATCTATAGAAGCAAATTCCCAGATTGGGCATCAGGGGAGAAATTTCTGAAAAGCAAGTCTTGGAGAATCAGATGACAGCTGCATAATTCTTTATGGACTGGCAGCCATGGTCACAGGTGCCATTTTAGTTATGCTCTTAATTAAACAGGCACGAGCCTGTCTAATATTCACGTGGAGGGTGGATAGATCACCATTTTTCTACAGGAGTATGGAAAATTATACAACACTTGCTTCCAGCATTCAGTATCTAATTGGAGATGAGTCTCTTGCATTTCTCTGCCTTGGCTGGCTTTGAACTGTGATCCTTATATTGCAGCCTCTTGAGTAGCTAGGATTACAGGTATGAGCCACCAGTGCTCAGTTGTATTTCAGAAAAAATGTAAAAGTATTTTCATTATTAAATATTAAACACATTTTAAAGAAAAAGTTTCTAAGCAACTTTAAAATATTTTTTTATTTTTTATTGTAATTAATAAAAGGGTTACATGATATTTGCCAGATAGAAGGTGCATTAATTCACATACATTGATACCCTTTCACATGTCTTGGTACCCATTACCCTCCCCCCACCCCCCCACCCATTAAAAATATTTTTTTAAAAAACCTTTTAGGGATAGGATGGTAGCCTTGAGCTGAAGAGCTCAGGGACAGTGCCGAAGCCTAGAGTTCAAACCCCACGACCGACAAAAAAAAAAGTTGCAGGGCCAGGAGTTTGGCCTAGTGGTAAAGTGCTTGCCTAGCATACATGAAGACCCGGGTTCGATTTCTCAGTACCACATATATAGAAAAGCTGGAAGAGGTGCTGTGGTTCAAGTGGTACAGCCTCTAGCCTTGAGGAAAGCCCAAAGACAGTGCTCAGGCCCTGAGTTCAGTCCCCAGGACTGGCAAAAAGAAAAAAAAAAAGGCCGGAAGTTTGGCCTAGTGGTAGAGTGCTTGCCTAGCATGCACGAAGACCCGGGTTCGATTCCTTGGTACCACATACATAGAAAAAAGTCAGAAGTGGTGCTGAGGCTCAAGTGGTAGAGCTCTAGCCTTGAGAAAGTCCAAGGACAGTGCTCAGGCCCTGAGCTCAAGCCCAGGACTGGTAAAAAAAACAACAACAAAACAACAACAACAAAACCCTTTTAGCTTGGTCATGAAAATTCATGCCTCTAATCCTAGACTGGGGGAGACAGAGATAGAAGGAAAATACTTGGAGGTAAGCCTTAGGTACAATGCAAATTTTTATCAGAAAAATTAATACAAAAAAAAAGATAGGGCTATGGTTCAAGTGGTAGATGAAGGACTTGCCCTTTTGGCTCAACCTCCCCCACCTCCTCCCTTGCCACCAGTTCTGGGGCTTGAACACAGGGCCTGAGCTTTTTCTCAAGGCTAGTGCTCTACCACTTGAGCTACAGCACCACTTCCAGCCTTTTCTGTGTATGTGGTACTGAGGAATCAAACCCAGGGCTTCATGCATGCTAGGCAAGAATCTACCACTAAGCCACATTCCCAGGCTTGGTTTGTTCTTTCTACGGGAATATGAAGGATTGACCCCTACCATGTTTTCCCAGGTGCATACAGACATTAGGTAAGCCACCAAAAATGTGCAGACTGCCTGACACCAGCAGGAGAATCCACCTAAGTCTGAGATCTGAGGATTGAGGTTATAAATCAGCCCTAGTACTAAGTATGTGCACACATACACGCACACACATGCACACACAAGCACCCTTTGCATGAATCTTTAAAAGCCTAATGCCACTGAATTAATCAAAGCTCCATGTGGCAAGGTACCATGTTGTCAGTAATAAATGATTTACATGGACAGTCCTAATTAATTTGAGTTCTTTAATATTTGTCATTTTCATCACCAATTTGCAAGTCACCCAACTGGAGTGGTACAGTAGAAAAACTCTGAATTTGGAATTAAAAAACTGTGTCTAATGTATCTAGTTATGATGATGAAATAGGGTAATAACTTTTAAAATTATCTATTAATGATATACCTTGCATTGTATGTGGAGCCAAGAGTGGCACATGTTCTCTGTCAGTTAATTTAAAAATATGAAATGTTTATCATTACCTCCACTTTACAGTTAGAGAAAGTGAAGCACTCTGAAGCTGACAAATGGGCCCAAGAGCCAAGACTCATGGCTTACCAAGCAGTATGATGCAAGGGAAAGGACGTAACTTGATACAATACATGGTAAGCAGTAACTTGCTGTAAAACTGTACAATATCTTATCATAAAGTGACTCTGAATTTGGGCACCAGTGGCTCATGCTTGTAATCACAGCTACTTGGCCATACACAGGAGACCTCTTCTCCTCCAGTGGTGCACAACTGTCATGGGAAAAGTAAACAGGTGGGTCATGATCAAAGAATGGGCTTGTCCAGACAGCAAGCAAGGCCCTATCACAAAAACAACCAATGCAAAAGAAAGTACTGAAGCATGCTCAGCAGGACAGTGCCACCTAACTAGCATGAAGCCCTTAGTACAAATCTCAGGATTATCTAAACATGTCCTTGAAATAACAATTTCCAGTCAAATTCCTATTCACTTGTTCACTCCTTCCAGCTGAAGGCCTATAAAGTAGTTTTGTTCAGCACAGTAGGTCAAGCTTCAAGTCAGGAGCCAGAACATTCTGATTTCAGCTGAGAGCTATTGCTCAACATGTGAGCAAGTTATTTTTCTTTGCTTCCTCATTTAGGTTTCCAAGTTAACATGTGAGTCATTGAATATTGACCATACTAGTCAGCATTTCACAATATTTACAAATACTAGAACTTAGAAAATTTACCACGATTCAATTGTAAAATCACCCAAATATTACAAAGACATTGCTTGGATTTTTGCCCCCTAAGGGTAAGAGACAGGATATGGAACAGCTGTATGATCCATGTCCCGAAAAGTAAAAGAATAAAATAAAAAGCACTTTGTCTCCTATTTTTCCTCCACTGCCCTGCTGCTTTAGGATTATTCTTTCTGGGTACCTTTGTATGTGCAAATGATTTGTGGTGTGTGCATGTGTGTGTGTGTGTGTGTGTGTGTGTGTGTGTGTGTGTGACAGAGATATGTATACCTTTATTGCAAGATAAAAGTCAGATGCAAGTTGCAAAATTATGCATGTAATATTAAGTTGCTTACAAACAGATTGATGCAACCTGTCTGTCCAGGTTGGTTTCTAACAATGATCCTCACATTCTCACATTACAGACTCCAGGGTAGCAGCATCCCCTCCTTCTCCACCCTCCTCCTCATCTCTCCTCCCTCCCTAACGCCCCCCCCCCCAAAGAACTTTTGAAGACTGGTCTCTTTCTAGCTGCAGTTTAAAGCTCCCTGACATGACAACCAGTTTCCCGGGCAGAGGGCTGGGGTTGGGGGACAGGACTTGAGAGGCTCCAGGGAGCAGCTTTTGAGGCCAGCTAGCTGAGTTACAGGGAGCCCAGAAGCCCAGAGCACCGCACCGTACGGGAGGGTCCGGGGAGGCATCTGGCGCCACCCAGACGGGGCCCGGGGTGGCACAGCGGCCGCCGAGCGCGCGCGCGGAAGCCGGGTCCCGGGCTGAGCGCGGCTCCGGGGCGTCCACGCCCCAGACCTCCGGGGAGCCGGATCCCGGCCACCTCCGCGCCCTTCAGATGGGTGTGGACGGTTTCACAAGTGGACCTGACCGCCAGGGAGGGGGGAGGCTGCGAGGAAATGGGAGTGACCGAGGTGGGGGGGGTGGAGTGGGGAGGTCGGAGGGGAGGGATGGAGGGTGCAGCGGGGAGGGTGAGCAGACGCCAGCGGAGGAGGACGGGGCGGGAGGACCGGAGGACGGGAGGACCGGAGGACCGGAGGGCGAGCGCGCCGGGTGCACCCGCGGTGGCCGGCGGGCGGAGCAGCCAGGTGAGCCGGGATGCGTGCGCCCGCCCCGCCGGGGCCGCGGCTACTGCTGCTCCTGGGCGCCCTGGGCGCCATGCGTCTCCCGGGTCCCCTCTGCGCCTCCTCGGGCGCCCCGGCGGGCCCCGCGCAGGCCGAGGACGTGGCGGAGCTGGAGTTCTCCACCGAGCGGCCGCTGTACCGGGTGAGTCCCGCGTTCCTGTCCTTCACCATCGACGCCAACCTGGCCACCGACCCGCGGTTCCTCACCTTCCTGGGGTAAGCGTGGGTCCCGGGCCCCGTCCCTCGCCCGTCCTCCGCTCCCAGCGCCCGCCGCGCCCGCCACTCCTCCCTCTTTGCTCCCAGACAACTTTACGCCGGGGTCTGGGGAGACGCCGCCGCCTCCAGGGCGCCCAGCCCCCTCACTCGGGGCTGAGCTCCAGCTGAGCGCAGGTGTTGAGGGAAGGGAGCTTTGGAAGGGAAACCTGCCCACCCGCCCAGCACTTCCTTGGGAGTAGAGGACCCGGGGAAGCCCAGCCGCCGCCGGAGGACGCGGGTAGACTGCCTAAAATCGTGATCGGAAGATTTTGCGTGTTATTTCTCTTGCTTCTTTAAATGTGTGTGTGTGTGTGTGTGTGTGTGTGTGTGTGTGTGTGTGTGTGTGTGTGTGTGTGTGTGTGTGTTAGACCTGGAGGCTGACAAGGGGCTTCAGTAACAATCTCAGGTCATCTAGGACACTAAAACTTCCAAAGAGAACTACATATTTGTTTTAAGACAAGGGTCTCATTACATGAGCCAGGCTGGCTTTGAACTGGATACCTTCCTGCTTCAGGACCCCAGTGCTGAGTGCTGGTATTACAGATGTGTATCCCCCATGCCCTACTGCTGACCTTATCTGTACTGATCCATTTTTCCAATGGCAAAGAACGGGACACCATCAGGTTCCCTTCCAATGTCACAGGTAGCAGTCAGACCACCCTGCCTTGTTTCCCAACGGTGGTAAACTGGGTGAGTTGATATTTACAGGCTGTGCGGCCACTTCAAGCCTTGATGGAATATAGGTTTCTTCCTGCCTCGTTATAAGGACATGATGGGATAACAAGTATTTAGGTAAGTGTCTGACTTAGAATGTTTGAGCTATTTTTTCTTTCTGGGGAAATAGTGCTTGCCAGTTTTCTGTTTCTTTCAACTGTAACTTACATTGCTGTTGTCTCCAGCCCCTGGCTGTAAAGAATTTCCAGGTAGTGAGGTGTCCTGCTTTTGCCTTTCCTCTTAGGGATAAGAAGCTGACCTCAGGCTGCAGCTGGTTGGGGGATGGGAAGGCTGGTGATTTGTTGAACCACAGACATCCAGATCTGAGCACCCCTGGATGGGGCAGGGAGATAGGGAAGTACATCAGTAAAACCACAAGGATGAACTGGGAGGCCTCAAGTCCTTTGCAGCAGTCAGCAGAGGCTTACCACACCCTTGCCCCGAAAGACTAGTGGAGATTGCTCCCCAGAAAGACCTCAAAGCCAAACCCTGCCCTGTGACTTTCTGGGTCCAGACCCCAGTCTGAGCAGTGGTGCTTACCTCAATTAACTATCACTCCACCCTAAACACATGACTCTTCCAGTAGGCAAAAACCATCTCTTTGCTCTTCCTACATACCTTGCAGCTTTCCCTGGGGCTTTCAATCAATTACCTGTTAGCAAAGCAATAAATAGAACTGAGTTTGATGAGATTGGGTTTTTTGGTTTTGTTCTGTGGTTGCTGTGTTTGTTCTCTGATTTACAAAGCAGTTCATTCTTTTACATACTGTTTTGTTTCCCCCTGGGCTCTTCTGGGAGAGAGGCAGAACTGCCCTTTTCTGAGATCAGACTTTATTCCCTCCTTAGGGCTTGAGATTCCCTGTCCCCAGAGTGGGTAGCACCCCGCTCAGCCTCGCCCAGCCATCTTGGACAATGATGTTAATTAAAACCTTAGAGAAGGGTGAGACTGGAGGTTCATCTCAGTTCCTCAAAAGTTGGAGATGTGTGGGCAAGGATAGCAAGGGTTGAGCTTCTGAGTGTGGAGGTCAGGATGATGACAACAGCTAGGCCTTGAAGCCATGTCATTGCCAGCCCTGTCCCAAGCTCCTTCCGGGTGGTGATTCCTTCAGGCCTTGTCACTACACTGTGAAGCAATTATCATGAGATCATCCTCATTTTAAGAGTGGAAAACAGCTGGGTACTGGTAGCTCACACCTGTAATCCTAGTTCCTCCGGAGGCTGAGATCTGAGAATCAAGGTAGGAAGCCATCTTGGGCAGGAAAGTTCATGAAACTCTTATCTCTGATTAACAATACCAAAAACCTAAAGTAGAGTCATGGTAGAGTTCTAGCCTTGAGCAAAAACAGTGGCCTGGACAGTGCCCAAGCCTAGGTTCAAGCCCCAAAACTGGCACCAAAAAAAAAAAAGGAAAGAAAGAAAGAAAGTGAAAACTTCAAAGTGAAAAATTCAAACCTCCATGAGATCTTCAGTTGCTTTTCATACTTGGCAAATGCGATTTTTTTTTGGTTATGTGTGTGTCAGACATACAACTGTCAACACTCTTTTTTGATTTGGCACTCTGCCACCTGAGCCACACCTCCACTTTGCATTATTCATTTGGAAAAGCATGTATTTTGTTTGTTGTTGCTACTAGATTTTGAACTCAAGCCTTCAGGCAAGCACATTACCACTTGAGCTATGCCCTTTGTTGCCCTTTGTTCTAAACGCACAATTTGGTAATTGATGGTGGAAAGAGTCGCAGTTCTTCCACATGCCTATTTCTGGCAGAAATAACCATGGCCAAAGAGAGACAGAGAATTGCAAACACTCACAGGTCTGACCACTGAGGGGTGCTGGCGCCTTTGGCTTGGTAGTCCTGCTCTGCCCTCTCACAGAATAATCCTCCACCTCCTTGTTTTAGCATTCTACCACTAGGCCAAACTCCTGGCCCCCTTTATGGAGCTTTTGAGGACAGGCTACACTTTCTTCCATGCTCCATTCCTCTCCACTTCCCAGCACATCATCTAGATATTTGAAAATAGACTGTTGCCTTCCAAATCACTCCAGATATGTTACCTTGGACACATGATCTTCTTTTTCTTCAGGTCCCATGTCTATAAAAGGAGGATAATAATGATAACCTACTTCACTGAGTTGCTTGCCAATTTCATGCATAAAACACCCAGTGTGGCCTAGCTATGCCTATTTGAGATGGTGGTCATGTCTTCAGTATGAAATTCCCCATCTCCATATCAAGCTTCTAGTCATTGCTCATTGCACTGAACATTTTACCCCTCTTCTGTTTATTGATCTGATCTCCCAATTTCTTCTCTGCCTTTAAATGCCACCATTGCCATTGTCCTAGATATCTTCAAGTCTACCTGTGCCAACAGTCTTTCCAGTTCTTCATCTCCATATTATTTGGTCATCTGTACTGTGTTGTAATGGAGCTAGCTTGGAACCATCATGAGTTGTGTGTGAATTTCTTCTTAAATCTGATTGGTGACATCCCTCTCTGATCATGAAAAAAGATCTATGCTGGGACTCTTTACATCACAGAAATAGGAAAACACAAAGATCCGGGGCACCGTTCCTATGAAGTACCTCATGCTTTACTCCATCTTTGCCAGCTAATAACATAAATATGTCCTCATTCTCTCCTCTCTTCCCTCTTCTCTCTCTCTTTCTCTCCTTTTCTTTATCTCTAAGTAATGACAGAAAAGGTTTCAATTAGGCTGGGAGTTTGGCCTAGTGGTAGAGTGCTTGCCTAGCATGCACAGAGACTCAGCTTCAAATCTTTGGTACCACATACATAGAAAAGTGGTGCTCTAAGAACAGTGCTCAGGCCCTGAGTTCAAGCCTCAGGACTGGCAAAAAAATTTCAATTAATAAATAATTAAATCAGCTTATATATTCACTTCCATTATTATTTCCCACCTCCATAACTCTACTCATCTCTTCAAGTTACCTGATCCTATTTTAAAATATATACATTGAATATATTGACTGTATTCACCAACCCTTGCCTGCTCCATTTGTCTGTACACTCCCCTCCATGACCCCCAACTCTTTTTATTTTGTCAGTTGTGGGTCTTGAGCTCTGGACCTGGGCGCTGTCCCTGAGCACTTTAACTCAAGGCTATCACTCTGCCAGTTGAGCCTCAGCACCACTTCCAGTTTTCTGGTGGTTAATTAGAGATAAGAATCTCATAGACTTTTTAGTGCCTGGGCTGGCTTTGAACCACCAGCCTAAGATTTCAGCCTCCTGAGTAGCTAGGATTACAAGCGTGAGCCACCATGCCCAGCTCCCCAACTCTCTTTATCACAATCAATCTTTCAACATCTGAAAACTTACATTCAGTCCATCCACTCATTATTTCATGGTAAAAGCAAGATCTTCTCACAACTTTCTCCCTAAGGCTCTCCTCTGCATGGCTTCACCTTCCCTCCACTTCTTCTGTATCCAATTTAGGCTTGTGGATTTATCACTCAAGTCTCTCCTGTTCTAATGACCCCAAGCCCCTGTCTCATTTCATTCAAACTCCAACCCACAGTATAACCATATTTTCTCTCTTTGAAATCTGCAAGTTGTCCCCTAGATGGAAATAATATTACTTCATATTTACTGAAATTCACGTTTACTGAAATTAATATACCATCCTTGTCTTTTGCACCAAATATAAGCAACTTTTACACACAAGAAAATGAAGGGCTGGGAGTATGGCCTAGTGGTAGAGTGCTTGCCTAGCATGTACAAAGACCTGGGTTCGATTCCTCGGTACCACATACATAGAAAAAAAAGCCGGAAGTAGTACTGAAGCTCAAGTGGTAGAGCTCTAGCCTTGAGAAAGACAATGCTCAGGCCCTGAGTTCAAGCCCAGGACTGGCAAGGAAAAAAAAAGAGAAAATGAAAACACCTTCAGATAATTCCTACGTTTTTTCCCTCTAACAAACTGGAAATGGCTTTTTGCAGCTACTTTTATGCATTATTTTTGTGGCTGTGGGTATTTTTCTTTTTTTCTGTGTCAGATTGAAATACTATGCCTTTGATCAATTTTGTTTTTATAGAAACTTTTATAGATGTTTTCAATCTGGCTTTTGTCAGAGGACATCAATATTATAGCCTCACACCACAAGAATATTCCACTACAAAAAAGATAAACAAAAAGTTCCTTAATACCCAAATCATGAAATATATATGATTGTTTTTATGCCACAACAATCATAGCATGAGGTCTTAATTTTGTTCAAAAGCAATTCCTGTCTGACCTCCACTTGCCCTTTTATCAAGCTAGTCTCCCTGGTCATTTAGCAAATATTTGGTACAAACTAGCTGCATATGCCAAGCATTTGTCTAAAGTCCTACAAATCATACAAGATTTGGGTCTTCGGGAATCGACATCAGGGGTGACAGCCAGGATAGATAAATCAAGGAAGCTGATTTCAGAGAGGGGCGAATGCTTTATAGGAAACAAATCAGGGTATTTGGAAGTGATGGAGCCACCAGATATGATAGAGGCGCCATAGGTGATAGCCTGTGTGTCTAGGACTAGGATGTGGTCCTCAGGTACCTGACCCAGGCCAACTTTCAATGCTATGGCAACTTTTCCAGGTGTCATTCCCTTTCCTGAGCAACACCAAACTCTTGCTTACAGAAACTAGCTACACAAATCTAAACCACTTTCCTCTATGATCAAACATAATTGAGATTCCAAGGAGCAGAGTACCTGAGGGACTCTCTAGGGAAGTTCCTTATGGCTGCCTTGGGGCAGGGTCTTAGGATCTGTGGATCACTAGTCACTCATTTTATACTCAGGATTTCCTAGCCTAGCTGAATCTTCTGTGTTCCATACACACCGGGCCAAGGGCTGGATGGAGACATAGTTTTTGGTATACTATTTGCATCTCATATTCTAAAGCACAGATCTCTTTTGTCTCTTCCTCTTCCATCCTTATCTTCAATGTGTCACATCCAGTCTTCTAAGGTATTTCCTAAGTCTAACCCTTGAGTCCTCCTCCAAATATAATTAATTACTAAACTAGTTTGTGTGTGTGTGTGGGGTTGTCATGGGGTTTGAACTCCGCATAGGTGCTGTCCCTGTGCTCTTCTGCTCAAGGCTACTGCCTTACCCTTGAGCCAAGCTCCACTTCCTGCTTTCTAGAGGTTAATTGGAGATAAGAGTCTCAGATCCTTTTGTGCCCAGTCTGGCATGGAAGCTTGATCCTCAGATCCCAGCCTCCTGCGTAGCTAGGATTATAGGCATGAGCCACTGTGCCCTGCACAAACCACTTTTTTTTTTTTTTTTTACAACTGCATGGTACTTTTTTTTTTTTTTACATATTAGTATATCCTGAATTAGTCCATCTCTCCCTTCCCTCCTAAGCAAGATAACAGCTAGAAGTTTAGAAAAACTGTTTTTTAAGAGAGAAGGTGCATGCCTCTAATCCTTTGAAAAGGATTGCAAGTTCAAAATCAATCTGAGCTATAAGATGAGACCCTGTTTCAGAAAACTAAAAATCAATAATAATAATAATAATCGTTGCTGCACATTCTGTCTTGTCTTCTGAACAGTTCTCCAAAACTTCGTACTTTGGCCAGAGGTTTGTCTCCTGCATACTTAAGATTTGGTGGCACCAAAACAGATTTTCTCATTTTTGATCCTAAGAAAGAACCAACCTTTGAAGAGAGAAGTTACTGGGAATCTCAAGTCAACCAGGGTAAAACTTTTTAAAGAGTATATGTTTCAGTTAATTGTGTCTATCTTAAATGTTATAGTTCATACACATAATTAATAAGAGATAAATGATACCCCCCTCAATCTCCAAGCTGACTTGTAGAGATGGCCAAATAAAAAGATGTTTTATGACTGTGAGACTTCACAGAAAAGCATGTTTGGCAGAACATGCAACAGGGGTTGGTGCTGGAGGACAGAGCTGCCAGGAGAGAACATGTGGATAGAAAGATATAAACTGAAGGGAATATTTCTACCTGGCAGTAGTATTTGGAAACATCAAGCAAATATTCTGCCAACAATGGATTGAAATAAATTTATTGTGGAAGAATGATCTAAGGGAGGCTGTAGAGATCCACTTTGCTTCTAAAAATTGAATTCCAGACCTGATTTAATGTCTTTACTATTATGCCTACCACTGACTTTAGCAAGCTGGTCAGACGATTCTGATGTTGGAAATCTATGGAAGGCTGGAGGGATGGCTCAAGTCGGCTCAACTTCAAGGGCCTGAGTTCAAATTCTAAGGCCCCAAGTTCAAATTCCTCTACCATGCCCCTCAACCCCCCCCCCCTCGCCCCCCAGGCTTCATCTGAGAAACCTGTTTTGAGTGGCATGAGAATTTGTCCTAAGACTTTCAGGAGTGCTAACAGACATTAAAGAGTTAAATCAATATCCAAACAATGATTAAGCACACTATATCTTTGAGCTATAATGATGATTGTATAATATTCTTATTATTCCCTCTGATGTATTTTATTTTCTTTCAATTAGAAAGTACAACAGTTACTCAGATGTTGGGCTAGAATTAGTAGAGCATTCCTTAGGAAATCTAGAAACAGGCAAGAGGGACTAGTTCATTACCACTTGGCACTTTCTGACCTGTCATATGCTTCAAAATGTATCCTGAGTTCCAATAGGAAGAAGGTTCTTTCCACATCCTTATTCTTTATCCCGGTTTTTTTTTGGGGGGGGGCGGAAAACCGGGGTTAGCCCAGCTCCTCTGCACCATCCTTTGTGAACACAGGGAAGGAGGAGGCACTGGCGTCCTCTCACAGTGCCCTGCTTCCCAGGAAGGATGCCATCCGCTAGATAGCTGGCCCTGGCAGCCAGGCCCTACATGCCCTGCTGCCTTGTGATAAGGAAGCACTTACTTCCTGACAGGATGGTGATGAGGTTTTCTAGGTGCACAGTTTGTGGTTCCTAAGCCCTGGGTGCTACTAAATTTAAATAGAGAAAAGTCAGTCAACTGTGGTGGCTCAAGCCTATTTATTCAGAAAGACCTGCAGGAAGAAGCCCTTGAACAAGTTTCAAGGCCAGCCCAGACAGAAACTTCATGAAACTTCATCTCAACCAAGAAGAAAGCTTTGCACACTGATGTCCTATCATTCCAGTGATGCTGGAAACAGAAACTGGAGGATCACAGTTTGCATCCACATGTCATAAGTGCAAGACTCTGTTTCCAAAAATCATTAGATCATACTAGTAGTCGGGAATTTGAATGAAGATGAGCATGAGACAAGCAGTTTGTTTGCATGTATGAAAGTAGAACCTACTGAAGTTGTCTCAAGAAATTGTTTTAGATAAGGGAAAGTGATAGAGGGGGAGAGGTTGATCTACGTACGTCATCTACCTATGTGGAAATGTCACAATGAATCCCCCATTGTACAACTAATGTATGTTAATGAAATGTTTTGAAATAAAAGAAAGATAGCAAGCATAAAGGGCTAAGGGCGTGGTTCAAATGATACAACAGCAACCCAGCAAGGATAAGGCCCTGAGTTCAAACCCCAGTACCATGAAAATTAATAAAAACAGAGAAGAAAAGGAGGAGGAGAAGGAGGAGGAAGAAAAAATTCTTGCCCTGTGCTTATTTCATTAAGAGAGAATCACTGCAAGGCAGATATGATCTATCACGAATGTATTGGTATTTGGGGACGTTGTTTTGTTTGCTAAAAAGCCCAATTAGGCCTTGAACACACAATCTTCCTGCCTCACCTTCCCACTTGCTGGGATTACAGGAGGGCATCAGCAGCCCCAGCTATATATTGAAAACATAGTGACCATAAAGAGCCGAACTGGTTTTTTCTTCTTTCTGAATGACTAAATAAAGTCTTGCGAAGGGAAGGCTGCAGAGAATGAGGAAGGAGGTAACATTGTTCCACAAACAGTGTACTTATTTCCTTATGTAACTGTAACCCCTCTGTGCATCACCTTTACAATACAATTTATAGATAAATAAATAGTCATGTCTGATGCCCTGTATCTGGTGTATAGCCAAGATTTCTTAGGAAAACCACCTGCCTTTGATTCTTGGGGTGACTAGCCAAGCCTAGCACAGATAACAGAAGAGATCTTTCTCTGACCTCGTACTTTATAACCAGAAGCTTGGACCACATAGTAACTAAGTAAATATGTTAAGTAAATATGTGTACAGGATTTCAGCTTCCTCATTGTAAAAACAATTTCACTTCTCTTTTCTATTTGCAGATATTTGCAAATCTGTATCCCTCCCTTATGATGTACAGAAAAGGCTACAGTTGGAATGGCCTTTCCAGGAGCAGAGTCTGCTCAGAGAACAGTACCAGAAAGAGTTCAAGAACAGCACCTACTCAAGTAAGGCCTTGCAATCACAAAAAGCATTAGCTGGACTTGGAGCTTATCTAAAGGATCCTGAGGCAGTTGTGAAAAGTTCTATGCATTCATGGGGGGGCGGGGAAAGGCTGGAGTGCAGCTCAGTGGTAGAGCATGCAGTTACTATGTGCAAGGCGCTAGATACAATAACCAGCACACACACACACACACACACACACACACACACACACACACAAGAAGATTCAATAAGCAATCTTGAGTTCAGATCTTCTAGATTTTTCCATGTTTTCTGACTTAGTGAGTTCCAGAATGAACATCATCTCACTAGGTCTCTTACTTTCAGAGCAAGCTGCAGTAGTCACTCATTTATGAATTAATGCTGGCTTTTACTACTCTCAAGAACTAAAGAGTCAAGCAGGAATATATTCCTCACATAGGAGCAAAACGTGAAAGGATAACATGTAAAACGTTATTTGTTCCATCTCCCCTCCCAGAAGTAACTCCTACATGTTGGAAATCCCAGAAATCCCAAATTTGAAATCCCACCAAATTCAATTATGTCTTAGTCAGATTAGGGATGTTTATTGGTAAAGTTTATGTAAATATTCCAAAGTTTAAAAAACTCTGAAATATGAAATGCATCAGATCCCAAGCATTTTAGATAAGGACTAGTCACTTTGTGAGTTGATGGTCAGAGGGTCTTAAGTCATATCAGACAGGAGATAGAAGCTAGGTCAGTTCATAACCTTGTAGTGACCTCTGAGTATTTATATCTTGGCCATCAGGCAACTTTTTTCTTTCTTTTTTCTTTAGTTTTTACCAATGCAGGACTCACTCAATCAACCAGGCCTTTATTACTAGTCCTTGAAAGATTTCCAATCCTCAAAACAGAATGATGTAGGGCCAGAAGTTTTGCCTAGTGGTAGAATATTTGCCTAGCATGCACGAAGACCCAAGTTTGATTCCTTAGTACCATAGACATAGAAAAAAGCTGGAAGTGGTGCTGTGGCTCAAGTGGCAGACCACTGACCTTGAGAGAAAAGCCAAAGAATAGTGCTCAGGCCTGCTTCAGGACTGGTAAAAAGAGAGAGAGAGAGGTGGGGGTGGGGGGGAATGATGTGTCCTACAGGGCTTTCACACAAATGAAACAAACATCTGGGACTTTGAATTACATTTTTATCTGAAGGCTGATGTTTTATGACATTGCTCTGGATCCCTGTTAAGGTGGTGCTTGCTCACATACTCTGAAATGGTCTCCTTTCGTATTCGAGAAGAGACATTATCTTGACATGATTTATTTGGGTTAGGTGTGTGTGTGTGTGTGTGTGTGTGTGTGTGTGTGTGTGTGTATCCCTGCATGATCCAGTACTGGGGTTTGATCTCAGGGCAGAATCCTGTCCCTTAGCTTTTCCTCTCAGAGCTGGAAATCTACCACTAGAGCCACAGGTTCGCTTCCAGCTATTTGGTGGTTAATTAGAAATTAGAATCTCATGGATATTCCTGTCCAGACTGGCTTTGAACTGCAATTCTCAGATCTCAGTCCCCAAGTAGCTAGTATTACAGGTGTGAGCCACCAGTGCCCAGCTATAGTCATGTATATTTGAGTATATGTATACTTTATTCTATCATGCCTTGCTTTATTGAATTCCACAGGTATCAATGATTTGTTTCCAAACTGAAGGTTTATGACAACTCTGTATCAAACAAGTTTTCCAGCACCATTTTTCCAACAGTGTGTACTACTTCTGTTGCCTTTTGGTAACCTTTGTGTGTGTGTTCCGATACTTGGGGCCTTGTGCAATTGCTTGACTTTTTCACTCAAGGCCTGCACTCTACCATCTGAGCCACACATATCTCTACCTCTGGCTTTTTGCAGGTTAATTGGAGATACAAATCTCTTGAATGTATTTGCCTCAGATAACTTTAGGCCATAGTTCTTAGATCTCAGCCTCCTGAGTAGGATTACAGCTGTGAATGAGCTACCAGTATCCTGCTGCTGTTCGGTGATTCTGGAAATATTCCAACTCTTTCATTATTCTACCATTTGGGGTGTCTATGATCATTGATCTCTAGTGTTACTATTGAAAGTGTTCTTGGGGTACCATTACACTATAAACCATATCAAACTTGATAAATATTCTGCTGCTCCATCCAACTCCTTCCCAGATCTCTCCCTCTTCCCTAAAACTCAAGAAGATTAAAATTAGGCTGAGTCAAGTGAAAAGAAGAGCCATAATCTCTCATTTTATTTTATTCTAGTTTTTGTTTGTTTGTTTGTTTTCTTTGTGACACTGGAGGGGGTTTGAAGTCAGGGTCTCACTCATTTCACTCAGCCAGATACTTTACCATTTGGAGCACATCTCTCCAACTGGCTTTTATACTGGTTAATTGGAGATAAGAATCTCTTGGATTTGTTTGCCTGAGCTGGCTTTCACCCGTGACCTTCAGATGTCAGCCTTCTGAGGAGCTAGGATTACAGGTTTGAGCCATTGGAACCTGGTACATTTCTCATTTTAACCCAAAAGCTAAGAATAATCAAGCTTAGAGAGCCAGGCACAGGTGGCTCATGCCTGTAATTCTAGTTACTCAGGAGGCAGCCCAGGCAGAAAAGTCTCCAAGAGACTCTTACCCTAAATAAAACATTCAAAAGTCAGAAGTGGTACTGTGGCCCTGTGGTAGAGCACTAGCCTTGAGCATGAAGAGGCTCAGGGATAGCACCCAGACCCTGAGTTCAAGCCTCACAACCACTACCACCAACAGCAAAAAGCTTAGTGAGGAAGACTTATGAAAATCTGGAACTGATGGAA
This sequence comes from Megascapheus bottae, assembly GCF_031878675.1. Classification (NCBI taxonomy): domain Eukaryota; kingdom Metazoa; phylum Chordata; class Mammalia; order Rodentia; family Geomyidae; genus Megascapheus; species Megascapheus bottae. Next base: position 11,192,053 of record NC_143521.1, read on the forward strand.
AACAGGACCTCTCTCATCAAATAGCCAAGTTCTGAATGCAAATGAAAAGTTCTTGAAGGAAATTGAACATTCTGGGTCAGTGGACACACGCCTGTTTAAAAAGAAAAAGGCAAGACAGCTTTATTGCTGATAAGAAGAAAGCTGTGGTGATGCTTGATAGAAGATCAAACTAATCACAACATTCCCTTAAACCAAAGCCTAAGTCAGAACAAAGCTCCAACTTTCCAGGATTATGAAGGTTGAGAAAGGAGAGAGCACCACAGAAGAAAGAAAAGTTGAAAGCCCAAGCCCGGCACGAGTGCTCATTCCTATAATTCTAGTTATTCAGAAGGCTAAGATCAGATCACAATTCAAAGCCAGCCTAGGCAAGAAATTCCATGAAAGTCATCTCCAATTAACCATAAAAATGCCAGAAGTGGAGTTATGGTTCAAGTGACAGAGTGCCAGCATTGGGTGAGAAAGCAAACGGGCAGTGCCCAGGCCCTGAATTCAAGTTCCTCCAACCCTGCAAAAAAGAGAGGGAAGAAAACAAAGAGAAGGAAGGGAAAGGAAGAGGAGGGGAGGAGAGGAGAAGGAGTAGAAGGAGGAGGAGGAGGAGAGAGAGAGACAGAGACAGAGAGGAAAGTTTGCAAATGTTAATGACTGAAATATTTTTTTCTTTGCCAGTTCTGGGCTTGAGCTCAGGGCCTGAGCACTGTCCTTGGACAGCTCTACCATTTGAGCCTTAGCTCCACTTCTGGCTTTTCTCTATGTATGTGGTGATACTGAGGAATCGAACCAGGGTTTTCATGCATGCTAGGCAAGCACTCTACCACTAGACCAAACTCCTGACCCTGAAGTTTAAGTAAAAAAAAACTCGTTGTTGTTGTTGTTGTTGTTGTTGTGGGTCATGGGGCTTGAACTTGGCCTGGTACTGTCCATGAGCTCTTCAGCTCCAGGCTACCACCTTACCCCTGGGCCTGGGTGTTGTCCCTGAGCTCTGCACCTCAAAGCTACCACCTTACCCTTGAGCCAAGCCCCACTTGCCATTTTCTAGAGGTTAATTGGAGATAAGAGTCTCAGGTCCTTTTGTTCCCTGGCTGGCTTTGAACCTTGATCCTCAGATCTCAGTCTCCTGAGGAGCTAGGATTACAGGTGTAAGACATCACGCCTGGCTAAGTAAAAAACCTTTCTATAGCTTAAAAGTGCCAAAGAATGTACATGCTGACAGAGAGGTTTTGGCAAGTTTCAAGATTGTCTAAGCCCAACAAATGAGGAGGACAGCTGTGTTAAACAACAGATTTTCAGCATAGACGGAGCAGCCTTATACTGGAGAAAATGATCCTGTTTCATAGCTGGAGAGGAAGTTACTGACTACTTTCCCAAGGTCTCTCGTTAGGGATTAAGCTTATGGAGACTGTAAGCAAAGGCAATGTTCAGCCAGCCTTGAGAACACACTGAATCTACTCTGACCACTTTGTGAACAGCACCACTAAGGCTGGATGACAACACAGCCACTCTTGAAAGGGTTTGAAAAAACTCCTTTCAAAATATTACTGCTTATTGATTGCATACCTGGTCACCTAGGCGGCTCTGAGTGGAAACATAGAAGGAGGTGAATGTCGTTTCGAGGATCCATTCTAGGTACTATTACTAACATTCTTATCCCATGGGAAGGCATCGACAGTAAGTTGGGCTCTAGTGGGTCCTAGTAATCCTTGCTGCTCAGGAGGCTGCAATTTGAAGAATGGCAGTTCAAGGCCAGCTTAGACAAAAATAGTCCACTTCATGTCATCTAAAAGATAACCAGCAAAAAGCTGGAGGTGTAACTCAAGTGGTTAATTGCCAGCTGAGCAAGCAAGCTTGAATGCAAAATTATTACTATCACCTCAAGCCCCAAAATGTCAACATAAGAATTCAGGAGAAATTGACTCCAACCTTCATGGAAAACTTTGAAGGAATCAAGACTTCAGTGAGAGAAGTCAGGGAAGATAGAAAGAGAAAGGGTAGACATAGAAAGAGAAACAGAATTAGAAGCAGAAGTGACTATATTGCTGTGAATACATGATAAAACATTCATGGAGGTGAAGAATTGTTTCTGTGGAAGAGCAAGGAAAGTGATTTCTTGAGATAGAATCTACCCTTAGTGAAGATGCTGTAAACACTATTGACATGACAGGGATAAATTTAGACTATTACATAAGCTTAGTTAATAAAACAGCATCAAGGGTTCTAAGATGTATTCCAACCATGGAAGAGGCTCTTCCCTAGGTAAAATGCTGGCAAATAACATTACATGCTACAGAGAAATCTGTGGCCAGTAGAGGAATCAATTGATAAGGTCACCTTTATTATTTGATTTTAAGAATTTATCATAGTCTCCCAGCCATATCCTGATTGGTTCACAGCCATCAATATCTCAGAAAGACTTCCCACCAAGATGATGACTTACGGGGTGGGGAGTTTGGCCTAGTGGTTGAGTGCTTGCCTAGCATGCACGAAGACCTGGGTTCAATTCCTCGGTACCACATACACAGAAAAAGACTGGAAGTGGTACCGAGGCTCAAGTGGTAGAGCTCTAGCCTTGAGAAAGTCTAAGGACAGTGCTGAATCCCTGGGTTCAAGCCCAGGACTGGCAAAAAAAATAAAAGTAAATAAAAATGATGACTTACTGAAGAATCAGGTGATTGTTAGCATTTCTTTTGGCAAATTTTTTTTTAAATTAAGATGGTACATTTTTAGATTGAATGCTATTGTACACTTATTACAACACAAAGTAATATAAACATAACCGTGAGCTGGGAGTGTGACCTAGTGATAGAGTGCTTGCCTAGCATGCATGAAGCCCTGGGTTTAATTGCTCAGTACTACATACACTGAAAAAGCCAGAAGTGGGTGCTGTGGCTCAAGTGGTAGAGCTCTAGCCTTGAGAAAGCTTAAGGACAGTGCTCAGGGCCTGAATTCAAGCCCCAGGACTGTCAAAAACAAAAAGATAAAAAAACAAACCTCTGTGTGTGTGTGTGTGTGTGTGTGTGTGTGTGTGTGTGTGTGTGTATTTGCATGCACACACACATGCAGTGTACCAGTCCTGGGGCTTGAATTCAGGGCCTGGGTACTGTCCCTGAGTCTTTTTTTTACTGAAAGCTAGCATTCTACCATTGAGCCACAGCTCCACTTCTGACTTCATTTTTGGTATTTTATTGGAAATCAGAGTCACACAGCTTTCCTGCCTGAGCTGGCTTCAAACCTTGATCCCTACATCTCAGCCTATTAAGTAGCTAGGATTACAGGTGGGCCACCAGCACCTGGCTAAACATAACTTTTTTTGGTCGGTCATGGTGCTTGAACGCTGGGCCTGGGCACTGTTCCTGAGCTCTCCAGCTCAAGGCTAGTACCCTACCACTTGAGCCACAGCACCACTTCTGGTTTTCTGGTGGTTAATTGGAGCTAAGTGTTGTGGACTTCAGTGCCTGGACTGACTTGAGCAGTGATCCTCAGATCTCAGCCTCCTGAGTAGCTAGGATTACAGGCGTGAGTCACCAGTGCCCAGCTAAACAAAACTTTTATAAATACTGGAAAACAAAGCAAAAAAGTGTGACTATTTTATTGTAATAATTGTGTTTTGTAGTTATCCAAACGTGCAACATTTCCAAGGCATGCCTAGACAACGTTTAAAATAATTATTTGTAAGGTACTGGTGACTTATGCCCGTAATCCTACCTACTCAGGAAGCTGATATTTAAGGATTGCAATTTGAAGTCAACCTGAATAGGAAAGTCCATGAAACTCTTTTTTGTGGGCCTTAAACTCTGGGCCTGGGCACTGTCCCTGAGCTCTTCACCTCAAGGTTACTGCCCTGCCCCTTGAGTCACAGCACCACCTCTGGTTTTCTGATAGTTAATTGGAGATAAGAGTTTCTCAGGGACTTTTGTAGTGGGCTGACTTTGAACCACAATCCTCAGATCTCAGCCTTCTGAGTAGCTAGGATTAGAGGCATGAGCCACTGGCACCCGGCTCCATGAGACTCATATCCAGTTAACTACAAAAAGCTGGAAGTAGAGTTGTGGCTAAAGCAATAGAGTGCCTTGAGCAGAAAAGCTAAGGGACAGTGCCCAGACCCAGTGTTCAAGCCCTAGCTCTGGCACACACACACACACACACACACACACACACACACTAATTAAAATGAAGCAAATCCTTTACTTTCATAATGTTGACAGTATACCAGCTGAATTTTAGTGTATTTTGTAATTTTTAGTTTTTACTATTTTTTTATAATTTACAAAAAAAAGATGATATGTAAGAAATCCAAGGGGCCGGGAGTTTGGCCTAGTGGTAGAGTGCTTGCCTAGCATGCATGAAGACCTGGGTTTAATTCCTTGGTCCCACATACATAGAAAAAAAAAGCCAGAAGTGGTGCTGAGGCTCAAGTGGTAGAGCTCTAGCCTTGAGAAAGCCCAAGGACAGTGCTCAGGCCCTGAGCTCAAGCCCAGGACTGGCAAAAAAAAAAAAAAAAAAAAGAAAGAAAGAAATCTGAGAGTGGATTATGTATTCACAGTTAATAGTTCTGTATATTCTGGTGTTCTTAAGTGAAGAGGGAACCGTTCTGACATTGAATAAACATGATTCCTTGTTGAATTAAATTTGGCATCACTCATGACCACCTCAGGTCCCATTAAAAAATAACAGAGAGCTGGCACCAGTGACTCACTACTATAATCTGATATACTTAGGAGATTAATTGGAGTATGTGATTCAAAACCAGCAATAGCTGGATATACAGGTGTATACTTGTCATTCCAGCTATGTAGAAAGCATAAATAGGAAGATCATGGTCCAGGCTGCCCTGGGCAAAAAGCAAGAACCTATTTCAAATATAATCAGCACAAGAAGGGCTGGAAGCGTGGCTCAAGCAGTGGAACACCTACCTAGCAAGCAAAAAGTCCTGAGTTCAAACCCAGTACCACAAAAATGAAATAAAATAAAAATACAAAGCAAACAGAACATATGTCAGATCTACAGTAGTTTTTTATTTGTTTGTTTGTTTTTACAGTAGTTTTTATTTGTAATAATGTTAGGAGAAAGTCCCCTGATATTAGATAATCAATGGATTCCTGATTTTTGGGGGGGAAGGTATCATAGTAAACATTTTTACCAGTTTATCTTCAGTTTCTAGAAAGGTTTGCTATCTTATATTGTCTTTCTGTTGGCTGGATAATAGGTTTTGAACATCTTTACTGACTTCCACTACTTGGACATTTCTAGTTCTTACAGCAGGGGGTGGTCTTTCTATTCCTGAGCTGTTATATAATTCTTTCATTCTGTTGGCAATGCTACAATGTAGAAGAAATACAGATGCTCTTTTGTATTGGGAAGCATTTGATCTCTTGTTTTTGTTCTCAATTTTAATTTTTGTCAAGGAAATCTATCATGTTCAACCTGGGCATTCATTATAGATGACAGATGCTTAAGAAGTTAATAAGTGTGTCCCCTCATTGTTTTGATCTATGGCTGGGGTTAGGATGGCTATGTGTCTTGGGGAGAGAGAGGAAGGGAGAGGGGAAGGGAGGGAGGGAGGGAGGGAGAGGGAGAGAGAGTGTCACTCAGAGAGTCTTCTATAGCAGGAATATGATCAGGGTTTGGTTAGTGGCTTGTCTCCCTTCACTCAGTGTCCTGGAAGACACAGGCAGGTTTTCTAACACCCAAGTCCTTTTGGGTGGTGTGTTCTACTTAAATAGACAAAACCAGTTCTCTTGAGAACATACACCATAAACCTGTTTGGACAGAAACAAAATAAAATTACAGGTATCATTCGGGATGTCACTGTCCTTATTAAACTAATCATATTTAATGAGCTAATACTATGCCTTCTTTGCTTCTACCTCTTTCTCATCACTCCACCACTAACTCTCAGCCCTCTGGATGCAAGAGCCCTTTTGTAATCCTATGCAAGGGAAGGAGTCTCTTCTATTTATAAATGTGCTATCTGGATGGTTTTCATTCCAGGGATCTTTTCTGGTAAGAGTTCAGAAAATAATTGAGACTAGGATAGTTAAGTTTCCTAAGTAAGCTGGGTAGGTTTTCTTCTGAGTTTTATTTTATTTTGTGCTAGTGCTAGAGCTTGAAACAAGATCCTAGGTACTATCCCTAAACTTTTTGCTTAAGGCTGGCCCTCTGCCAACTTGAGCCACAGCTCCACTCTCCACTTTTGGCTTTTTTGCTGGTTAATTGGAGATGAGAGTATCACAGACTGTCCTTCCTAGGCTGGCTTCAAATGGCAATCCTCAGATCTCAGCCTCCGGAGTAGCTAGGATTACAGGTGTGAGCCATTCACACCAGGCTTATTTTTATTTTTAAGAGGAGATGCAAGGCTGAGAGTGTGGCCTAGTGGTAGAGTACTTGCCTAGCATGCATGAAGCCCCAGGTTCAATTCTCTGGTACCACATACACAGAAAAAGCCAGAAGTGATACTGTGGCTTAAGTGGTAGAGTGCTAGTCTTGAGAGAGCCCAAGGACAGTGCCCAGGCCCTGAGTTCAAGCCCTAGGAGCTGCAAAAAAAAAATGTAGATTCAACTTCTGGGTAGAATGGTGCATATCTGTAATCTTAGATTGTTGGGAGGCAGAGTTGGGGGTAATGGTTTGAAACCAGTGGGAGTAAAACTTACAGACTTTATCTTAAAAACAGTAAGGGGTTTGGGAAAGATGAGGAAGGATGTTGGAAGAGGTAACATTGATCAAGATGCCTTGTATTCATAATCTGACTCATTGAATTGAAACTTCATTGGATAACCGTTCAAATATAAAAAACAGTAGGTTTGAACTTAGAAATACTTAGGGTTGTTTTTTTTGTGTGCCAGTCCTGGGGACTGAACTCAAGGCCCAAGCACTGTCCTTGGGCTTTCCTCATGGCCAGAGCTCTACCACCTGAGCCAGAGCACCACGTCTGGCTTTTCTATGTATGTAGTACAGAGGAATCAGCACTCTACCACTAGACCAAACTCCCAGCCAGAAATACTTAGTTTTTATTCTTACAGATGTTACTATTTATATTATATTGCAGGTATGGATAATAGAATTTCAAGGTACATGCATTCTAATACATTTGGAAGAATAAAAACTAGAAGAATGGTGGAGGTAGAACTGATAACATGGTCTAAAATGCAAGCATTCTAGGCTTTGTAAAAATGCCACCATCTTTCCAGGAGGCTGGCACATTACCTCTGGAAGAGTTTTCTTGGTGTACAGCTGGATTTCCCCTGTGTCCTTTCTACCTGATTTTCTGGGGTAGATTACTGCATGTTCTCCTTCGACGGCATCCATCGCTAGGGCCCTGTAGGACAAAGGCATTACAGACTATAGTTGTGCAAGCCGGAGCTGAGGATTTCTGATCTCAGAAGCTTCTGTATGAGTTTGCAGTGTTTAAAGCCTATAATACCATGTGACTAGGTATCTGAGTCACCCCTTTATAAAAGTGTCTGCTAATACCACTCTGATCAGAAAGCTGTGGCCGTAGTTAAAGCCCCTGCCTTACTGGCAATCTCAGTTTTTCTACATTGTGGCTCTAAGACCCAAGGGACCCCAAACTTCTCAGACTCTGATATGCATCACTCCGGATGGCTGGCCACAGTTCTGTGGAAGTGGGTGACACAGTGAAAGTCACAGACACCTGGAGCAGCTTGCTGGGCAGTGCCAGGTCAGCAGCTCTTGGCTGCACTGCACCTGCTTCTCACCGCTGCAATCTCCTGGGAGCTCAGGCCAGAATGAGGAACAAAACTGGAGCAGGCTCTCCACATGAATAGAATTTTGGATTTATTTTGTACCTAGAAGTTTTCTGGAGTGAATTTCAGTTTTACAGCTGACTCTGAAATACACATGAAAATCACCTGATATGCATAAGATTAGTGATTTAAACACCACATTTAAAATTCAGGTGTTGCCACTGTGATCACACACCAGCTAATGGGTCAAAGTCTGAGTACAGGAGTTCCCAAACCTGTATAGCACTTAGTGTCACTGTAATTTATTTGTTTTGTGACAATAGTAGAGCCTGTTCTCAGAGCCTGGGCACTGTCCTTAGGCTTTTTCATTAAAGGCTGATTGATGCTCTGCCATTTGAGGCACAGCTTCACTTCTGGGTTTTTAATAGTTAATTGGAATCCCATGGACTTTCCTGTCCCAGCTGGCTTCAAACTGCTCCTCAGATCTCAGCTTCTTGAGTAGCTAGGATTGCAGGAATGAGTTACCAGTACCCAGCTTATAATTTTATTTTTCACAGAATGCCTGGATTAAAAGAAATATCTGAGCCAAGCACTGGTGGCTCATACCTGTAATCCTTGCTGTTCAGCAGGCTGAGATCTGAGGACAGCAAAAGTCCATGAGACTCCAATTTACTGCTAGAAAACCAGAAGTGGCACTGTGGCTCAAAGTGTAGAACACCAACCTTGAGCTGAAGAGCTCAGGGTCAGCGCCCAGGCCCAGAATTAAGCCCCACAACCGACAAAAAGAAAAGGAAAGAAGAAAAAAAGGGCCAGGAATTTAGCCTAGTGGTAGAGTGCTTGCCTAGCATGCACAAAGACCTGGGTTCGATTCCTTGGCACCACATACATAGAGAAAAAAAATCTTTGGCAAGAAGAAAAAAAAATCTGAAGCTTGATTATTAAACATTAGGTTTAAACCAATTATACTAATAGTCTTATAATAGTAATAGTAGTGATTATTAAACATTAGATTTAAACCAATTATACTAATAGTCTTATAATAGTAATAGTAGTGTCCAACAGATGCTGCTGTTTTTCCCTGGTAAACTTAATAGGTCCTGAAATGCCCTGTGTGTAGGGTGGTTCTGATAGGTGTCAGCTGAATGGCAGCTCTTTAATTATGCAGTATTTCTCAACTATTAAGAATGCATATATATATATATACAACATTATATCTACATCATAACTGACATATATGTATATATACATATATATATATATACAGGGCCTATGTGCTGTCCCTATACTACCCTCCCACCCCCCAATAAAGCTAGTGCTGTACCACTTTGAGCCAGAGTTCCATTTCCTGTTTTTAAGTGGTAAATTGGAGATAAGAATCTCACAGACTTTCTTGCCCAGGCTATCTTCGAACCATGATCCTCAGATCTCAGCCTTCTGAGTAGCTAGGATCACAGGTGTGAGTCACCAGTGCCTGGCTTACTATCTTGTGTTTTTATTTGCTAACACTACAAGCATGACCAGGATTCACTGTGGTTCCCTAGGCTACCCTGGCAGCTGTTTAGAAACCACAGGCCTGTAGCCCTAGGCCAATGTTTATATGTAAGATTGTATTTATTTGAACATATTATACAGGAATTTTTTGAAGTCAAATTAGATATAGTCTGAATTACCTGCATGAGTAGAGCTATTTAGATTATAAAAGGTAAGTTATGCTAACTAATAATAATTCTGCTTTGATTATTGAACACTGAGCCATAAACTGTGGTTTCCTGATTTACTCTCAGTCACCTGAGCAAAACCTGAGTCTCAGACTTGATTTTCTTGTATCTTGCAAGGAGCACCCAACAGCTAAAGCAAATGAGGTCAGACATTTAAAATGTTTTGTAATAATTAGTATGCATCTAGGATTTTCCTAGCAGAGAATCAATAGCTCAAAAATGTTATGTGCATATGGTCATACGGGACAATGCTAAGTGAAATGGACTCTAGGATATGGAGACAAGAGGTTTATCTTTGTGGTTGTTGCTTTCAATGTACTGTGTGAAGTTTTTTGTCCTCTTCTTTTTCCCTTATGGTTAATCCCTTGTTGCTATTGTATCTGACTTTGTACCTAGTATATTATGCATACATTTATTTGTTTATTTGAATTAGGGAAGGGAATATCAGGATGATGAGACAAAGGACAAAGGTGAACCAGTGTAACAGTGATACTCACAAGATAATATGTTGGAAATGAACTTTACAACTTGGGGGGTGGTGGGAGGAAGGGAAGTGGGAGAAAAACAGGAGAAGGGGTAACAATGTTCAAGAAAATGTACTCACTACGTTACGAATGTAGCTGTAACCCTTCTATACATCACCCTGGCAATAAAATAAAATTTTTAAAAATTAAAAATGTTTATTGGGTCAGGAGTGTGGCCTGTGGTAATGTGATTGCCTAGCATGCATGAAGCCCTGGATTCAATTCCTTGGTACCACATACACAGATAAAGCTAGAAGTGGTGTTGTGGCTCAAGTGGTAGAGCTCTATCCTTGAGAAAGCTCAAGGACAGTGCCTAGGCTCTGAGCCAAACCCCAGGACTGGGAAAAAAAGTTGTTAATCCAATCTTGTCATCACTTAGACCTATAGAGTGTCACTTATTAGGAGTAGAATTGCTTTGATTTAACAAAAGAAATGGTAAGCCATCCTGAGAGTTAGCCTGAGGTGCTGTTCAGTGTGGTGCAGACCTGAGTACTGAGTGTAACATTTCTCTTTTAGGGAGTTCAGTGGATATGTTGTATGCTTTTGCAAATTGCTCCGGATTGGACTTGATTTTTGGACTAAATGCTTTACTGAGGAATGCAGATATGCACTGGAACAGCTCAAATGCTAAGCTGCTTCTGGACTATTGTGCGTCCAAGGGATATAACATTTCCTGGGAATTGGGCAATGGTAAGCACTCATGGGAACATTTCAACCAATAAGGAAATTCCCTACTGGCACATCTATTCCTAATTGTGATATTGTTTTAAAATATATATTAATTATGCCAAATAAGAGAGTTCATTGACACATTGTGACATTCTTTTTAATATTAGTGACTAATTCTTCCATGTGCTCAACAATGAAACTATTAGAATGGCATATGGTAGAACACCTTTATATGTCTAGAAGCTATTAGTAAGTCTAGCGTATTAACTTATTATTCTCATGATTATTGTTGTTATTGTCCCACACCCTTCCACTTAAAAAAATTTTTATCTTGGGCTGGGAGTTTGGCCTAGTGGTTAAAGTGCTTGCCTAGCATGCATGAAGACCCGGGTTCGATTCCTCGGTACCACATACATAGAAAAAAGCCGGAAGTGGTGCTGAGGCTCAAGTGGTAGAGCTCTAGCCTTGAGAAAGTCCAAGGACAGTGCTCAGGCCCTGAGCCCAAGCCCAGGACTGGAAAAAAAAAATTTTATCTTGAGTTGGCCACACTGGCATTGAACTTACTTTCTTCCTATTCAAGCTCCCCAATAGCTGAAATTACAGATGTGTGCCTCTAGGCTCAGTTTATCTTATTTTTTTTAAGGTAAGGAAAAACTACTGGAGACAGCAACTTCCCTAGCTCTCAAGTTACCTTGAGATTTTCAATCTTTTAAGCCCATTATGTTTGGAAGACTGGGTTTAGCAAAACTGTGGAGTAAATAATTTGATTTTACTCTTCACTTCCTCTCTCTTTCTCAAGTTGTCAATTTAACTCAACAACCCCATGTCAACGTAGCTCAAGCAAGAGGAAAGTTTCCAGTTTAGAATCTCACCCAGGCCAAGCTCCTGGAGTCCCCATCTACACACTTGTTTTGTAAAGAATTAAGCTATGTTTATCAAAATATTGACATATGTCAGTCAATAAAACTAAATATAAAGTGGAAAAATAAAATGCAGTAATTTCATAAATACAACCAACATCTGCCAGGTACTATTTCTGAGTAATCTTTTTGTTTCTGAGTAATATTTTTGTTCTGAATATTCTTTTTTTTTCATTGTTGGGATAATGTATAGAGGGGTTGCAGTTTCATTTGTCAGGTAGTAGGTGTATTACTTCTCATACATTGATACCCCTTCTTATGTTTTTGTCCCCATTTCCCTCCCCCCACCCTCGGAGTATTCTTTTTTTAAAGTAAGTTATTAAATACTATATATATAGGGTATTTCCCAACAATCCACTGGTTTAATATACTCATTATTAGTGCCATATTAGTAAATGCCCCTTCTCCCACCACAGTTACATAATTTAACTTGTCAAGTTTTTCTGGATATCTTCTTTATAACTTTCCTGACTTTGGATTGCTAAATTTTTATAATTTGGAAAATGTTTGTAACCTGTTTGCTTTTAAATAATAATTTTTGATAATTGTGTAGGTAAATGATGAGTGTGAGAATTGCTTTCTTTCAGAACCTAACAGTTTCTGGAAGAAGTCTGGTATTTTCATCGATGGATTACAGTTAGGAGAAGATTTTATTGAGTTGCATAAACTTCTAGGGAAGTCCACTTTCAAAAATGCGAAACTTTATGGTCCTGATGTTGGCCAGCCTCGGGGAAAGACAGTTAAGTTGCTAAGGAGGTAAGAGCTAGAGGATGCAGAACCACACATCTTGAATATTTCTGGTGAGGTGCTGGTGGCTTACTCCTGTTCCTAGCTACTCAGGAGGATCAGACCTGGAGAATTAGGTTTGAAGCCAGCTTGATCAGAAAAGTCCAAGAAACTAACTTATATCTAAGTGACTAGCAAAATCCTGGACTGGAGGCAAAGGCCCAAGTAGTAGAGCACCAGTCATGATCAAGAAAGCTGAACAAGGATGTAATTCCCACAGTTCAAGCTCTAATACTAGCACATAAATAAGTATTTCTCTCTAATGGAGAGTCTCCACTAAGCACATTGCTGCCTGACTATGTGGTTTAACAAAGAGGGGGCCTAAGCTCAGAAAACTAAGGATTCTGGGACTGATGGAGCCTATGATTCGTAAGTTTTTGACTGTCCAATCTTAACACAATAATCAGCCATTTCTAGAGGAAAGCCTTGTGCAAATGTTGTTCTTGTATATAATGATTGCATGATAGCATTAATGGAATTTTTGTTCTAGTTTCCTGAAGGTTGGTGGAGAAGTGATTGATTCAGTCACATGGCATCAGTAAGTATATTGCCCATTCTTTAATTCTGGGAAAGCAAAAATAGCCTTGTTGCCAGCTTTCAAAAACATATTCCTCTTAACTGCTATTGGATTTATAGTTCAAGTAAGAAATTGGACTTATAAGTAAGAAATGAATAGTATCTCAAGCATCATTATCCTCAGATTTTAATATTAATAGAATTAAAATATAGTGTTATTTTCAGTAATGGAGCAGTTTCCATAAAAATCAAAGTACCCTGCCAATTAACTTATGGAATATGAAAGCATATGAAGACGGTTGCTGGCTGAAGAGCCAGGAGTATCTATACTTAGGGCCATCGTTTATCTTCCTCTTCCTCCCCCCTTCCTCTTCTTCTTTCTCCTCTTCTTCCTCCTCCTCTTCTTCTTCCTCTTCCTCCTCTTCCTCTTTTTTCCTCTTCTTCTTGACCATCCTGGGCTTGCACTCAGAGCCTGGGCACTGTCCTTGGGCTTTCTCAAGGCTAGCACTTTACCACTTGAGCCACAGCACCACTTCCGGCTTTTTCTATGTATGCAGTACTTGAGGAGTCAAACCCAGTGCTTTGTGCATGCTAGGCAAGCACTCTACCACTAGGCCCATGTTGTCTCTTCTTAAGGCAGGGAATTGCTTTCTTGTTATGTGAGCAGAACTGTCTCTTCCCATATCTCTCTTATATCATGGTCCTTCCCTAGTAGCACTTCGGCCTATTATTATTATTATTCCTAACGTGTGAGAAAGTTAAGAAGGAGAACAGAGTTGGCAGTTGATTAACAATCAGGAAGTAAACTTGATTTTTTTTTCTGTATCAATTAGCTACTATTTGAATGGACGCATTGCTACCAAAGAAGATTTTATAAACCCTGATGTGCTGGATACTTTTATTTTATCTGTGCAAAAAATTTTCCAGGTAATTTTTTTTTAGAATTTTCCATGTAAAATAAATCTTCATTTATAGTTTAGCTAGTTCTAAGTTTTATAAATATCTATATATACAATAATTTAGTTTTAAGTTTATTTTATAGTGTAGTTAGTTCTAGGTTATATATCATATATAATAGGCATATCGCATATAGTATGTATATCACATACAATGTATGTCATATGTAATTTTATACAATTATAAAGAACAAGCACTATGTCTTTTAAAAAATTTTTCTTGTCATGGTGCTATACAGAGGGTTACAGTTACATATGTAAGGTAGTGAGTAAACTTCTTATTGGACATTTGTAATCCCTTCTGATTTTCTCCCACCTTCCCTCCTCTCCCCAAGCACTGTGTCTTAATTTCTCTCAGTTTTCTTCTCAGCGCTGAATATTATTCATGTATATTGATTAGAAACTAGAAGTTCTTACAATAAACTTGCAGTAGAATTAACTGTCACAAACCATAGTGTTAGGTTTGTTTACATTCCTTCTGTGCGTTGGCACTTTGATTGAAAACAACTAGCCCAAGATATAAATCATAGTGAATCCTGTTTATAACTGCAGAAGATGGAAACAGGTGGTTTGAATGCTGTGCAACTTCCCCAGCACAGCCAGTCGTGTTTGCAGTTACCATGGTGACATGACATTGTTGGTCCACAGGTGGTTGAGGAGACCAGACCCAGCAAGAAGGTCTGGTTAGGAGAAACGAGCTCTGCGTATGGGGGTGGAGCTCCCTTGCTGTCCAACACCTTTGCAGCTGGTTTCATGTGAGTCACAGGGGCCCGGCCCTGGGCTCAGATGTCTCTCTCATCTCTCTGTCAGTCTCATGACTACACACTCACCTTACCCTTCATGTCAAAACTAGATCAAAGGCAGTGTTGATGGTGCCAGGTTTTTGCAAGAAAATGATGTTCCAAAGCCTCTGAGACATATTTAAGAAGTGTTCATTGTTGTGACCCGTAAGAATGCCATGCACTCTGTTAGTCAGCTTCCTGTCACTGGACAAATGCTTGTGACAAACAACTTAGGAGGAGGAAAAACGGAGGTTTCAACCTATGGCTGCTTCACCCTTGCTTTGGACTGATAGTAAGGAAGCCTGGGGCAAAGGAAGCTGCTGGTATAATGAGAGCTGGGCCGAGAGAGAGAGAGAGAGGAGAGAGAGAGAGAGAGAGGAGAGAGAGAGAGAGAGAGAGAGAGAGAGAGAGAGAGAGGGAGAGAGGGAGAGAGGGAGAGAGGGAGAGAGGGGAGAGGAGAGAGGGAGAGAGGGAGAGAGGAAGAGAGAGGGAGGAGAGAAGAGAGAGAGGGAGAGGGAGAGGGAGAGGGAGAGGGAGAGGGAGAGGGAGAGAGGAGAGAGAGAGAGAGGAGAGAGAGAGAGAGAGATGAGAGAGAGAGAGAGAGAGAGAGAGAGAGAGAGAGAGAGGACCAGGGATCCCATTGTTCCTTCAAGGGCATGCCCCCATGTGGTACTTCTTCACTAGGTCCTGCCTCCTGAGGTTTCCCAAACATCCCAAAGGCACAAAGTGGCACAAGAGCTGTAGAGAGCCATTGCAATCGCCATTACAAGATGGCGCTGACATCTGCCTCCGTGGTTGTTTTTCTGAGTTGTTTATCTAAAAGTGTCCAGGAAGAGATGTGACTGTTCATGCTCTAATACATGATTAAAAAGTATACATGTAAGCCATATTGCTGTGTGTTCCGGAGTGTGCTGGAGACATACTTGTAGTTGATTGGATGTTAATGTTAAGGGAAATAATTGTGATTGGTTAATAAGCCTATTTAAGGTCTATGTTTGAGGAAGTTGGGGTCGACCCAGCATGGCTGTACTAGCTTGCTGAATAAACTGCTGCTCCGAGAAGAAGTTATCTTTGTCGTGTCCTTCCTTGCCGGCCGAGGGAGTCGCGACAAAGAGCTTTTATAAGAGCTGAGGACCAAGCTTCAAACACAAGTCTTTGGGAGGCATTTATGATCCAAACTATAAACAGACCTGCTGACAGAGCCCCTTGTTAGCCCAGTCATAGTGGTGTATGCCTATAATCCAGTTATTGGAGAGCAAGAAGCAGAATTTCAGGCCGGCCAAGGATCTCTCTCTACATATATTATATATATGATATATGTATGTATGTATCTCCTAACATGGAGGATATCTAGATAGATAAAAGAATATTTGTATACCTTTAGATCTATCTACTCTCTTTAGCTTAAGATCTAGCTAGCTAGAAATAGCCTGTGGAAATGAGAAGGGAAGGAAGGAAAGAAGGAAGGAAGGAAGGAAGGAAGGAAGGAAGGAAGGAAGGAAGGAAGGAAGGAAGGGAGGGAGGGAGGGAGGGAGGGAGGGAGGGAGGGAGGGAGGGAGGAAGGGAGGAAGGAAGGAAGGAAGGAAGGAAGGAAGGAAAGGAAGGAAGGAAGGAAGGAAGGAAGAGAGGGAGAGAGGGAGAGAAGGAGGGAGGGGCGGGCTTTGGTCTGAGGATACTTGAGTATGTAGCTTTATTATAGATTCCCAAGTAGAGTAGGTCACACCAGCATGGCTTACCAGTGAAGATAATGGTGACTAAATCACCTCATTATCCAAAAAGCATGAACTTGATTGCTTTAAACTACTGGTTTACCTAAGTCAGTACCTAATTCTCTAGTATCATTAATCTGTAGATTTTTTTTTTCCAGTCAGGGCCTGGGCACTGTCCTTGGTCACATTTTGCTCAAGGCTAGTGCTCTGTGACTTCAGCCACAACGCCACTTCCAGCTTTTTCTGTGTATGTGGTACCAAGTATTCGAACCCAGGTCTTTGTGCATGCTAGGCAAGCTCTCTACCACTAAGCTACACTGCCAGCCTTATCTATAAATTTTTGTCCTCAAGTTGCATTAAGATTATTTTCTTTCCTCTTCCATCCTTAATGTGTCCTTGACATCCTTTGCTGCCATATAAGTTTAGAATAAAGTAGGAATCCTTTATGTTCATGGGGGCATGAAGAATACATGTTTTACCATTCATTGACATGGCAAGGGAAGAGGTAAAAAGGGAATGTCCCTAATGGCTTAATTGTGGTTCTATTTAGTTCACATTTTGACTCTGCTGACTGCACCTTCTCTCCACAGTGTGGGGTGGGGGACAGATGAAAGAACAAGCAATTGTCTACAGGGGTGGGGATTTGTCTACTCAGCTTGAGTCTGACTAAGAGTCTTGTAGGACTCATTACCTAACCAAAATGTGGAAAGATTTGGAGGCAGGGGGCATGGCACACAGGTTGCCATTTCATTTGGCTGGCTTCTGCATCGTTAATGCTAATTTCCTGCCAACTCCTCCCACACAGATGAAACATTTATGTATAAGTAGAATTGAGTGAGTTTTTGCTTTCAAATCTGAAAAACTATGTCACTGTGTCGCAGGTGGCTGGATAAGTTGGGTCTGTCAGGCCGAATGGGCATAGAGGTGGTGATGAGACAGGTGTTATTTGGAGCAGGAAACTACCATTTAGTGGATGAAAACTTCGAACCTCTACCTGTAAGTGATCATTGTTTTCTGTTTCTGTGACGAGCTCAGAGCATAAAGTATGCTAAGGTCCCCTCCCACAAGTAGACAAGCCTCTCTACAGACAGCTGAAAGACCCTTAGTGATCAGCATTTTTGTATCTTAAGAGAAAAAAAATCAAGAGCCAGGGATAACTTTCAAAATATAACCTATTTAAATCAGGTGATGGTAGCTTGCACCTGTAATCCTAGCCAGTTAGGAGACTAAGACTGAGGATTGTGGTTCAGAGCCAGCCTGGGCAGGAAACTCTGTGAAACTCTTATCCTCAGTTAATCACCAGAAAGCTGTAAGTGAAACTGGCTCAAGTGGTAGAATACTAGCTTCAGCAAATAATTCTAGGGGCAGTGCCCAGGCTGCCCCAGCACCATCTCTTTCCCTCTCTCTCTCTCTCTCTCACACACACACACACAATATATATATATATATATATATAGTCCATTTGGAGCATGGCATATATATATGTATTTTTAGGGATAATTTGAAATTTTCTGACTCATTTTACAAGCTAACAAAAAATATTCTACAAAAATCCAAGTCAAAAGCACCATCTGGTGTAGCAGTGTGTACCTATATTTGCAGCACTCGGAATGAGGCAGGAAGAAAAGATAGTTTCACCTAGACAATATAGCAAGCTTTGAGGCCAGTCTGGGGTACATAGCAAAACCTTGTCTAAAAAACAAAAGCTAAAGTTGCTGCTGTTGTATCTAAAGCTTAAAAAATTTTATGTCATGAAACCATAATGATATTTAAAAAAAATAAGATCACACTACGTAGCTTAGGCTGGTCTGGATTTTTTAATATATTTTTTATTGTAATTAATAAAAGGGTTACATGATATTTGCCAGATAGAAGGTGCATTAATTCACATACATTGATACCCTTTCACAGGTCTTGGTAACCATTACCCTCCCCCCACCCCCCCACTTTTTTTTTTTTTTTTGGTGACAAAATTTCACTATGTAGGCAAGATTGGTCTACAACCTGCAGTCAGGCTATCTTTGAACTCTCAGTCTTTATACCTCCTCCTTAATTTCTGGAGTAGGAGTGTGCCATAACACTAGTTATGAAATAATTGTTTATTTAACTTTGTAAACAAGCCAGTACTATGTATTTTTTTTTTTTTTTGCCAGTCCTGGGCTAGAGCTCAGGGTCTGAGCACTGTCCTTGGGTTTTCTCAAGACTAGAGTTCTACCACTTGAGCCTCAGCACCATTTCCGGCTTTTTGCTATGTATATGTGGTACCGAGGAATCAAACCCAGGTCTTCATGCATGCTAGGCAAGCACTCTACCACTAGGCCAAACTCCCGGTCCCTTGTTAACTGATATTTTACATCATATTTCAAATGTCTTGTTTAACAAACAAGTATTCAAGAAGGGAATATGCAATCACTGAAGGTTTTTTGTTTGTCAGTTCTGGGGCTTGCACTCAGGACATGAACACTATCCTTGGACTTTCTCAAGGCTAGAGCTCTCTCGCTTGAGCCACAGTGCCACTTCTGGCTTTTTCTATGTATGTGGTACCAAGGAATTCGAACCTGGGTCTTTGTGCTTTCTAGGCAAGCACCCTACCACTAGGCCAAACTCCCGGCCCTCACTGAAGATGTTTGTTAAGAAACTCTCATGTCTTCTCCACCTACCTCTGGCAATAAACCTTTTACTCAGAATGCCACCTGAAAGATACCTGTGTCTAAAAATTAAGGTATAGTTGGAGTCCTAAGAAGTATGAGCTTGCTTTTTATAGTCTAAACAGTACTTGAAGATATCTATTCAAACAATAACTCTTAAATATAGTCAATGTTTTTCATTTCCTTATTGTCTGAAATATCATAGTTGATCATTCAAATTGCAGTTGCAATTAGTGTTATTCTGTTTTCTGAGTCTGTTCATTTTTAAATTCGTATCCATTTTTTCCTGGAAATTTGTTTATTTATGAAAATAGGTATTTTCTATGTTGTTTCCCCATACTCTAGATTGTGCTGGGTTTATTCCTGGTGTATCACTTATCACAATCCTCTGTCTACTGTGTTTCTGGTGACTGGTAGAAGCGGTTTTGTTTGTTTGTTTTTGTTTTTGCCAGTCCTAGGACATGAACTCAGGGCCTGAGCACTGTCCATGGGCTTTCTTCAAGGCTAGCACTCTACCACTTCAGCCACAGCACCACTTCTAACTTTTTCTGTGTATGTGGTACCGAGGAATTGAATCCAGGTCTTTGTGCATGCGAGTCAAGCACTCTACCACTAGGCCAAACTCCCGGCCCCAACTTTCGGTTTATTTGTCAATAATTTTTCACAGATGATATATACTGTATTCTATCAGAAAACACATAACATACCTTTGTCTCCATTTTTGATCTTTTGTTTTCAATTTAACCTGCCAACTTGGTAGTACAATTCATTTCTTTTTTCCTTTGCTTTTTTTTTCTGCCTGTCCTGGAGCTTGAACTCGGGGCCTGGGCACTGTCCCTGAGCTTCTTTTGCTCAAGGCTAGTGCACTGCCACTTGAGCCGCAGTGCTACTTCTTCCCTTTTCTGTTTATGTGGTACTGAGGAATCAAACTCTGGGCTTCATGCATGCTAGGCAAGCACTCTACCACTAAGCCACATTCCCAGCCAAGTGCAATTAATCTTGGTCAGTGCCACCTCTTTCATTATTCTCCCCTTTATCTATCCCAACCCCCTCAAGTAACCTGGCTCCATCTTCAAATATGTACATTAATTATTCTGCATTGCTCACCCATTCTCTCTCCATTGTTCTGTCTCTGCTATCCTTTAGCTCCACCCCCTCAATGTTGTTTTTTTTTTTAAATCTTGGTAGCCAGTGATGAATGTCGCCTGGTTCATTACTTAAAGAAAACTATAAGGTTTTAAAGGAAATTGTTTCTTCTTCTTTTTTTTTTTTTTTTTTTTTGGCCAGTCCTGAGCTTGAGCTCAGGGTCTGAGCGGAGGACTGCCTTGGGCATTATCAAGGCAAGAGCTCTACCACTTGTGCCACAGCACCACTTCCAGCTTTTTCTATATATGTGGTACGGAAGCACTCTATCACTAGGCCAAGGAAATTGTTTTTTAGGTAGAAATTTAATTTCAAAAAGTTGTCTGGGTGGTGGGGGAGTGAGTGCATGTGTGTAAAAGTTCTGCTTTATAAACCAGACCCAAAGGAACATAGGCTCAATGGTTTCCCTCATTTGTAATAATTAGTACAAAACTTGGACTCTCCTAGCAGAGGTTTACAGTAGGTCAAAACCTAGATACAAAAGGCCATATAGAATGAGGCTAAATGAAAGGACCCCCAGGATATGGAAACAAGAGCTTTATCTTGTGTGATTGTTGTTCTTAATGTACCATGTTATTTCTCTTCTCTTTTGTTGCCCTTTGGTTAATCTCATATTGTTACTGTATCTGATTTTGTTAGTTGGTATGTTTATATACATTTATTTGTTCATGTGAAATAGCAAAGGGAAAGGGGGAAAACAAGATGATTGAGAGGGAAATGGGGACAAAAATATGAGAAGGGGTATCAGTGTGTGAGAAGTAATGCACCTACTACCTGGTGAATATAACTGTAACCCCTCTATACATTACAATAAAAAGTTCTGCTTTAAGTTTTGCTTTGAATTCTTGGATTAAAGAGCAATGAGAATATTTTAACTCTCTGAGAAATAGCACAGAAAAGGGGTCCTCTGGGCATAAAAAACAGCAAACAAGATACTTCCCATTGATTCGTGAATATCACATGCATAAAGCAATTTCATTTACCTACAAGGTAACAGGCACACTGTTTGTGTAGTCATTATTACCAGGTTTGTTAAAATAATAAGGACTGAGTAAAGACTGGTTTTTCCTTCCCCCTCTTCACCACTACCATAGGATTATTGGCTTTCTCTTCTGTTCAAGCAACTGGTGGGCACCAAGGTATTCATGGCAAGCGTGAAAGGCACAGGCAAGAGCAAACTACGAGTGTACCTTCACTGCACAAATACCAACCAGTGAGTACCAAGTGACCCCCGGCCAGCCAGCAAGTTTAAATGTGGAAGCACATGGTATCCTATTCTGAATGGCATGATCCCCTGCTGTGGTCTGTCTATACACTGGGCCTCAACAGAGTCATTTTCCATAGTAGTACTGTGGCTTAAGGGGTATGGCAGTAGCCTTGAGCTGAAGAGCTCGAGGCCAATGCTCAGGCCCAGAGTTCAAGTCCCATGACTGAAAAAAAAAAGTCATTGCTCATTTTCCTATTTTATTCATTTTCCTATTTAGAATAACACCAGGATTTGACTTCAAAAACACTGCTTAAACAATGACATTTACAGTCCATCAAAGTATTTCTATAATGTTGTAGTTGTCATAATCAAGAAAGGAAATATATCTTGAGTCTTAGTAAATAGGATAGGTTACCACACGAAGGAAACAGTAATGTTTATATGAATAGTAAATTCATTGAAAGACTGTGAGCAAATGTAAAAATGAATGAGTTACTGTGAATAAACAATTATGACTATGTTTTTTTGTTGTTTTTTTGCCAGTCCTGGGCTTGGGCTCAGGGCCTGAGCACTGTCCTTGGACTTTCTCAAGGCTAGAGCTCTATCACTGAGCCACAGCACAACTTTCCACTTTTTCTATGTATGTGGTTCCAAGGAATAGAACCTGGGTCTCCATGCATGCTAGGCAAGCACTCTATTAGTAGGCCAAACTCCCAGCCCTAATTATGACTATTTTTATTTCCTAACAGCATATGGGATAAATTTACTGAAGGAAAAGAAAAAGAATGAGAGCAAAGGAGGACAATAATAATAATTTTCAAAAGCTGTAGCATAGTTTCTAGAATGTAGAGACCACACAGAGTCTTGCAGCCCTGCACTCTGGCTTTAGGTACCAGAACAGTTTCTTACACCTCACAGAGTTTCTCTCTTTCCTAGTTTGAATTTGTCATTTCTGATAGGACAACATGGAAATACTATTTCATTCTATAAAGCCACCTAGGATTCCCTACTTTTGGGGCTTGAAAACTCTGAATAGTGACTCCATCGAGGGGAGAGAGGATGGTTTGAAAGGGTACATTCTGAAGTGTGTCAGCAGATATTGTGGTTTTTTCAGTCTTTTTATGAGACTAGCAATAGCTTCTGCTTAATGGCATATAACCTGAATTTCCCGCAACCCACAGTTTATTTCTTTACCATTAAAACTTCTTAAACTTAAAAGTAGGTGGTCTAGCTGGCTTTCTAGGAACTTTGTCTGCCAAAGCAAGCAAGGAGTTCTAACTATGAGAGTAGTGAAGAGTGTCACATATTTAAAGAGAAAAATAGGACCCATTATTATTATTTGGGATGTCAACACTTAAAATCTACCACTGGACTTACTTTCAAGTACTTCATTTCTCTAACTACATATACAGTTTAACTTAACCTTATTTATTTATTTATTTATTTATTTTATTTTGTAGCCCAAGGTATCGAGAAGGAGATTTAACTCTCTATGCCCTAAATCTCTACAACATCACCAAGCGCTTGCAGCTACCAGATCAGTTATTTAACAAACAAGTGGATAAGTACCTTGTCAAACCTTCAGGACCTGATGGGTTGCTTTCTAAGTAAGTCGTGTGTGTGTGTGTGTGTGTGTGTGTGTGTGTGTGTGTGTTTATGTGTTGTATGCATGTGTGCACGCCTTTTAAACATCCTATAGATTTATTGGTGTTTTTCATAATAGATTTTTGAAAGGGAAGCAAAACAAAAAACAACCCACAAACACAAAAGCAACAATTTCAAGTTCTAGTCAATTTAACATCCAGGAAATGTATTTATAAATACTTATTAATTCAAACATAACAGCTGAGAGTCAAAAAGCAGAAGGCTGTGGCACGTTCTATCCATTATCTTAAAAGAAAGCCTACACATTTAAATAACCTGGTAGAACAGAGTCCACTTACATCTAGATTATTTTCTTGGAAAAGACATTAGTTCTTGGTGATACAGTCAACAAATCAAAGCATCACCAGACATGATTGCTAATAAGGGTATGGTAATAAAATACTATGGAAGATAAGTTGGGTATGGGTCTCTTACAATAATTGAAGTAGTAATTTTTAAACAGTTTTTTAAATTGTTGCTTTAGAGGTGATATGCAGTGGGGTTGCATTTACATATGTCAGGTAATAAGCACATTTTCTTTCACATAGTGTCATCTGTTCCCATGTTCTCTTCCATTCCCTCCCTCCCATCTCCCCCCCCCCCCAGTAGTGTAATTCACTTCTATCAGTGTCCAGTGTGCTCCATTGCTGCACTTTTTCACCCTTTTCCTCGGATTCTGTGTCCTCTCCCATCCTCCCACAGATGTGGATGTGAATGCACTGTATATAATGTAAAGAATACTGAGTCGGCTGAGTGTGGTGGCTCACGCCTGTAATCCTAGCTACTCAGAAGGCTGAGACTGAGGATCACAATTCAAAGCTAGCCCCGGCACAAAAGTCCTTGAGACTCTGATCTCCAAATAACCACCAGAAAACAGGAAGTGAAACTGTGGCTCAAGTGGTAGAGCGGTAACCTTGAGCCGAAAAGCTCAGGACAACACCCAGGCCCAGAGTTCAAGCCCCATGACCAACAACAACAAGAAAGAGAATACAGAGTCATCAGAAAAAGAAAAAACAAATTAGTCAAAGTCCTTTGTTTCCATATCTTTAGAGTTTGTTTCAGTATGTATATTATTTTATATGCATATGGAGAGGTACTTGGGTATTGCACTTTTGTGATTCTCTACTAAGATTATTTTCTTTTTGTTTCACTCTATGTGAGTATCTAGAATCTGTGAAATTTGTCATATTCCAGTGCATTTTAGATCTCATTTCTACATGTCAGGGAGAACATGCACTGTTTGTTTCTTTGATCAAATCACTTAACATGGTTTGTTTTAGTTCCATCCATTTCCTTGCAAATGACATTACTTTACTTTTTCTACTGAATATGTAAAATTCCATTGTATACTATAGTATACAATGGAATATAAGCATATACCAGCCATACTCTTCTTTCTGTATTTTGCAAGTAACTATCCCAGATAAGTCTGATAGTTATACAGTGTGTACACTGTGCTCATATTAATGCCTCAGAAGGCCAGAGAGTGCTTGCCTAGCATGCACAAAGATCCATGTTCGATTCCACATACATAGAAAAAGCCAGAAGTAGTACTGTGGCTCAAGTGGTAGAATGTTATCCTTGAGAAAGCCCATGAACAGTGCTCAGGCCCTGAGTGCTCAAGCCCCAGGGCTGGCCAATAAATAAATAAATAAATGACAGTGGTCACTCATTAAAAAAAATTGTGCAGGCCTTTGAACTTGAACTCAGGGCCTGGATGCTGTCCCTGAGCTTTGTTGCTCAAGGCTAACACTCTACTTCTTGATCCACAACTCCCCCTCCTAAAAATAAAATTTTAAACAATATTTGTAAAGTGTCTATGAGGGTCCTTAGTAGTAACTGCTCAATGACTATTTAAGGGAAATATTTTTAATAGGAAAGTAGTAATTTAGATTTATCTCAGATAAATGTGGCCCAGTACAAACCCTGTTCATTATTCTTTAGCACTTTATTTAGCATGAAGTTTGTCAGTTGTGTCTTCTATTTCCTTATCGTCATGTACTGTCTTCAAATTCAAACAAGCAGTTGCACTTAGCCAGTGTTCATTCACTGCCAGAAGATCTACTTTTAAGTCAAGGCAGCAAAATACTCTCCCCTCAAAGCATTTCTGGAACTTTCATGTGCACCTTTACAAGGTTTCTAATTTCATGCAAAACACTTCTTGACTACCATCGTACAGAGATGTTTTCAAGACCTATTTTGGGTTGTGGTTTCCTGATGGTGGTTCATGACATTTCCTCTTATACCTCATCTAAAATGCAATGTGATATGAGAAATAAAACAAGACCTTAAGGGGCCAGGAGCATGGCCTAGAGGTAGAATGCTTGCCTAGCATGCATGAAGCCCTGAGTTCAATTCCTTGGTACCATATACACAGAAAAAGCCTTAAGTGGTGCTGTGGCTCAGGTGGTAGAGTGCTAGCCTTGAGAAAGCCCAAAGACAGTGCCTAAGTCCTGAGTTCAATCCCCAGAGCTGGCAAACAAGAAACAAAAAGAAAGAAAGAACTGGAGACCAAGTGCTGTAGCAACTCAGTCGTGTTTGCCTCTGGCTTAGTTATAGGTGTGTTATTGATGTTTTAAGTTACCAGACTTCAAGCTGAGCATCTAACTGAGGTTAAGTAAAAGTTACCTTTTCTTTTCAGAGGCACTTAATAACAACAGGGATTGAGAGCTCTTTCAAAGTGAAAAATGCATCATAAGTCTACGTGAAAACAAAGTAATAGTAGAGGATTAAATGAATAAACTAACATACGCGTAGCCTAGAATCCTGTGCCTCTATTAAAACAATGCAGTGGACCAATGGTAAATCATGTGAACCAATAGAGGGATGTCTTAAGGCAAAAGAGTCAAGTTGCAAAAAAAATATATACATTATAACTATTTCTGTTTAAGTAAGAATGTGTATATATAGAGAAAAAAGTAGAATAAATACATCTTAAAATATTTTAAAATAGTTTTGAATATTTAACAGATTCCTTTAGTTGTATTTAGGTACCTGAATAATGATAATGACAGTACTTCTGTAGTACTTACTGGCTGAAAGGCAATCATAAGTGTTCTACATATATTATATGTATTACATATATGAATGTAACTGACATTAAATCTAAATTTTCAACAATGAAAACTGCTAGCTTCTTATAGCACAAAAAGCATTGGAGAAAATGATAGATATTAATTTAGGATTGAGGAAGTAACAGTAGAATTAAAGCTTCAATTCACAAAACTCTTCATAGACTGTTGTCTAAATTGTCTAAATTTTTTCTTGAGTATACATTGATTTTATTTAAATAGTAATGTGGATAAGAAGTAACGCTTGTCTTTAGTTTTTATTTTTGAACTCAGTTTTGAATTATAATTTCAACACTGAATACA
Source organism: Megascapheus bottae (assembly GCF_031878675.1). NCBI lineage: Eukaryota > Metazoa > Chordata > Mammalia > Rodentia > Geomyidae > Megascapheus > Megascapheus bottae. The sequence goes on from NC_143521.1 coordinate 11,218,346, forward strand.
CAGAAGGCATATTTTTTTTCCTCTGTGATTTAGTCAAACAAAATTGTTTTTGTTTCACTATAGCAGAATGCAATCTACCAAAGCACATTACTAATATGAGGTGGTGAGAACATGTTTCTGATTATTGATTACTTGTTAGACAGTTTAGGGACATAGTTTCAAGTGGACATTTTAAGTTAAAAAAGTTTCTCTTCTCATATATATATATATATATATATATATATTTACCTTATAGCAGTAATTTTGGCTGTAGGGTGAGGATGGAGGGCATGGCTGGGGAGCAGCAATGCAAGGCGCCCTGCAGAATGGGAGGGGGCAGCTTGGTCTTGGCAGCTGTTCTGTCCCATGATGAAGATGGAAAGCTTTTGTTATATCCCTTCTTTCACAATTAAACACGTTCACATAAATGCAAATGGGGTCATTAAGCCAGGCACGCGGTAGCTCACACCTGCTATTCTAACTAGTCATGAGGCTGACATTTGAGGACTGTGGTTCACAGCCAGGCCCGGCAGGAAAGTCTGTGAGATTCTTGTCTCCAGTGAATCACCAGAAAGAAATGGAGCTGTGGCTTAAGTGGTAGAGCCCCAGCCTTGAGTGAAAAGCTCAAAGACAATGCCCATGTCCTGAGGCGCACGCGTGCACATACACACACACACACACACACACACACACACACACACACACACACACACACACACACAGGATCATTAAAGGAGGGACTGAGTGACTTTACTATTGGTTCTGATATATGTGTGTATATATGTATACATATGCATGTATGTGTATGTGTGTATAATATATAATGTGTGCAGTATATATGTGTGTAATACATATTGCACATATATAACATGTATCTATAATCTATATGTGTATGATATGCATCTGTCTCTATATGTTTATATGTGTGTGTCTATATATAGGTATCTATAGACATATATATACAATGTGTGTGTGAGGAAACCACTATGCATGACGTCTGATTACTGATTACTAACAGAGCCTAGCTGCCTCTCAAACCTGATCTGAGTGGGTCAGGGACTGGACCTTGAATCACAGGGCCACCTCACCTTCATGGCAATAAAAACATTTTTTTTTCAATCATTTTCATCAAGTAAAACTTCTATAACTTCAGAAGTTATCACGGTTTTCCTTTCTATACATCATTTATTTTTCCAGTCCTGGGGCTTGAGCTTAGGGCCTGAGCACTGTCCGTGGGTTTTATCTCAATGCTATAACCCTACTCCTTGAGCCACAACACCACTTCCAGCTTTTTCTATGTATGTGGTACTGAGGAATTGAACCTGGGTCCTCGTGCATGCACTCTAGGCAAACACTCTTACCACTAGGCCAAACTCCCAGGACATCATTTTGCCTGCTATAGATTGCACATGCTCTTTTTTTCTGTAAATAGTTTAGGTTTGGCCAACCACATTGGCTCATGCCTTTAATCCCACCCACTCCAGGAAGCAGAAATTGGGAGTTTGAGTACATAAATTGGCAGTACATAAATTGGCAGTTTGAGTACATAAATCTCAGGCAAAAAGTTAGTGAAACTCAATCTCTGCGAAAGAAAAGCTGGATGTGATGACACTGGCCTGTCATCCCTGCTGTGTGGGAAGCTGTTGGTATGTGAATCATGTTTCAAGACTGGCTCCCCAACAAAAACCTAAATCCTTTCTGAAAAATGACCTAAAGCAAAAGAGGGCCGGGGTCATGGGCCAAGTGGTAGGGCAATTGCCACATAAGAGGCTGTGACTTCAACCCTAAGTACCACCAATATGTAGTTATGTAAATTGTTATATATTTTGGTCTTTACAGGACATATGATATATGGATTTTTGTTGTTGGTGGTGGTGGTGTAAGAAACATTTCACAAGTTTTGTAGAGGGCTCGGTCCATGTACCTGACTTACTCAGGGCTATCTTTTGTCTTTGCAGATCTGTCCAGCTCAATGGTCAAACTCTGAAGATGGTGGATGATCAAACCCTACCTACTTTGACAGAAAAGCCTCTCCGCCCAGGAAGTTCACTAGGCTTACCAGCTTTCTCTTATGGCTTTTTTGTGATAAAAAATGCCAAGGTGACTGCTTGTATATGAAGTCATACACTAGGCTCGAGATTAAATATTTCAAGTATATTGTAAAGAGAGGAACAAAATCAAGCTATAGGAAAGCAAGCAGATTCAGTACAAATCAACTAGCAGGAGCTTCAGAGACATTGTAACAGTCAGTACAGAGGTAGCATGGTATTTTGATCTCTGTAATAAACACTGCTCATAGTGACAGTTACTAATACCATGGGTTATGCCTAGCACTTTGCATGCACCATTTTTAAGACTATGAAAAATAAGGCAGGAATGTTCTCAATATGGCCCAAAGGCAAATAAGGGAAGGACAAATTTTAAAAAGCACTTTCTTGCTTTTATTTTTTGAAAACTGTTAGCCAATTGTCTGATAATTTCCTGCAAATGCCAGCTCTACAGACTCCTATGGGGAAAATCTCCTGCCCCATCCTCAAAACTGGATGTCAAACAGGAACCACCCGTGTACACTGTTAACAGGAGGTATTTTCTAGATTCGGCAGCTTCATTCTTGTTTCTTTTAGCCATAGTTCCTGAGAGAACATGTGACAGTGTCAAAAATGGTGCATGATATTGAAGAAAAAAGAGATTGTGAAAACGTCAAAGGATATTATTTAAATGACTGGATATTGAATTGATTTAGAGAAGAAATTTTAGAAAAACCTCTGCTAATGTTTACTCTTCTCTACCTATTCTTTTATTCTTTTCACTTTGGGAGGCACTGGCCAATAAATAACAGAAAATCTTCATTTAGATGGGTTTAGCCAATAAAGAAACTTACAACCCTCCATTACAAGAAGGTTGTGTAGGGCAGGGTCCAGTTGCTGGTTCTGTCACCAGGGGAAAAGATTCTTTCTTCCCTGCGATCTGCCATTGTTATTACAAGCTTTCTTCTCAGGCAGCTCTTACAATGACCAGGGCTATTCTACAGACCCATTCAGAGTTGTTAAGAACCAGAGGAAGAAGAAGGGAACATTTTTTTTGTCCTCTTTAGAGATGTGATTTCATTCATAGGTTCTCACAGCAACTCTTTCCTCCTGTCTCCTTCAGTCAGATTGTCAAGAATAGGTCACATTACTCATGACTGTGAGATGCCTAAATGATCTTCCAGGAATCCTTCTTTGGAGCAGAGGTTTTGGGAAAACCACATACTGGGTATTACGGCTCTGTGCTCTATCTGTGACAAAAGAATTACATTTCAAGGATTCTATATATCACATATATATGTATATATATAAACATATATGGCTCCTATAAATACTTTCTCAATTAAATGCAAAATGCATTTTGAAAACCAGAACAAAGTTTGGATGTTACACACTCTTAAATTTTATATAAAAGTAGTTTTTTATATTTTCACATTTGAAAATATAGTGATTTTCATAGGCTTAATATTACATGATTATTCTTTAATAAAGTCTACAGATACTTGGACGTGATAGCCTGGTTTTTCTAGTTTGGGGTTGTGGCTTGGGGTTAGAATGTTTGTCTGCTATACGGTGATTTTGACTTTGATTTAAAAAAACAAAACAAAACAAAACAAAACCTTGCCTTCTGCACCCTCACAATTTTCTTACTTCCCACCATCGTTCTTTCAGCTTCCTCATCATTAAAGTACTTGGAGAAAAGGGGCCACAGTCATAAATGCTTTCTACACATCATATAGATTCAGTCCCAAAGTCTTGTCATCTCCATTTTTTATTTTCTTATCTTCTTTTACACTTAAAAATTTTACTTGCAGCCAGGCACAATGGCTCACTCCTGTAATCCTGGCTACTCAGGAGGCTGAGATCTGAGGATCAAGGTTCAAAGCCAGCCCAGGCACAAAAGGACCTGAGACTCTTATCTCCAATTAACCTCTAGAAAAGCGCTTGGCTGAAGGGTGGTGGTGGCCTTGAGCTGAAGAGCTCAGGGACATCTCCCAGGCCCAGGGATAGGGTGGTAGCCTTGAACTGAAGAGCTCAGGGACAGTGCCCAGGCCAAGTACAAGCCCTATGACCCACAAAAATTTCTTTTTCACTTGCTCACCATGACTTTGCTTAAAATTCTTATCAGCTGGGAATGTGGCTTAGCGAAAGAGTGCCTAGCATGCATGAAGCCCTGGTTCTATTCCTCAGTACCACATAAGCAGAAAAAGCCAGCAGAGGCACCATGGCTCAAGTGGCAGAGTGCTAACCTTGAACAAAAGAAGCACAGAATCGGTGCCCAAGCTCTGAGTTCAAGCTCCAGGACTTCTTATAGTCACAGCCGGCACCACCTTTCTCTTCAGCTGGTCCCTGTCACTTTCCTCAGTGCATTCTGTTTACCAAGTCCAGGTGGGCTGGAAAGTCCAAACATCTGTGACCTTGTACCCTCTGCTTCCAAGCCTTTAGTGTTGCCTTTTCAATTAAACCAATTGATTTACTTTAATTCTCCTCTGAAGGCAGCAAATGTTTCTGTTGGTGAAGAGAACCCTGCTATGGGTTTGCATATCTCCTCTATCACTCATGTAGTTCTCTTCATTTTCTTTACTTCCACAGGACTTTGTATTTACAATGGCATTTACCATTTTCAATGTTTCCCTAAATTTGTCTCATTTGACTTCAGGTTTACAACATATGAATACCGTATCTTAAATCATTTCTTTTCAGTGCATGGCATATTGTCTGGCACACAGAAACCAATCAGGCATCTTTTTTCATGACATAGAAGAACATTCAAATTGAAGCTAGGCTGATGTATTTTGATTTGGAATATTCAGGGTTGGGGTTTTTTTGCCTCCAAAAAGTAGGGCCTCCAACTTGCTTTACTTGTTTGCTCAGGACTGATGTTCAACCACTTAATACACACCTCCAGCTGGCTTTTGGCTTTTTTTCCCCCAGAAGTAATCTCAAAGACCTTTCTGTCTGAGCTAGCCTCAAACCATAATGATCTGGATCTCAGCTTTCTGAATAGCTAGGATTATAGAAGTATGCCAAGAGTACCCAGCCAGGAAATTTAATATTTCAGATCAGAGAAGATGTCTGCTATCAACCTAAAAATCTTTTTAGAGTTATTTTCAGCATTTTTAATGGTAGGTGGTGGTATGAAATTAAAAGCATGCTTCTATGAAGGAATGCTTATAGTTTATATATTAATGACTACTAAATGTAATTATATTAGGTGGGTATTTTGCTGCATAGCTGCAATCCCAGCACTGAGAAGGCTGAGACAGGAGGAGCTCAAATTTGAGGCTAGCCTGGGCTAGTAAGTGAATTCAAAGCCAACCGAGGCCACACAGTAAGACCCTTGCTTACAACAAAAAATGTAGTAACATTGACATTTGCTTAAACTTCCTTAGAATAAGCTCCTACCTGTCATGTCTTTGAGATTCTATGCTAGCATTTAATCGGTCCAATACTTGGATTTTCTACAATGGATCATATTGTTCAAAACTACATTGTCTTTTATTTTGGCCCCAATTTTGATTCACTTTCTTTCCAAAGGGTGAACAGATGAAGCAGTGGTTTCACCAGACACTATGTTGAAAATGTTCTAAATGACTTGTGGGTGGGGATAGGAAAGGAAAAGTAGGATAGAGTGGGGAAAGTATGACATTTTCCTAAAAGAAATTTATTCATTTCCTGACTTATATAAATGTAATCACTCCATACATCACCTTTATAACATAATAAATATATTTTTTAAAAAGCCCAGCTAGGAGCCAGTGGCTCAGGCCTAATCCTAGCTACTCAAGAGGCTAAGATCTGAGCTCATGGTTCAAACCAGCCCAGGCAGAAAAGTCTATGAGACGCTTACCTTCAATTACTCACCAGAAACCCAGAAATGGTGTTGTAGCTCAAGTGATAGAGCACTAGCCTTGAACAAAAGTAGCTTAGAGATAGCAATCAGGTCCAGAGTTCAAGGCTCAGGACTGGCAAAAAAAGATGCTAGCTGTTAAAAAGTAAGTTTCAAGATGACTTCTGATGATTCACACCTATAATCCTAGCTACTCAGAAGGCTGAGAGTGGAGAATTGTGGTTTGAAGCCAGCCTGGGCAAGAAAGTCTATGAAAGTCTTATCTCTAATTAACCACCAAAAACCCAGAAGTGGTGCTGTGTGCTGTGGTCCAAGTGGTAGAGCACTAGCCTTGAGTGAAAAAGCTCATGGAGGGCTGGGAATGTGGCTTAGTGGCAGAGTGCTTGCCTAGTATACATGTAACCCTGGTTTCAATTTCTCAGTACCAAATACACAGAAAATGCTGGAAGTGGCACTGTGGCTCATATGCTAGTTTCTTTTGCTCATGAGAAAAAGGGATAGTGCCTAGGTCCTGACAGTTCAAGCTTCAGGACTGGCAATAAATAAATAAAAAGTTTCAAAACACCATTGTTTTGTCTTATCTGTGAAGTACTTTTCACAAGAAGTATCTGAAGCCAGGCACTGGTGGCTCATGCCTGTAACCCTAGCTACTCAGGAAGCAGAGACCTGAGAATTATGATTCAAAGCCAGCCTGGACACAAAAGTCCATGAAATGCTTATCTTCAATTAACAATCAGAAAACTGAAAGTGGTGCTGTGGCTCAAAGTGGTAGAGTGCTAGCCTTGAGCTGAAAAGCTCAAGGACAGCGCCCAGCCCAGAGTTCAAGGCCCACAACTGACCAAAAAAAAAAAATATCTTAATTGAGATGTCTGAAGTATCTGATTGAAAATATTGGCCTGTTACTCAGCCTAGAACTTTAAGGAAGAGACTTCATAGGGAGAGTTTCTGCTAAAACAGAATTGTTATTCTGTGTGTTTGTGTATGAGCATGCGCGTGTGCACTTGAACTCACAATTCAGGGACTTGCACTCTTGCTGGGCTGTAAAAAAAAAATTACACATGACCATATTCTTTTCTGATGTACTAGGCAGGGGTATGAGTTAAAGATCTATGCAGATATAACTTGAGCTTAGAATGCTGATACACATCATTCAAAGATTTAGCTGTATTCTAGGTTTTCAGATTGAAGTGGATCAAAGGGAAAGTACAAAGTATGTGTTTCTGAAAATATTAGACTTATAGTGTAGGATTCCCTCTCATCTTCTCTTCTCTTTTTCTCTCTCCTTTATGTTCTCTTTTCTTTCTTTGTTTCCATCCCAAGACACCATGGAATGAAGAGCTCCAGATAAAACGGAAGTTTCAATGTCAGCCTAGCCTTTGGTTATTATTCATTCATTTTGTGGTACTGGGATTGAATGCAGAGCTTTTTTTTTTTTTGGCTGGTTGTGAAGCTTGAACTCAGGGCCTGGGCTCTGTCCCTGAGCCTCCCTGTGCTCAAGGCCACTTCTGGCTTTTTCTGTGTATGTGGTACTGAGGAATCGAACCCAGGGCTTCAGGCATGCTAGGCAAGCACTCTACCACTAGACCATGTTCCCAGCCCCCCATGAACGCAGAGCTTTGTACTTGCTAGCAACCACTTGAGCCACATCCCCAGTCCTTCTGCTTTTAGTTTGTATGTTCAGATACAGTCTTATTTATTTTTTTTGCTCAGGCCACCTTGGACCATAATCCTACCTTTGCCTTTCTACTATCTTGGACACACCCACCCTATTTTTTTCTTGTTTTCAATGTGCCTAATGCTGATAAGTCACACCTGCAATACTAGCAACTGAGCCAAGTCAGTGAAGTCCTGAGTTCAAGACTCAGTATTTGTACAAACAAAAAAGAGCATAAATGGTTTCCATTTTACAGTCAGTAACATTTCTTCGGTTCATTCATACTCAGGCCTTGACTAAGTGCTAAGCACAAGGCCTAATCAAGAGCTTCAGATCCCTGTTGTTTCTGGCTAATGGTCCTGCTGGAAGAAGGATTTCTGTGATAGGGAGGGCATCAGGTTCCAGGGTGATACTGCACTGCTAACTTGAATGATCAGGAGCAGCTTGCAGCCATCTGCCCAGCCAGCCAGTACTTGATTGATTGGACAAAGGAAAGAATGGAAACCAATCAAGAAAGATGACCTTTAATGCAACAAAGCAACTCATAACAGCTGCACAGTACCTGAGACCCAGGAAGATAAAGCACATTTGCTATTTTATATGTTGGATGCACATCAAACTGTGGACTTTGCAGGCAGCCTTCTATTATTAATTTCTTAAAACTCTTTGTCATGGAAAGGTATTGAATATGTTGAAAGTTTGGTCTGCATCTGTGAGGATGATCATTTCCTTTTTGTCCTGTATCCTAATAATTCAGTCTATCACGAGTTGATTTTCCCACATTCAACCTCATATCCTTGCATCCAAGGGTCAATTTCACTTAGTTATTGTGTAAATAGTACTTTTACTATGCTGCTGATATTTCATTTGTAAATTCTCTGTGGAGGGATTTTACATAGATGTTTATCAAGAATATTGGCTGATAGTTTACTTACTGTCTCTTAGCTTTTAGCATCAGGGTAATACTGATGTTTTATAATAAGTTTAATAAAATAAGTTCAATTTTGTTTTTACTGCTTTTCAGTAAAGTTTGGAAAAGATTGGCTTTAATTAATTAATTTCTATAAATACTTGGCTTAAATTCAGGGCCTGGAACTTTACTAGTTGAGCTACACCTGCGTTTCTGGATGTGAGCTGGTTAATTGAGAATAACAGTCTCATGAACTTTCCTACCCAGGCTGGCTTAGAAGCATGATCTGATCTCAGCCTCCTAAATTGCTAGGATTACAGGTGTGAGCCACCAGTCAAGCAACTTGGATAGAGGAGCTTGGCCTTCATTCCTTAAAAGTTTGATAGAATTAAACAGGAAGTCAGCTGGTCTTTGGATTTTCCTTGTTGATAGTTTTGATTACTGTTTCATTTTCTTCCCATGCTTTTTGCTGGTCCTGAGGCTTGAACACTATCTTTAAAGTTTTGGGGCTTAAGGCTAGTACTCTACTACTTGAGCCACAGTTCTTTTTCAGGCTTTTTGTGATTCATTAGAGATAAGAGTCTCACTGGCTTTTTTTGTCCTGACTGGCTTCAAATGAAGATTCTCAGATTTCAGCCTCTTGAGTAGCTAGGATTATAGACATGAGTTCCCAGAAACTGATTTAATTTCTGTAGTAATCATTATAGGTATGCTTTGATCCAAAAGAAATGCCTATTTGTGTAACAGATGAATTAACCAAATCAAGTCAGTAAGAAAAACCAAGTTATTTGACAAAAGGTAAATATTTAGAATAAAACTCTGTGGTCAAATAATTAACAACCTTAGTAAACAAAAAGTTTACTATCACAACCGTCACAGAATCAGAATTTTATGTCAAACAATCCTTCTACTTTTTTTTTGCCAGTCCTGGAGCTTGAACTTGGGGCCTGGGTACTATCCCTGAGTTTCTTTTGCTCAAGGCTAGCACTCTACCACTTGTACCACAGTGCCACTTCTGGCTTTCTCTGTTTATATGGTACTGAGAAATTGACCCTAGGGCTTTATGCATGTTAGGCAAGCACTCTACCATTAAGCCACATTCCCAACCCCTTCTCCGGACTATTATAGCAAATATTTCATCATTACAGGACAGCTTTTGCCATTCTTGGTAAATATTTTTATACAGAAACTCAAATTGCGTAACTACGATAAGTGTATATTTTCCTTCAGTTTTAGGATAAATTGTATACAAATATTTACCCAGCTTTTGTTCTAACAAGGTGCAATGTCTAGTCGAAGACTTAATCTCCTCAAAGTTCTCATTGAATAGCCTTGTAGTTCTTTACAAAGATTCTCACTCATTCATCATTGTAAAATCTGATACAGCAAACAATATTTTAGCCCTAACTCAATTATTGTGAGTAAATAAAAGGAAGGAAATCAGTAAGCCACATGTTGTATAACAGGACCAGATAGTGAAACCATTTTAATATAGGGGAGAGTTATCAAAAACAATTTTTGATTTAGGTAGGTGAATAACCAGTTGCAATAGTGCACTGAGCCTTCTAGGATAGTAGATATATTTACCCAAGCAGGTCAACTCCCATTGATAAGCATTCTTTCCTGAGGAAAGCGATTCCACTTCCTGGTGGCAGGTGGCAGCATTGCTTGTCACAAGTCCTGCTCAGTTGTGAATAGTAAGCAACAGCTTTACTGTGTAACCTTTAGTTCTTAGGGGATTTTATATCCTTCTTGACTGTAACCTGTGTGGGATGGGATGGAAAGAAACTTATCACATCTAAAATTCAGAATACTGACATAATGTAATCACAAGGGTATTGCCTATGATAGCTTTGTTTTAAATCACTTGACAATGTTTTAGATGAAGAAGCAGAGCTAGGAAGATGAACCCTGGGGCTTCAAATCATACTTTAGACTCATTTAGTGGACTTTGATTGACCTATCATTGTCTACTATAAATCTCATGACTATTTCATTATGAATCCCTTCCTCATAGGATAAAATATTTTTCTTTCCTTCTTTGCTTGCATTTGTGTGTGTGTGTGTGTGTGTGTGTGTGTGTGTGTGTGTGTGTATGTGTAGTGGGGCTTGACCTCAGGACTGTGAATTATCCTTTAGCTCAAAACTAGCACTGTACCACCTGAACCACACCTCTAACTCTAGCTCTTTTAGATCTAAGAGTCTCATGGACTTCCTGAGTAGCTAGCATCTGGAGTAGCTTGGAAGGCCAATAGGCTTCAGCCACTAGCACTGGATCCTCCATTCCTCCATTCCTCCCCCCCTTTTTTTTTGCCAGTCGTGGGCTTCAGCTCAGGGTCTGAGCACTGTCCTTGGATTTTCTCAAGGTTAGAGCTCTACCACTTGAGCCTCAGCACCACTTCCAGCTTTTTTCTATGTATGTGGTGTCGAGGAATCAAACCCGGGTCTTCATGCATGCCAGTCAAGCACTCTATCACTAGGCCAAACTCCCGGCCCTTCCATTCCTTTTAAAAGTAGTGGTAAGATACACAACAGAAAGCTTACCAGCTTAATAATTTTCTTTTGGTGCTACTTCTGGAATTTGAACTCAGGGCCTAGCCATTGTTCAGGAGCCTTCATTTGCTCAAGGGTAGCACTGTATCACTTGACCATAGCTCTACTTCTTGCATGTGTGCATGAGTGTGTAAGGGAGTGTGTTTCTGTGTGTGCGGGGTGGGGGAGTATCTGTGTGTGTTTGGTTAATTGAGTCTCATGGACTTATCAAAGGAGGCTAGCTTCAAATCTTGATCCTCATATTTCAGCCTCTTGAATAGCTAGGATTACAGGCATGGGCCACCAGTGCCCAGGTCATTTTTATGATTTTTTCTTTTTTTATTGTAATTAATAGAGGGGTTACAATTATATTCGCCAGACATTACTTCACACACACTGCTACCCCTTTTTATGTTTTTGTCCCCATTTTCTTCCCTCTACCCCTCCCCTCGTCTTTTCCCCCCTTTCCTTTCCTATTTCAAATAAACAAATAAATATATACAATATACCAGATAACAAAGTAAGATACTGTAACTATATGAGAATAACCAAGGGACAACAAAAAAGATGAGATATAACATAGTACATTAAAAGCAACAATCATACATTTCATAGCTCTTGTTTTCAAATCCTGGAGGTCCTTTCATTTAGCCTCATCCTATATGACCTAATATATCTAGGTTTTGAGCTATTGTAATCCTCTACTAGAACAGTCCAAGGTTTGTACTAATTATTACAAGTGAGGGAAAACATTGAGCTTATGTTCCTTTGAATTTGGCTTACTTCATGTAATACGATTCTTTCCAAATCTTTCTATTTCCTTACAAATGGGGCAATGTCATTCTTTCTGACAGCAGCATAGAATTCCATTGTGTATAAATACCACATCTTGTTGATCCACTCATCAACTGAGGGACATCTGGGTTGATTTCATATCTTTGCTGTGGTAAATAGTGCTGCAATGAACATCGTGCTAAGTGGCTTTAGTGTGTCCTTGTTTCTGGACGATTGGGTAAATGCCAAGTAGTGGAATTGCTGGGTCATAGGGGAGCTCTATGTTTAGTCTTTTGAGGAACTATCATACTGCTTTCCATAGTGGTTGGATGAGTTTACACTCCCATCAACAGTGTAGTAGTGATCCGACCTGGCCACATCCCCTCCAGCATCTGTTGATATTTCTTGATAATAGCCATTCTAACTGGAGTGAGGTGGAATCTCAGAGTTGTTTTGATTTTCTTTTCTTTTTTTTTTTGTTTGTCATGGGACTTGAACTCTGGGCCTGGGCACTGTCCCTGAGCTCTTCAGATCAAGACTACTTCCCTACCCCTGGAGCCTCAGCGCCACTTCCAGTTTTCTGTTGGTTAATTGGAGATTAGAGTCTCATGATCTGTAATGCCCAGATTGGCTTCGAACTACAATCCTCAGATCTCAGCTTCCCGAGTAGCTAGGATTACAGGCCACTGCGCCCGGCTTTGATTTGCATTTCTTTTATAGCCAAGGATGTCAAGCATTTCTTCATGTGTCTATAGACCATTCTTATTTCTTCTTCAGAGGAATCTCTCTTTGGTCTTTGGCCCATCTTTTAATGGGATGGTTGTTTTTTGAAGATTAGTATTGGAGTGATTCAATTTTTTTAGCTACTGATATATTTTAGATATGAGGCCTTTGTCTGTTGTGTGGCTAGTGAAGATCTTCTCCCACTCTGTGGGCTTTCTGTTTAGCTTCTTAATTATGTCCTTTGCCATACAGAAGCTCTGCAATTTAATGCAGTCACATTTGTCCACACTTTGTTTGATTTGTTGTGTTTCTGGGTCTTTATTAAGAAATTTTTGACTTGTGTCAAGGAGTCCTAGTGTATCTCCTGTTCCTTCTTTTAAAGTTTTCAGTGTATCTGCTTTTACCTCGAGGTCTTTGATCCATTTGGAGTTAATCCTGGTGAAGGGTGACATAGAAGAATTCAACTTTAGTTTTCTGCAGGTGCTTAACCAGTTTGCCAGCACAACTTGTTGAATAGGCTATCTTTCTTCCATTCTATTTTGTTGGCACCCTTATCAAAGATTAGGGGGCCATAGGTCTGTGGGTTGATTTCTGGGTCTTCAGTTCTATTCCATTGGTCCTCAGACCTGTTCTTGTGCCTGTACCAAGCTGTTTTGGTTACTATAGCTCTGTAAGAGAGTCTAAAGTTTGGAATTGAAATTCCTCCTGCACTGTTCTTTCTGCTAAGAAGTGTTTTTTGCTATACGGGGTCTCTTTTATTATTCCATATGAAATTTTGGATTTTTTCTTCTATTTCCTTAAAGAATGACATTAGGTTATTGATGGGTATTGCACTGTATTTGTAGATAGCTCTTGGCAAGATTGCCATTTTCATGATGTTAATTCTTCCAATCCAGGAGCATGGGAGGTTTTCCCATTACCTCAGTTCTGCTTTAATTTCCCTTTTCGGGGTTTTAAAGTTTTCATCATAAAGGTCCTTTACATTCTTAGTTAAGCTAATTCCTAGGTTCTTTATTTTCTTTGAGGCTATTGTGAAAGGGTTGCTTTCCTGATTGTTGCTTTGTTCCTCTCATTGTTGGCATAAAGGAAGGCAGTTGATTTTTGAGGGTTAATTTTATACCCTGCTACCTTGCCAATGTTTTGAATCAGTTCAAGCAACTTGGGAGTGGGCTGTATCGGGTTCTTTAAATACAGAATTATGTCATCTGCAAAAAGGGAAAGTTTCACTTCCTCTTTCCCTATTTGGATCCCCTTTATGCTTGCTTCTTGCCTTAGTGCACTGGCTAGGAATTCTAATACTATGTTAAAGAGGAGTGGAGAGTGGGCAGCCTTGTCTCATTCCTGATTTTAGAGGGAATGGCTTTAGCTTTTCGACATTAAGTATAATGCTAGCTGTGGGTAGACCTATGGCTACCTAATCTTTGACAAGGGAGCCAAAAAAATAGAATGGAAGAAAGACAGCCTCTTCAACAAGTTGTGCTGGCAGAACTGGTTAAGCACCTGCAGAAAACTAAAGTTGGATCCTTCTTTGTCACCTTGCACTAGAATTAACTTCAAATGGATCAAAGACCTGGAGGTAAAAGCTGAAAACTTTACAGGAAGGAATAGGAGATACACTAGGCCTCCTTGGTACAGGTCGAAATTTTCTTAATAAGGACCAAGAATCACAACAAATCAGAGAAAGGCTGGATAAGTGGGACTGCATTAAACTGCAGAGCTTTTGTATGGCAAAGGACATAGCTAGTAAATTAATTAGGAAGCCTACAGAGTGTAAGAAGATCTTCACCAACCCAACAACGGACAAAGGCCTCATATCTAAAATGCTGGGGCCAACCGGCAGCAAACCAGGGTTCGCAGATTGGGGTTCCTGAAATAGGGGGCAAGGACTAGGAAGAAATAGAAGAGAGACAGACACACCGGGTCCGGGATGTCCGCAGTCCAGGTAAAGACTGCCGCGTTTATTTTTCACTCCCGCTTCTTCCCTCCTCCAGACCCAGGGAACCTCCAGGTGCTACATTCATATGGTAAATCTCAGGTCATTTACATAGAATAGGGCCAGAAAGCAATAAGACAATAAAGCCATTGTCTGATGCAAGTCAAGGTACAGTTTGATTCCACTCTGGCTCCCAACACTAAAATATATCAACAACTCAAAAAAATTGAATCACTCCAAAACTAATCTCCAAAGTAACAACCATCCCATTAAAAAATGGGCCAAAGACTTAAAGAGAGTCTTCTCTGAAGAAGAAACAAAAATGGCCTATAGACACATGAAGAAATGCCCAACATCTCTGGTCATAAAAGAAATGCAAATCAAAACAACTCTAAGATTCCACCTCACTCCAGTTAGAATGGCCAGGATCAGGAAAACGAATAATAACAGACACTGGAGGGGATGTGGCCAGGAGGGATCACTACTACACTGTTGGTGGGAGTGCAAACTCGTTCAACCACTATGGAAAGCAGTGTGGCAGTGCCTCAAAAGGCTAAACATAGAACTCCCCTATGACCCAGCAATTCCACTACTTGGCATTCACCCAACCATCCAGAATCTAGGGCATACTAAATCCACTAGCACAACAATGTTCATTGCAGCATTATTCACCATAGCAAAGATATGGAACCAACCTAGATGTCCCTCAGTTGATGAGTGGATCAACAAGTTGTGGTATTTGTACACAATGGAATTCTATGCTGCTGTCAGAAAGAATGACATTGCCCCATTTGATAGGAAATGGAAAGACTTAGAAAAAATCCTATTAAGTGAAGTAAGCCAGAGTCAAAGGAACTTAGGCTCAATGGTTTCCCTCATTCGTCATAATCAGTAGAAACCTTGGGCTCTCCTAGCAGAGATCTGCAATAGAGCAAAATCTTGATACATAAGGCCATATAGTATGAAGTTAATTGAAAGGACCTCCAGGATATTAAAACAAAAGCCATATAATGAATGATTGTTGTCCTTAATGTACTATGTTGTCTCTCATCTTTGCTGTCCCTTGGGTACCTCATATTGTTACAGTATCTCACTTTGTTATCTGATATATTGAATTTATTTGTATTTGGTTATTTGAAATTTGATAGGGAAGGGGGGAAAACCAAGACGAGTGGGGGGGGTGGAGGTAGGGTAATGGGACCAAGACATGTGAAAGGGTATCAATGTATGTGAATTAATGCACCTTCTATCTGGCAAATATCATGTAACCCTTTTATTAATTACAATAAAAAATTAAAAAAAAGAATGCTAGCTGTGGGTTTGTCATACACAGCCTTTATTATACTGAGGAATGTTCCATAGATTCCTAGTTTCTCCAGAGCTTTTAGCATAAAGGGGTGTTGGATCTTGTCAAATGCCATTGCTGCATCTATTGAGACAATCATGTGATTCTTGTCCTTGCTCCTGTTGATGTGATGAATTATATTAATTGAATTGCATGTATTTAATCAACCCTGCATCCCTGTGATGATCATAGTGTATATTTTTTTTCATAGTATATAATTTTTTTGATGAGCTGCTGAAGACAGTTGGCCAGTACTTTGTTGTGAAGTTTTGCATCAATGTTCATCAAAGAAATGGGTCTATAGTTCTCTTTCTTTGATGAGTCTCTGTCTGGTTTTGAGATGAGGGTTATAGTGGCTTTGTAGAATGGGTTTGGCAGAGAGTCTTCATTTTCAATTTCATTGAAGAGCTTGAGGAGTTTTGGTGTGAGCTCTACTTTGAAGGCCTTATGGAATTCAGCTGTGCAGCCATCAGGCCCTAGGCTTTTCTTTGATGGGAGGTCTCTTATTCTATTTCTATTTCAGTACTTGAAATAGGTCTGTTTAATTGGATTTGGTCTTCTTGGTTCAGTTTGGGTATGTTAATATTGGCTAGAAATTCATCCATCTCTTCTAGATTCCCAAATTTGTTGGCATAAAGGTTTGAAAAGTATTCCCCTATGATGCTCTGGATCTTGGGAATTTCTGTCATAATACTTCCATTCTCATCCATGATTTTTTTTATTTGGGTGTGCTCCCTTCTGTTTTTGTTAAGATTTGCTAAGGGTCTGTCATTTTTGTTAATTTTTTCAAAGAGCCAACTCCTGTTTTGTTGATTCTTTTTATAGTTTTTTTTGGACTCCAATTCATTTAATTCTGCTTTAATTTTTAATTATTTGTTTCCTTCTACAGGAATTGGTATTGGTTTGTTGCTCTTTTTCCAAGAGTTTAAGGTGCGATTTTACTAATTTGTTAATGTATGCACTCAGAGCTCCCAAAGGAGCTGATATTTTGTGTGCTCCTTTTTGTTAAATTTCATAAACTGTTGAATTTCTGTTTTGATCTCCTCGATGACCCATTGGTGATTCAACAATGTGTTGTTCAGTCTCCATGAGTTACATGGTTTTCATTGGTGGAGATTGGTGTTCAGTTCCAATTTGATACTGTTGTGGTCTGAGAGAATGCAGGGAATAATTTCAGTGTTTCTGAATCTGCACAGGTTTGGTTTATGTCCTAAAATGTGGCCTATTTTAGAAAATTTTCCATGTGTTGCTGAAAAAAGTATATTGTGGTGTTGGTGGGTGGGATAATCTGCAGATGTCTGTTAGGTCTAGTTGGTCTATACAATTGTTCAATTCTGAGGTTTCTCCGTTGAGTTTTTGCCTGGTTGATCTGTCCATAGGTGACAGCGATGTGTTAAAGTCACCAGCAATCACTTTGTTTGGATCTATGTGTGGTTTTAGTGAAAGTAAAGTTTGCTTGATATAGTTGGACGCTCCAGCATTAGGTGTGTAGATATTTAGGACTGTTATATCCTTCTGGACCAAAGATCCCTTTATTAGTATGTAATAATCTTTGTTGCTTCTCACTAATTTTAGTTTTAAGTCTATTTTATCTGATATGAGGATGGCAATTCCAGCCTGTTTATGGGGGCCATTAGCTTGACAATGTTACATTTAAATCTCTAATACATGTCTCCAAACTTTAACTTAAAGTAATAAATCCCAAATTCCCTAATACCTCTGTGCTGAACAGGATACAATGTTTACAATGTAAAAACTGTATGCATTGCAGTACCAGATTTTAGAAAAATACTTTTTACCAGTTTTTCTTTAAAACAATGCAATAATCCTTTGAGACATAGGAAACATTCAAACCTACTAATTTTCTTGAAGTTTAGACTTAGATTTACCCAATTGTCTTTGTGTTTCAAATATGAGCTCAACCATTGTTTTATACAGCATGCTGATAATTTAACCTTGAACATGTTCACTCATACCCATTCGCACACACATTCATAACCAAAGATCTTAAAGTGCGCAAAATTAATATTGGCCGTTCATTTTCCGGAAATTTTAGTATCATGAGGGTTTTTTGCTAATCTTATTCTTGTGGGTGACAACCAAGTTTTAAAACAAAGCTTTTTAACAAAGCGACTAGTTGAAATTTATTTTTTCAGAGCTAGTTCCTGTATTAGACATATTACCATAATACCTTTTACAGATGAAAGTTGGGTGGGAGTCTTAAACTTAGGAGCACTAAGACTGAAGTTTGTGTCCTGCCACCAACTGTCTCCAGACTGTCACTTCAGCAGGTTGTAGGAAAAGGAAACTAGATGAAGCCTGCAGCTGCTTTGTCTGGCCTCTGCTCACCTCAGCTGCAGCCGATTGGGAGGGGCCATACCAGGCCCGAGTGGAGCCAGAACTTTTTACTTCCCAGAAATATTCAAATAGATAACAAGGATGTGGCTTGGGTACACGCAGAAAAACCATAAGGATCCATATTTAGAACTGGTACCAATTTTAAAGACAAAACTGGACAAGGAAAAATATGTAACAAGAGCAAGACAGAGAAGCGGAGACTTTTAAACAGAATCAGACATTGACATATAACAAGAAAATTGGACTCAATCAGATACACTTAACACAAAAACATGAGCTCAGATGAATGTTTTCACCAAACAGCTATTTTTAGATTTAGACATGTCTTGCTGGTGGGACTCTCAGGCATGTCCTGTTATCGACAAGAAACTCAGAAGGGGGGTCAAGGCGTCCCTTGACCACCCAGGCCTCTGTTTTAGGCCCAGAGTGCACTTTTTATTTATCTTTTTTTATAAAAATAAAACAAAACAAAACAGACAGGGGGTCGGCTGATACTTACCTCCGGAGGCCTTTGCTTTTCACCTGAGCATCTTTTACAAAAAAGGTTGTTAAAGGAAAACCACTGTTTCTAGAAAAAGCAATCTTTTTACCTCAATAGCATAAATATACAAATTATTAGGAATTGATGAAAGACTTGGGAGCCCTGGTTGGGTGGTTCCCATGAGCATATTTTGTGGGGAGATCATGAAGAAACCTGTATTTGAAACTTGTATTTGCCTGATCCTTATTAATTTTAGTAGCTCCAATTGTTTTTCCCACCAATAAGCCACTGCTCCCTATGCGATTAGACTGTGGTCTCTAGAATTGGGGGAGCAGTTCTATGCTAATTTTTTCATAACTAATGCAGTCATCATAGAATGTCACAACATCCGTATCTTGTCTCTCCCTAGAGATTA
Source organism: Megascapheus bottae (assembly GCF_031878675.1). Classification (NCBI taxonomy): domain Eukaryota; kingdom Metazoa; phylum Chordata; class Mammalia; order Rodentia; family Geomyidae; genus Megascapheus; species Megascapheus bottae. The sequence continues at coordinate 11,237,327 of NC_143521.1, forward strand.
CAGGGCAGGTCCTCTTTAAGAGTAGTGGCTGGATGGCTCTGCCAGGACAAGGGGCTTGCCAATTGCTAAGATGCTGCTAGGCCAACTACACCCAGGAGCTGGGGCTTGTGGCAGTTTCTAGGAGCTGGGAACTTAAGGCCTAAGAGAATTGCTGAGCCAGGCTTTGGAGGATGGTTTTGGCCCAGGGCGAATTAGGCCCATTTTTGGAGACTGCTTTCTTAAGCTCTTTTAGGGCAGGTCTATTGCCCCCAGGGTTAGCATTTATCAAGCATGGTGGGGAGGAGTAAAATGGCGGCTTAACCCGCCCTTTCCATTCAGGGGAGGAGCTGCCGTGATATGGCGGGTTAACCTCCTCTTCCAATTTAACACGAGGTGAAGCGCGGGAAGAGGGATAGTACTATGGCGGAGGTTCCTCTACACCCCAATTGTTTGCCACAAATTCCGGGGCAGGAGCACTTGGTGAAGGGCTCTGGGGCCCGATCCCAGGGTCAAAGGGGCCCAAAAATCCCTCCTCAGGGCGAAGCTCTAAACCCTTTCTTCCCTGAGCAGCAGGAGGGCCAACTCTCCACAACTCTGAGCACTCCTCAATTAAAGTTTCCTTGGCCCTAGATGCCTTAAGGGCAGACAAAGTCTGATAGACCCCCAAGGGGAGGATCCTCTCCCAAGTTAATCTTCCTCCTCACCAGGAGATATATGCGGTCCCATGTGGCCCAATTGAAAAGAATGGCCACCATTAACATAGCGCATGTTAAGGCCTCCCAGACCTTCTCGGCCCAGGGATCTGAAATCTCCAAACCTCTGCTTTTAAATCTAGACGCTGTGAGCACCGGGTAATTTTGTAGATCTGACCTGTCCTGAGCCGCCAACAAAATATCATCAGAGTGTAGGGATATTGTAAAAAAGCAATCTTTAACATCAATGATCATTTTATCTACATAAAACCAATTCTTGTCAAACACGTTTGGTAAAGGCTATTTACAGCATACATGGCCAAGCATGCACTATTTACAGTTTCAAGCAGAAAATGTTCCTTATTTGACCACAATTGCAATAATTACATGAATCTGATCTCCAGCTTGGCTCTGGGTTACCGGGAAAGCTAAGAGGGTTTGGTTTTTCCAAAGCAAGGTGGCAGAGTTCTGAATCGAGGGAGGGAACGCAACTCTAAGGAGTTGAATATGTTCCCGTCTATGTTGGAGTGATCGCCGCAAGGCCGATAAATCAGGCACGGGGGATCGGGCTCGTGGAGAGCAGGGGCATGAGAGAAGGGGGTCGGGAGGCCTGTGGCAGTACCTCCTCGCCATACTTAATTCTTTTTAACCCAAGTTCTTCATGTCTTGAGAGCCTATGAACAACTCCTGTGACGATGATGCCTGTCCCATGGTCAGTCACTTACCTTTCGCCATCTCCACTCAGCGTCGACCGAGATGTCTTGGGCGGGCCACTCCGAGCTGGTCACACAATCACTTGGATCCAAGTTTTCCTGGAAGACAGCAGTTCCTCAGCCTCACAGGCACTCGAGCCCCACGTTGGGCGCCATCTGTCCCGTCCGGAGGGACGTCAACTAGAGCCAAGAACCTAGAGGGAGGAATGAAAGGGACAGGAGACACGAAGAAGGCAGCAAGACAAGCATTCTGATCAAGCTGTGAATTTTATTTTTTACACAGGGGTTTATATGCCTCGTCAGGAGAGGCAGGAGGGGGTTGGGGTGTAGGAGCCGCTCAGGGCAGGGGGTCTGGTAGTAGGATGTTTCCTCCTGCTCCGGGTAGAGGTAGAGGCCAGGTGGTAGGATGTTTGCATATCAACACAAGCAGGCATGCAGGTACATTCTTACACTAAGAATTCAGGGAAGGGGAGAATGTCTCCGACAAGTATTCTTTATTTTTTTTTCTGTCAGCTGTGGGACATGAATTCTAGCCCTGGGCACTGTCCCTGAGATCTTCAGCTCAAGGCTACCACCCTACCTCTGGAGCCACAGTGCCACTTCCAGTTTTCTAGTAGTTAACTGGAGATAAGACTCATGGACTTCAGTGCCTCTGCTGGCTTTGAAACACAATCCTCAGATCTCAGCCTCCTGAGTAGCTAGGATTACAGGCATGAGCCATGGCACCTAGCTGTATGTATTCTTTAGGTCTCTACTTGTGTCATGCCTGTGGCACGTTTACTTTTTTTTTTTTTTTTTTTTTGCCAGTCCAGGGGCTTGAATTCAAGGCTGGGATAATTTCCTTGGGTTTTCTCAAGGCTAGCGCCATACCACTTGAGCCACAGCACTACTTCTGGCTTTTTAGGGTCATATATGGTACTGAGCAATTGAACCCAGGGCGTCATGCATGCTAGATAAATACCCTATCACTAGGCCACATTCTTGGTCCTGGTATGTCTATTATTATCCCATTCACCAAAGCAAGTTACACTGTCAGGTGCCAAAGTCCTGAGTTGGAATAATATAGCATTGTCTATAGAGAAGGGGGAAAATTGCTCATGAATATAAAAATTGCTATCTGCCTTACTTCAAAATTTCCATAAAATATTCACTTAAGAATGTGGTATGTCTCAGCTTTGAGATCCACCTGAACATAAACAAGAAGATTCTCATATTGACACATGATAAACATGCAGACGTTTATCTAACATATTGTATAACACATAAATTGGCCTGTAACATATAAGTTGTATTTGGGGAAAAAAATAAAGAATGTAAATGACTGAAGGGATAGGTAGATTAATTGGGTGGAGATAAATGTGGGTCCAGGCTCAGTGGCTTACGACTATATAATCCTAGCTACTCAGGAGGCTGAGATAGATCTGAGGATCAAGGTTCAAAGCCAGCACAGGCACAAAAGGACCTGAGACTCTTATCTCTAACCTCTAGAAAACAGGAAGTGAGGCTTGGCTCAGGGACAGAACCCAGGCCAAGTTCAAGCCCCATGACCCACAAAAAAAAAAAAAATAAGATATACTATCTAGCAATGAAAGAATTTTAAGTGAAAGTCACCATTGAAAGTCAGGAAATAATAGATTCATGTCCTATGAGAATGAAACTACAATAAAAAGTATAACATTTTGAAGAGGTCAAAGAGAATGGAAAGATGACACAGATCCATGAATCATGGAACTAATAATATAAAAAAAAGCTGTATATTGGGATGATTCTATACATTTAATGCAAATCACATTAAAAGTCTTCTCTATAGTCAAAAAAAGCACTCCTAATATTCATATGAAAGCACAGAAGACCTCTAATAGCGAAAGCAGTGCTAATGATAGACAGAGTCATATAAAAAAATGCAGCATACTATTGGCACAAAGAGAGATGCAAGCCACTAGAATCAAACAGAAAAACCTGGGAGGGGTCGGGGGGGGGGAGAACCCCACACAGTTATACATACACAAAAACCTTCTTGAACAAAACAGTTTTAAAACATCTCTCAGCTTATTTTAAAATCGAATCATAGGCCAGGAGTTTGGTCTGGTGGTGGAGTGCTTGCCAAGCATGCACGAAGTTCCAGGTTCAATCGCCTCATTACCACATACATAGAAAAAATCTGGAAATGGTGCCATGGCTTAAGTGATAGAGCTCTAGCCTTGAGAAAGCCCAAGGACAGTGATCAGGCCCTGAGTTCAAGCCCGAGAAGTGGCAAAAATCAATCAATCAATTAATTAATATAAAACCTAAGTGGATCTAAGCTGAAAAGATAAATCTTGAAACATTGAACTACTATTGAAAAAAACCTTCTCTTCAGCTTTTGTTCTACATTGTGGTTACTGCATCAGTTTGAGCTTCTCACCATGTCTTACCACAAGACTTTCAGAATCAAGCGATTTCTGGCCAAGAAACAAAAGCAAAATCACCTTATTCCCCAGTGGATCCAGATGAAAACTGATAACACAATCAGGTACAGCTCCAAGAGGAGAACCAAGCTGGACCTGTGAGGAATTGCACCAGACACCCACATATTTATGCTCCACCATGAACGAATTAAACTAACAACCTTCACAACATATGGAAAGCTACAGGGATACACAAGATTATTCCAAATAGAACTCAATAGCTCAACAACCGTAGAGATTTCTCAGAAGGGAAGAAAATCAAAGGATGCAGGGCCCAGCCTCTTCTAGGGCGACCAAAATTCCTCCGGTTCAGTCCACAATATCATAGAAACTGCAGTGATAGAGAGACTTCCGCTGAGGAATGCCGCATTCCACGCCCATTGTTCACAGAATTCTCTGTACTGAGATCCTAGGATGAGAGTGGGAGCTGGTGCCCGAGCTCCTATAGCTAGGATTTTGTGACTGTGCTTTGTGACAGTTTTTGAGCTAGAAAAGATTTATCTGATAGAGCCAGTCAACGCCTCCCATCCAAAGACCAAGGCTCAGGAAGAGCAACTCCTTGACCCCGTAGGGGGCCAAGGCAATGGGGTCCAAAGGGCAAGGCAAGCGCAGGGCCCATGCCACTAGGAGAAAGCTTGAGCTCAGTGCCCACAGACGTGAAGGCCGGACCACTGGGCCTCTCTCTGCTGGGCCTCCCTCCCCAGCTGAGGAGGTGACCACCCCCAGGGAGCACTGCTCCACCGCCACACCAGCACCTTCACAAGCGCCCTCCACTACCCAGGAGGAGGCCGCGGGGCACAGGCCGTCCTCAGCCAGAGCCCAGAGCCCCTGTGCTGCGGAGGGTGGGGGCCCCCGACCACCACCTCGTGGGGTCCCCTGCGCTGGCCTGGAGGTGACACAGCCCAGGACCTCCTGTTCCACCCGCAGTGCACATGGCGCCTCCTCTGCTGGCATGATGGAGCACACAGGCCCCCGACGACCACTGCCCGGAGCTGCGCCCACCACCCATGACCAGGAGGCAAACCTGGGCCTCGGCTCCTCTACCACCAAGCAGAGTGAGCCTTCCCGAGCCTTCTACCCGCAGGCAGCCGAGGGCCGGGGGCCCAGGAGACCTTCCTCCAGGCCTCGGCCCACCACTGACCAGGGCCCAGGAGAGCACGGGGCCTCCCCAACCACCACCCACACGCTGCAGCTGCCCGCCATCTCCCAAAAGGGAGAAGCCCTCTGCCTACTCCCCACGGGGGCTGCCTCCACACTGGAGGAAGGCCACAGGGCCATCTCGATGACCCCCACACACTGGGGGCTCTTCATTTGTCATGGGGGAGGAGAGGGCGTCACCCCCAAACTTCTTGCTGCCAGGGCCAATCTGGCAGCAAATGACAGGAAAGAGCGCAGGGGCCCCAGAAGGGCGTTTGGTGCACTCGGCCCCCTCAGAGTGGGGAGCGGAGTGGTCGGCCATGCTCTCAGGGCCAAGCCCGAAGCCCTGGAAGTTCAGCTCCCCAGAATCTCCTCTACCTCGGAGAGCTCCAGTGCCGTCCATCTGGCGGGAGGCTCCTGGGCTGCCGTCCACTCTGCTGGGGAAGATTGTCAGGGGGAAGATGGCAACGTGGACAGGGCCACCGCGAAGACGTCGAGCAGCTCACAGCTCGGTGTGAGTGCGCACGCCGTCCACGGACAGCCTATGAAGCAAACTACTGCCTTGGCCAAGGTGGCAGCAGAAAAGGCCAAGCACCGCAGGGAGGACGTGGCCAAGGCAGAGAACCCCTACGACTCTACAGTTACGGCTGTCAGCCCCACGGACGTCAAGAAAGTGGCAGAGAAACTGTATGAACTTCTTCAGCTTGATTTTATTCCACCTCTGCAATCACGCAAGGAGGAGCTGGACGCAGCGCAGGACAAACTCGACCTGAGGGCTGGCCAGGCCCAACCCACAGACAGACTGGGAGCAGCTGGGAAACCGCAAGAGCTCCCCCGACTTGACCTCCCTGGACGTCAGACCCCTGGTAGGTTCCATCCCTCAGAGGTTCTCATCACTGAGCCTCACACAGCAGCAGAGGAATACTTGTGCGCTGGGGACAGCCTCAGCAGCAACCCACCGTCCTCCCCAGAGTCAGATATTGAATGTATACCATTGCAGCCAGAGAAGTTACCCAAACGTAAACTCAGTGTCTGGGCCAAAGCACTTATGATGCTAAGGAAGTCAGGCGAGCACAAGAGAAACTTCCCAGTGCACCGTGTGGACAAGGACATGCTATTTGTAAGGGGTGAAAACAAATTCACGGAGGAATACATCAAAAGAATTGAGGAGGAGAGCCAGGAGAATTGTGAAGAGGGAGAGGAGGGAGAGCTGGAGCAGGAAGTATCAACCTCCACAAACTCCCAACAAAGTGTAGACCATGTCTACCAGCCACTGATAGCCAGGAAAGTTCAGTTCCAGGACCCCAGGCCACCGCTGCCTCAACAGGAGAAACTATCTAGGCATCTGCAGGCCTCACACGACAAGAGGCATATGGAACTTGCCAGAACAGCCCGGGAATGGAAGGAACACAGCCAGTTTATATGGCAAAAATCCTTTTTGGAAAGACAAATTCCTAACCTGGACGTGGTTAAAAGTGGAAACAGCAAAGTCAGGGAACTTGCCCTGCAGATGCAGCCCAGTGAGGGGAGAGCCAGCATGGCCCACATTGACCTGTGCCTCAGCACTAAAATGGAAAACCAGTATTTGCGGGACCAACTAGAAAAACTGACAAAACAGTACGAAAAGTTGGAGATAACAAAAAGGGAATTTTTAAGGAGAAAAGAGCATTTAGAGAAACCACGTTAGCTTCACAGCATTTGGAGGACAAGGAAAGGATTCAAATAGTCAGTGGACACCAGAGATGCAAATTTACCTTTACACAGTTCATGAAGATTGAACTCAAGGAGAGACAAGAATTTGTAAATACATGAGGAAGCGTTCTGTTTGTAAATTCTTTGTGGAACATCTCTGTGTTGTGAAGAATATTTTTTTCAAGTTTTTTTATCCCAGTTTCTGGAATACGTATGATTAATGTATTTTCCCCTTAGTGGAGCAATATTGTCCCCTATTCCTCCACTAGTGTGTATGTTCTAGAAGATGAAAAAAATCTGGAAAACTATTTTTGAATTGTTTTCATTACTTGAAATGTCTGCAGTAGACACAGTTAATTATCTTTCCCATCCCAGAACACTTCTGAAATATTGGGTCTACTTCCAGATGAGAGTTCGCAGGCTCAAAATGACTGGCCATATAGTTCTCTGTCACGAATGCCAAAAAATATTATTTGTTTCATGAGAGGTTGAGGCCAAAACAGTCCTTTGTGGGTTTCAGAATCCCTGCTTTGAAATATCTATATTAATAAAAAATAATTTGGAAGGGGGAATGAAAGGGGGACAAAAACATAATAAGGGGTACCAAGGTTCGAGAAGTACCATTACCCATTATAGTTACGAGTGTAACTGTAACGCCTCTATACCTTAGCCCAACAAGAAAATACAATAAAAATAATTTTAAACGTACCCATAATTTTAATTTTAAAGTGAATGTGTTGCCTGAGTGTGAGTGTGAATGAAAGGCTTGTGTTGGAGAATATGCAGAGATGTAGGGATGAGCAAAGGATGGCCTAGTGGAAGACCAAAGTGAGTGTGACATGGATCTAGTGTGACTACAGCAACTTTCACCAAAGACAGCTCAGGAAGAAGACTCGGGCCTATAAGGAATGGGATGCTTCCACTGGACATTTCACTTTGGAGATGAGGGCAGGTCCATTGTGAGATTGAAGTGACCTGTATACGCTGAACCTAGGAATCATTTCTGGTAAGAAGACAGAAGTAACAGTGTTGGAAGTCTCTGATAATATGTTATAGGCCTCAGTCCATCCTGAAAAAGTATCTACTGCAGTATTGTTGCTTTCATGAAGGTATGTGAGTGACATGTATCTGCCAGTCTTCCCTTGAGGTATGTCCCTGGATTTGGTGTATGGGAAAAGCAGCTGGTTGGAAGCCACCCTGTTGTGAGGTTAGAACAAGTAGGGCAGAATTGGGTAATAGTTTCTAGTCTAGATGTTAGACTAGGACACGATAGTAAAGATTTTAGAAGGTGGGAGAAAGGCTTATACCCAATGTGGAGGGCCTGGTGACTGTGTTTTGGGAAGAACAGACCACGTTCCTAAGGAGGACCACTATTCCTGTGCTTTCTGGGAGGCTCCAGGGTGGGAAAGGTCCTGTGGGGCACGAGAGGGTTGGGTCAGAGGCAGGAGAAAAGTAGCTGGATGTTGTCTCCGGGCCACTAGCTGTACCTTCTGATCTGCCTTTGAGTTACCAACTGTGATAGCATCCAGTCCAGTCTGATGTCCCTGGCAGTGAAGGATAGCTGCCTGTTTAGGAAGGGAAGGCACTTCCTGGAGCTAAAGAAGTTGAGCATTAATAATGGGGGTCTCTTTCAGAGACAGGAAGCCACATTCCTTCCAGATGGCTGCATGAGAATGGAGACAATGATAGGTACATTTTGGATCTGTGTAACTGTCAATCCTCCAACCCCTGTTTAGAGTTAAGGCCTGAGTTAAGGCTATAACTTCTGCCTTTTGTGAGGTAGTGCCAGGCAGGGAGCTGCTTTCAATGATGGTACAGTTATTAATGATAGCATAGGCCACAACTCAACTGCCTGGGGAGGTAGGCATGGAACTGACACTGATGTACCCGGTGTCTTCCCGGTCTGGAAGGGGAGTTGCCCATGATGCCTGTAAAGTGAGGTATGAGCTCCAGCAAGGTCTCTGTATAGGAGTGGAAAAGAGGGTTAGAGTTGGATGAAAATAAAGTGGCTAGACCGAGAGGAAGGCAACTTTCCAGTGAGAAGTTGAGATTTTTCAATAAAAGTGACATGAAATAATTGTAAGTGGGAGGGAACAGGGAAGCCAAAATTTTATGAGATTAAAGGTCTTTTAGTCTGTGTGGAGAATGAATGGTAGTGAATTGGCCAAAAGTGAGTTTTGTGCTTACTTGGGCTAGAGTAGCTGCTGCTGCCAGAGTCTGAAGGCAGGCTGGCCAGCCTTTTACCATTGAGTCTAGTTGTTTTGAAAGATAGTTCATCAGTTTGAAAAACAGCCTGACATTTGTCCAAGAAGCCTGCAGCCAATTCAGTGACATAGAGTAGAAAAGATTCTTTAAGGTTGGGAAGAGCCAGTGCTGGGGCCCAAAGAAGTGCCTACTTCGTCAGTGGGCTTTGTATGGTTCGGAGGCTCTGAAAGAGATCTGGCCAAGGTAACAAAGCCAGATATCCAAATATGAAGAAAGCCTGCAAGTCCCAGGAAAGACAAAAATGTTTTCCTTGGGTCTGTAGGATACAGACTCAATATAGGCTTTTCTATCAAGAGTATTTTTTTTTGTCTGTCAT